>NW_006293003.1:1570721-1575083 GCF_000327345.1 Myotis davidii
CCAAGGAGGAGCAAGAAGTCAGTGGATCAATACCCTAGCTTCCAAATTCGCCAGTGGGTCCCCAGAGGGAATGAATCCTGGTTGCCCTCAGAAGTAGCCTGCTCGGTAGCACATCATTATGGACTTTTCCTCTTTTTCTTTTATCGCTTCTTCTACTTTCTCACTCTGCTTCCTGGGATCACCTCCCAAATGACCTACCTGCACACAAGTACTCATCTCAGGGTCTGCTTTGGAAGGAACAGAACTAAGATCTATCCTCTCCAGGTTTGTACCTTCTTCTGCACATTTCTTCATTCTTTCAGTCCTGCAACTACACAAAACCTCAGAGCAAATCTCCTGAGAAAGTGTATGGAAGAGAGAGGGAAAGATGGAAAGGAACATCGAATGTGAGAGAAACACATCAATTGGTTGCTTCCTGCACATGCCCCGACCAGGGCCTGCACTGGGGAGGAGCTTGCATTCAAATAAATTTTTAAAAAATATTTTTATTGATTTCAGAGAGGAAAGCAGAGGGAGAGAGAGATAGAAACATCAATAATGAGAATCATTGATTGGCTGCCTCCTGCAACCTGGGCATGTGCCATGACTGGGAATTGAACTGTGACCTCTTGGTTCATAGGTTGAGACTCAACTGCTGAGCCATGCCAGCCAGGCCAAATCAATATTTTTGCCAGCAATTTGTTGGCAAAAATTTCAAATGCACTGAAAACTTGAAAGCATATTATGGTGAACAACCTTATGGTACCAACTGGATTCTACTGTTAATGTTTATGCATGCTTCATTACATATCTATTCATCCCTCTATCCATCCATCAATATGTCTAGTTTTTAAATATATATATATATTATTGATTTTTTACAGAGAGCAAGGGAGAGGGATAGTTAGAAAGATCAATGAAAGAAACATGGATCAGCTGCCTCCTGCACACCCCCTACTGGGGATGTGCCCGCAACCAAGGTATATGCCCTTGACCGAATTCGAACCTGGGACCCTTCAGTCTGCAGGCCGATGCTCTATCCACTGAGCCAAACCGGTTAGGGCTGTCTAGTTTTTGTTTATTTTTTAATACATTTCGAATAGACATTAGCACCCCCCTGCTTTAGTCTGCATTTGACCTAATTTTGTTGCCTGAACCCTAGGAGGCTTTCTCTGTCCACCTGATATATTCTCAACAACACTTTCCCAGGTTTATCTGACCCACATAGAGCATGTCTCCTGAAAACTGATAGTGGCAACAGTAGGATATTGACATACATAATGCTGTTCTAGAGGTAAAATACTAAGAGCTGCTTGAGAGTAGGCTGGGGATGGCTTTGTCTCCAGATTTTGGATTTTCATTGGGACATTTTCAGTCTTTGAAACAGGTCTCCACATCAGATTATCTTCTGAGAGCATTTCCAGATCTAAGACTCATGAATTTTATTGGCAAAGCAATGCCTTTTAGCTGAGTCCCAAATAATCATTTTTTATGAACTTCTAGGATAAACACATTCTTATAATTGCAAACAAATGAGAAGCTAACCTAAAAAACTTTTTGCATCAAATAAATTACAAGTATTCTGGTTGAAAAACATTTAATTAAACATTGAGTAAAACATTACAAAAAAAACAAAAACCCAAAAATAAAAAATATAAGCATGACCTTGAAGTCCTCACTATGCCCCTGCTGGATTCCATCCTTTGTATTTCCTGAGATAAGAAATATTCTAACTTTTGGTTAATCATTACGCTGACTTTCTTTGGAGTATTTCTGAATATGTTTATATATCTAACAGTATATTATTAACTTTCACATACATGCGATCTTTGTATAAATAGACTCATACTGACTGAATTTTTCTGCAACTTACTTTTCTCAACATTAGATTCTAGAGATTTGTTCATATTTTTTGCGTGTGGTTATAGTTTGTTTATTCACATTACTATATAGAATCCCATTATATAAATATTCCATCGTTTATTCATGCTACTCTTGAAGTGCATTTGGGTTATTGCTAGCTTTATGTTAATACAAACAGTGCTATTGGGAAAATTCTTGTCCATTTCCCTGGAACAACGTGCAGGGATTTCTCTAGAATAAATACCTAGGAGTGGAATTGATGGATCACAGTTCACGCATAACTTTGACATTGTTCAATAATGAAAGGATGGAGAAATCACTGCTACTTCATTTTACTTACCTTTTATTGGGCTGCTTCCTTCTCATTCTGGATTTGTATCTATGCACCAGAGTGCTTGGAAATTGCTCAGAAAGACGTCTTTGGCAAAATTTATACTTTCCTTAAAGGTTTATACTTTCCCTGGCCCATGGTTTCTGAGAATTGGCCTTTTTCCTGCAATTGGGGACTTGACCAGATCCACCAGTTCCCTCCCTGCAAACAGTCTTGCCTTGAACCTGGGGCTTACTGATGACTTGAAGGTACTGAAGGAAGGACCAAGGGAATGTGTCACAGTAGGCCCTTCTCCGGCAAGGGGGTTGGAAGGGGACAACATGCCTATTGGCTCATCTTGACAAGTTTCAACATCCTTGAGAGCAGCCAAGACATAAAAATGGTCATATGTGCTTGCATCTGGCACTTCTGAGCTTTGAATTCTTGGACCAGAGGTCTCTCAATAGGGAAAACCAGAGCACACACATAGATATCCAAATCTGTATTAGTATATTTGTTAGACTCTAGGTCAGCAGATCAATACTGCCAACTAGCAGGATGATTGTAATGGAAATAGAATGAGCCTGAATGCTGTGTTCCAGGACAGGGGTGGAGAATAGCAGATCTGGGATGTAGCAGACTCTGGAGAGGGGAAAACATCATCTCCTTTTAGTGGGCATTGAGTCACACACACGCACCCCAAGCACATCTAGAGTTTGACTACATTATGACTTAAAAAAGCTTTTATGGACTCTTCAGGGGATGTGATCATCATTTATAACACTAGAGGCCCAGTGCACAAAATTTGTGCACAGGTGGGGTCCCTAGACCTGGCCAGAGATCAGGGCTGACTGATCAGGGCCAGGCCAGAGAGGAGGTGATGGTCACCGGGCTGGGTGCAGAAGGAATGGATGCTGGATGCTGACGTGGCCATTGTTGGCGCTCTGCCACTGCATAGTTCCCCACCTCCCCACCTCCCCTTTCCCTCACCGCTGTACTGCCACCACGGAGGGCAGGAAACAGGCTTATTGGAGGCTGCCAGCTGGGGGAGGGATAGGACACGGGAGTTTGGCTGCCAGCCTTGAGAGGGAGCTGGCCCTTGGCCCCCCTTGGAAAGGGGCTGCGTCCACCGCCACTCACCCCCTGTTTGCCATCCCAGCCCAGGGACTGGGGGTGGGACTGCAGGAGGTTGGCTGTGGAAGTGCACTGACCACCAGGGGGCAGCTCCTGCATTGAGTGCCTGTCCCCTGGTGGTCAGTGTGCATCACAGTGACTGGTTGTTCTGGTCGCTTAGGATAAGTTTCCCAGGGAAAGCCAAGTTTGTGTTACAAACATATGATTTACAAATTCATTTTTTTCTTTTATTTATTTACTTTTTCTTTTAATGTTTATTGTTGAAAGCATTATATAGGTCCTCCTTTTTCCTCCATTAACCTCTTCCAGCTACTCCAGTCCCCCCAGGCCCTCCCCACCCTATTATCTGTGTCCATGGATCATACATATATGCATACAAGTTCATTGGTTGATCTCTTCCCGCCCACCTTCTCCTGCTTTCCCTCTGAGGTTCAACAGTCTGTTAATGCTTCTATGACTCTGGGTCTATTTTTGATCATCAGTTTATTTGGTTCATGAGATTCCACATATGAGTGAGATGATGTGATATTAATCTTTCTCTGACTGGCTTATGTCACTCAGCATAATAGTCTCCAGGTCCAGCCATGCTGTTGCAAATGGTAAGAGTTCTTTCTTTTTTATTGTCATGTAGTATTCTATGGGGCACTGCCATAGGGCACCGCCTTCTGTAAGTGAAAGACACTCGGAATCCCCTGCCAATAGTGCCTTGAAATCTTAGCAGTGTTACAAACCTACTTGGACCTTTCTTTGGGCAGGGGCCTGCATGTGGTATTTGTTCAATAACACTAGAAGTCTATTGATCAAATAGACTATTTGTCTATTTGGCTACTTGAAGCTTCCCTGTAAAGATCAGGGTTTTTTTTTTTTTTTTTTTTTTGAGTTGGAACCTCTTTTATTTTCTGTTTAAAATCCAAGTTTGTTTTTGTTTTTCCAAGTGCTGGAACCCCTTTTATTTTCTGTTTAAAATTCAAGTTTTTTTTTGTTTTTTTGTTTTTTACTTCAGGAGCTGGAACCCCTTATATTTTGTTTAAAATCCAACAGTTTTTTCTTGTTTTTTTTTTTTTTTTTTCTGCGTT
>NW_006293003.1:1576470-1577579 GCF_000327345.1 Myotis davidii
TGTAGGACTTCCACTCAGCCAGCGTTCCTGTGGGTCTGGGTGATGTCCCTTCCGTCTTTTAGTTTCACTTTTGAAATGGTTGTTCGAGGCGGCAAACTCCAGCGTTAACCTATGCCGCCATCTTGGTTCTCCAAGATCAGGGGTTTTCCACAATGAGAAGGAAGCCATTTGAGAAACCTTTGTATAATTGGTTGTGTTAATGCATTCTGTAAATATGAGAGTGGATAAATGCCTTCATCGATATATATAGCAAAGATTGCTCTTTATATTTTACATCACAATCCAGAACACACATACATGCACACAAGTATGTCATCAAATCTAAGATTCCATTGGTTGTCAGAGATATCACTAAAATAGAAAAAACTGATGCCAATTGAATTACTTCATTCCATTGATTGTAAAAGTCACCACAAATTCAGAGAAATGGAAATGTAAAAAAGAGTGCTTTTTGGAATCAATGAAATATGTATACACAAAATATACATATATTACTAAAATAAAAGTTTCATAACCCTTTATTATGTACAGTGTGTTATATAACTACTTTCCCCCCATTCATATCTAATATATTTTATTAAGAATAAAGTTAGCCCTGACTGGTTTGGCTTAGTGAATGGAGCGTCGGCCTGTGGACTGAAAGGTCCCAGGTTCGATTTAGGCCAAGGGCATGTACCTTGGTTGCAGGCACATCCCCAGTGGGAGGAGTGCAGGAGGTGGCTGATCGATGTTTCTCTCTCATCTATGTTTCTAACTCTCTATCCTTCTCTCTTCCTTTCTGTAATACAAAATCTATATTTTTAAAAAAGAATAATCTCAGAATGGATAAGAGACTTATATGCTAGTCACAAAGCCACAAAAATCCTAGAAAAAGACATAGGCAGCAAAATCTCAGACATCTCATGTAGCAGAGTTTTCACCAATACACCTAGAGCAAGAGAAACAAATGAAAAAAAAAAAAGGGACTCAATCAAACTAAAAAGCTTCTGAACAGCCCTAGCTGGTTTGGTTCAATGGATAGAGCGGTGGCCTGTCGAATGAAGGGTCCTGGGTTCAATTCCAAGGTCAAGAGCACATACATGCCTTGTTCCCCAGTAAGGGGCAGTTTG
>NW_006293003.1:1580275-1582625 GCF_000327345.1 Myotis davidii
AATTTTGATTTTTGGAAACCTGAATTCCTAATACTTGAATGCACATTTCCGTGAAAACGCCACCTGAAGTAGCCGGTGTAAGGCCAGGAAGAAGCCTCTCCCTCCCCCAGACCTTTCTTGCAAGCCCTGGCCCTAGTTTAGTCATAGCAGAGTCATTTTATCTCTTCCTGGGACCGGTCTGTGCTAACTGACCTTTCCAGTAAGCCTGGTGCTCTGGTGTAGTCACAGCAGAATTGTTTTCAAAATGTTTTGTGAAACTGAAACCCTGTTTTTCAAGGCCACCTGCGTGTGGTTTTTGTCTTTATAAACCCCAGTTCCACAACAGCTCGGGGCTCCAGTCAGCCAGCACTTCCCTCGGGATGCTGCTTGTCTGCCTGAGGGCCCCTGCGCTGCGCTTGTAATAAAAATCCTCTTGCTTTTGCATCAAGATCTGGTCTCTGCGTTTGACTTGGGGTCGTCGCCCCCTCCGACGGACTCCCCGGGGGTCTTAGGACCTTACAGTAGCAAGTGACAGAAAACCATCTTGAGCTTGCTTTGGCAAAAGGGAAATTTTATTGTTTTATGTAAGGGCAGAGATATACTGGTAGGTCCAAGTAATGCTGGAACCAAGGGCTCAAATACTGTGGGTCTCTCTTTCTCTCCCTTTTTCTCTGTTGTTTTCTCTGGCGATTTCATTCTCTTGGATTAGTATTCTCTATGAGACTTAACCTTTGTCCTTTTTAACTACAGGACTCACATCTTCTTCATTTTATCACCAGAGAAAAATCCTCTGGTCAGGGGATAGGATGAAGCCATCTCTACTAGAACCACATGGGTGGCATGGGAAGTGTCCCCCAAAAGGAGGAGTCCTATTTTATTTAGAACACAGTAGATGTCCATCAAACCTAGAAAGGGGCAGCACTAAGCATTGTGTATTAGGGTTTATCCTCTCCCAACAGGTTTTGTCATTTTGAATACCAGAATTGCCATAAGTTCTGTTTCACCTTCTTTTCCCCCCAGAACTTGATTCTTCCAGGGAAAGTAATAACAACAGAAAATAGATGCTTTCAAAATCAAAGAGATAAGCTATTCAGAAACAACAACAACCATTCTGCCTCCCACCACAGGCAAAATTGGCCAAATAAATTGTGCATGAAAGGCTTCAAGTGAAATCTAAGTTTTCTTCCTTGGATGCTGATGTGCTATCCTCTGTCAGGGAATCAGAGAATGTTCCAGAAGGATGAAGCCTCAAGTTTCACCTGAGTGGGCTGTAGCCTGTCACAGATATTCTAGGATGTTCATTTAAGCACTGTTTTCTGGAATTGTCTTTTCTCACAGTCTCTTTTCTCTTTCTGCCATTTAACTTGCTGTATTAAAATATCATTCTACAGCCGTGCAATTAAAGGCTTGTTGCCGATCATTTTCAGTGCACACTTGCTGCAATTTTATTCTTTCATAAATCTTGCTATTCTCAGTCTTGCCATAATGGGCCAGGATTTTGTAAATTATACCACCGGTTTCCTGCCAAGAACTATGTACCAGTTGCAGCTTTATTTGGGCAGCTTTTTAAAATCATAAATATAGTATCTGTTTCTGTAAGTACAACCTTCATGAAGGGAGGTGGGTGTCTAATTTGGACAGTGGTGGAACTATTTGAGCAGATCAGTAGTGTGTAGATTAAAGTTTTGAGGGGCAGTGAGTGGAAACAAAAGCCAACCGTTGTCCCTGAGTAGTTTGGTGTCTATTTGGGGATACAGAACCAACACACATCTGAAATGACTTCTGAAAATCCAAAGCAGCATAAGATAAATGATAATTCAAAAATGTGAACATCCCTAGCCAGTTTGGCTCAGTGGGTAGAGTGTTGGCCTACAGTCTGAAGGGTCCTGGGTTGATTCCAGTCAAGGCACATGCCGGGGTTGTGGGCTCGAACCCCAGTGGAGGGCATGCAGGAGGCAGCCAATCAATGATTCTCTCTCATAATTGATGTTTCTCTCCCTCTCCCTTCCTCTCTGAAATCAATAAATACATATTTTAAAACTATGTAACACAACGGGAGTGGGGTGGCAGGCAATGGGGGGATAAGGACACATATGTAATACCTTAATCAGTAAAGAAAAAAAGTGAAAAAATATACAGTATGTATATATCTACACTAATAAAAGAGAAAAATGCTAATTGACCATACCTTCACTATACCCACCAGCCAATCAGAGCGACTACATGCAAATTAACCCAACAAAGGTGGTGGTTAATTTGCATATACCGGCTGGGAGTGAAGACTGAAGACAATGTGGAAGCGAAGCACTACAGAAGACAGCAAAGTAGAGGCGGCGGAGACAGGAACAGAGTAAGGCTGCAGAGGGGAGTT
>NW_006293003.1:1582771-1584098 GCF_000327345.1 Myotis davidii
AGTGGAGCAAGCGATCAGAGGGAGATGGGGGTCCCCTGCCCAGGCATGATTCCTGGGCCAGAGGCCTCAGACCTGGGCGGGGGCCAGAGCCAGTGATCAGGGGGTAATGGGGGTCCCCTGTCCAAGCCTGACACCTCTGGCGGAGGCGTCAGGCCTGGGCAAGGAGCCGATCAGGCGATCGGAGGGTGATGGGGGTCTACGCCTGTGGCTGAGGCATCAGGCCTGGGCAAGGGGCAGAGCCAGCAATCAGAGGAGTCTGGGGGTCCCCTGCCCAGGCCTGATGCTTGGGCCAGAGGCATCAGGCCTGGGCTGGGGGCAGAACCAGTGATGGGGGGAAAATGAGGGTCCCTGCCCAGGCCTGACACCTCTGTCAGAGGCATCAGGCCTGGGCAAGGGACCGATCCTGCGATTGGAGGGTGATGGGGGTCAACGCCTGAGGGCTCCCAGTATGTGAGAGGGGGCAGGCTGGGCTGAGGGACACTCCCCCCCGCCACCACACCCAGTGCACGAATTTCGTGCACTGGTCCCCTAGTGGTTGTGTGTGTATATATATTTCACAGACCCAGTAAATCTGTCCTTTTAAATAATGTGTCAAAATCAATAAAGAAATATATAGTTTTACCAAGTTGGTGACAGTTTTCATCAGTCTGCAATGCTACGTTCCCCCTCCATATACACGCACTTCACAGTGAGAAAACTGTAAGGGTGATGGAAGGAGCACTCTAGTAGCCTTATAAAATAAAAATTAACAATGTCATTCTAATAGATATAATAGACTAGAGGCCCAGTGCTTGAAATTCCTGCACTCAGGGCCATCTCTGGGCCTGGCCTGCGCTCTCTTGCAGTCTGGGAGCCCTCAGGGTATGTCTGACTGACAGCTTTAGCGTTGCTGCGGAGGCGGGAGAGGCTCCCACCACCGCTGCTGAACTCACCATCTGTGAGCCTGGCTCAGGGCTTCTGGCTGAGTAGCACTCCCCCTGTAGGAGTGCACTGACCACCAGGGGGCAGTTCCTGCATTGAGTGTCTGCTCCCTGGTGGTCAGTGCACATCATAGAGAGCAGTTAAGTGACCTTAGCATATCATTAGCATATTACACTTTATTGGTTGAACAGCCAGCCAGACAACCTGACACTTAGCATATTAGGCTTTTATTATATGGGATTTCACTAGGAGCCATGAACCTTGAACCTTGAACCTTGAAAGGAACTGTGGGCTGTGAGGCTGCGGTGGGCACAGGGGCAGGTCTTGGCCCATCCTTTGTGCCCCCACCTGGCCCTTCCTGCTGTGGCCCCCCAGTCCCCTGTCTGCTGGCAGCCCCACTCCAGCT
>NW_006293003.1:1584621-1588842 GCF_000327345.1 Myotis davidii
CAGGCCCAGTCCATGTGTCTGAGGTCAGGATGGGCTGGGGCACTGAGACCTCAGACAGGGACTTAGCTCTGAATCCCAGCTCCACTGTGGCTGCGTGACCCTGGGGAAGCAACTTTCCCTCTCTGGCCCTCACTCTCCTCATCTGTAAAATGGGAATAAAAATAGTGGTCCCTGTGGCAGACCGTGTTAACAGGCCCACACGTCACCTCTCCTTCAGCCGTCCTGTCATGTGACTTCGCAGGGTCTCCTGCTAAGAGGCAGGATATTGGTCTCCAGCTGCGACTTTGACTTTGGCCATGTGACTGGCTTTGGCAACAGAAGGAGGAAGAAGGTAGGACAAATTTTTTTAAATATTTTTTTATTGATTTTAGAAAGGAAAGGAGAGGGAGAGAGAGATAGAAACATCCATGATGAGAGCGGATCATTGATCGGCTGCCTCCTGCATGTCCCCTACTGCGGATCAAGCCTGCAACCCAGGCATGTGCCCTGACCAGGAATTGAACCTGGGACCTCCTGGTTCATAGGTCAGTGCTCAACCACTGACCCACGTCAGCTGGGCTCCACTGATTTTTAGAGAGATTGCAAGAGAGATGGAAAGACAGAGAGAAATATCAATGTGAGAGAGACACAGCGATTGGTTGCTTCTTGCACGAGCCCCAACCAGGGCCCGAGCCAGGGAGGAGCCTGCAACCAAGATACTCACCCTTGACCAGAACTGAACCCAGGATCCTTCGGTCCACAAGCTGATGCTCTATCCACTGAGCAAAACTGGCTAAGGTGGCAGTGGCTTTTTCTTTGAAAATCAGTTGAATTAGATGAAGTTTCTGTAAGGAGAGTGCAATTATAAATGGAATTGGCTCCAGATATGGCTGAGGGACAGAATCCTACATGGCATGGAGTTTCTAATTTTTGAGCCAATGTGGAATGTGTGTTTGTTTGGAAGAAGTGCTGAAGCATTCTTTCCAAATAGTGGTAATTCAAACCATATGAGCATTTTCTGGTTGTCATAATAAAACCTCAGTTAACCAGAATGCTAAAGGGATAGCCTTATGTAAACAAAGAGTTTGTCAGGATTCCCCACCCCCTGATTTATCCTTCTTTTTTTTTAACCCTATGGAAAATTCTTCCCCAGTACGTATGAATTTCCTTTGTGGCTTTAGTAAGTTTTAGTAAGTACAATCTGCTGAAAATAAGTGACCAGTCTTTAATATATTCTTCAGGATGTCCATTTTGTAGACTGGTCATCATTTTTTTTTAACTTTATTTATTTACTAGAGGCCTGGTGCATGAAATTCGTGCACTTGGTGGTTGGGGGGGTGGATCCTTCAGCCTGGCCTGTGCACTTTCACAGTCTGAGTGCCCTCGGGGAATTCTGACTGATGACTTAGGCCTGCTCCCCCTTGCAGTTGGACATCCTTAATGCTGCTGCGGAGGTGGGAGAGACTCCTGCCACTGCCGCTGCACTCACCAGGGGTCAGCTCCTGCATTGAGTATCTGCTCCCTGGTGATCAGTGCACATCATAGCGACTTGTCATTTTGCCATTTGGTCGATTTGCATATTAGCTTTTTATGAGAAACACACTGATTGGTTGCCTCCTGCATGAGCCCTGACCAGGGCCTGGGCCATGGAGGAGCCTGCAACCTGGGCATGTGCCCTTGCCCAGAATCGAACCTGGGACCATTTGGTCTACAGGTTGATGCTCCATCCACTGAGCCAAACTGGCTAGGGCTGGTCATCATTTTTTATAGAAGTTGTTGAATATACACTGGAAGTTTAGAGAGCTGGATAATGTCCATTTATTTTCTTTTTACTTTTATTTCCTTTCAATAATAGGGAGTAAATTGAAAGGATATTAATTGTTGATCTAGCAAAAGTGTCTAAGATTGATTTATTATCCTAATAAGGTCATCATGGACCCCAGGTTCTTTTTGTCCTTACACTCTGCCATCCTCAGCTGAAAATATTTTTTTAATTCTCACTGGAGGATATTTTATCCATTGCCTTTTTTCAGATAGAATGGAAGTGGGGAGAGAGGGGGGCAGGGAATGTATGTAAGAGACACATCAACTGGTTGCCTCCAACACATGCCCCAACTTGGGCCAGGGGTCAAGCCTAAAACTGAGGTAGGTGCCCTTGACCAGGAATTGAATACATGACGTTTGGGTGTGCTGGCCGATGCTCTAACCACTGAGCAACAGGTCAGGTCTTAGCTGGAAAATTTTAATCTTGAGACATCATCTTTGCAAAATGGCTGCTAGAGCTTCAGGCATTCAACCGTACACAATAGCTTCCAAAGCAGGTATCATCAGTCGCATCTTATATTCCAAGTTTGACAAGTATAAGTGTATATATACATATATATATTCTGTTACATACTTCATCATCTATATAGTTTGCAGTATCTGCTTTTTTGACTAGCTGCGCTTCATATACATTTCCTATTCTAAACTTGACTAGTGGCTATAAAATAACTTGTTGATATCATTTGTTTTCTCACTTCCCTATTGCCAGACTTTAATTTTCACCATAATAAAAAATATGTGATGAATGTGTCTTAGAATGCTGATGTACCAGTAACGTTGGGCTGTGCACCCCAGGTACCCTTGTCTCTCCACTTGGTCACAGTCCCTCCCATTCTGTATGGAGAGTCCCCTCTCAGGAGTGTAGTCATCTCAAGTTATTTCTCAAAGAGTGAGTATTGTGATAGTATATGGCGATGTACTGACCAGATCTTCCTTTAAGAAAAAAAAAAACTGATTGGCTCAATTGCAGACAATCTGCTTTCAACCCCTTCAGAGATCACTTCAGCTGTTGGGAATGCTTCTTCCAATATCCCCTCCTTCCCAAGGTGGGCCATATCCAATGGCTGATTGAGGTAGGGACTTAAAGGTCAAGCCATTTCAGCCCAACAGGAGAGGCTGTCTTTGGGCTGACATCAGAGCTCAACTTTTCCTTCTGTCTAGACCTGCTTGCATCTTATCCAGTTCACAGGTATTGATCCCTAAGAAACTTCCTGTGCTTTAAACTCCATCTCAAAAGCTTGTGACGGTTGTCTACTTTGCTTAGAACTGGGAATAAGTGCAGAGCTTCTTACTGCCTAAGGAGGCCAAAAAGACCTGAAGGAAGAGAGAACTGCTCTCAATGTTACCGAGAAACCCCCGGATGGGCTCGGGTTGCCTGTTGCTGTTCCAATAACGAAGGCAGGGTTGAATAATATAAGGTGTTTACTGAGGCCTGCCAACCAAGAAGACAGGGCGCTTACAAGCATTCAAATCCTGTCTTACAGCAAGGTGCAGTGGACAGGATTATAAAGGGGAAGGGGCTAAGGTGAGGCTGGGAATGGAATTCAGTTACGTGCATCCCTGGGGGTCTACCTTCGTCAGCTATTGTCCTTAGTCATCAGGTAATGAGGTAATGTTAATGAGATGATGTTGATAAAATGATGTTTTGACTCCTGGTGGGTTGGTCTGCCCCTGCTTATCAGTTCTGCTTGAAGAATTCACAGCTGAGTCACCTCCTCAATTGCTTTGAACAGGCCTTCAAAAGGAAACTTAAGAAAAGCTTAACCCCCTATTCACATATAAGAAACTTAAATCCCTATTCACATAAGTATATGTGTTCTAAGATTCAAAATAATATGATTATTTTTCAGATTAATTCAGATGTTCTATCAGATTATAAATCCCCCTATCATTAATATGAGACAGATCTCCCATATGGAATTGCAGAATCCAATAATTTTTAGAGGAATTCCAGTTCAACTCTGAATATGGAAAGAAATGGGGGCAGGGTGGAAGGGGAGGAATAATAAAGTCTTTGGCATTTCTAATATATTTAAAATGTATTTTGGAATCTAAACTTCTTTGAATTGTATGCATAATAAAGTTTATTTACCATTATGAAAGTAATATATCTTTAAAAAATATACTTTTATTTTCATTGATTTCAGAGAGAAGTGAGAGAGAGAGAGAGAGATAGAAACATCCATGATTGAGAGAGAATCATGGATCGGCTGCCTCCTGCATGCCCTCTACTGGGGATCAAACCCGCAACCCTGGCATGTGCCCATAACCCAAATTGAACTTGGTACCCTTCAGTCTGCAGGCTGATGGTTTATCCACTGAGCCAAACCAGCTAGAGTGAAAGTAATATGTCTTTTTAAAAAATATATATATTTAAAAAAAAACAGAATCTAAGAATCAAGTGAATAAATAATCTGA
>NW_006293003.1:1588974-1589923 GCF_000327345.1 Myotis davidii
GGAGAAAGTTGTAAACATCGATGAGAGAGAAACATCGATCAGGTGCCTCCTGCACACCCCACACTGGGGATGTGCCCGCAACCAAGGTACATACCCTTTACTGGAATCGAACCTGGGACCCTTGAGTCCGCAGGCCGACGCTCTATCCACTGAGCCAAACCGGTCAGGGCAAAAGTAATATATCTTTATAGTAGAAAATTTAGAAGAGAAGAAAGAAGAAAAATCCAGTTATCATAGATTTTTTTCTATGCATTGTTTATTTTGAATTTGTTTTACATTGTTATAAATCACCATTTATATAACTGTTATAGTACATTTTCACTTACTGTTATAAGAAAGCTTTTTCCATGCTATTCTCTCTTTTTTATAAACATTTATTTATAATAGTTACATTTTATTATGACCAATGAATGCACTATGGTTTATTTAACAATACATTGGCTAAATAAACCATTTATAGTATTTTGCTATTATAAATGACATTGTAAAGAAATCTTTGCATATAATTTTTTTTTCTATGTTTAATATTATTTCCTTGGGATAGGTTCCCAGAAGTGGAATGACTGGATCAGGGAGTCGGAACATAGGCTTCTCCTTCTGGTTGCTATCCTGCTTTCCTAAAGGGTTTACACAGGTTTTCATGTTCAGTTTTTGATATGGAATAATGAAGTGTGTGTAATTTTTTAAAATTGTTTTACTGCTTAAAGTATTACAAAGAGTATTACATATGTCTCTTTTTTTCCCGCCCTTGACAATCCCTTGGCCTCCCCTACCCCCCAGTGTCTTATGTCCATTGGTTATGCTTATATGCATGCATACAAGTCCTTCGCTTGATCTCTTACCCTCCCCTCCTGCCCCCCAACCCTCCCTGGCTTTCCCATTGTAGTTTGACAGTCTGTTCAAGGCTGCTCTGCCTCTGTATCTATTTTTGTTCATAAGTTTATAATGG
>NW_006293003.1:1594574-1613214 GCF_000327345.1 Myotis davidii
GTCTGCTCGTGTGGCTGCTGCTCCTCGGGCCGGAATGGCCTGCTGCTGCTCCTCTAATGGGGGCGGGCCACTTGCAGAACTGCTGCTCCTCGGATTCGGCAGGCTGCTCGTGCGACTGCTGCTGCTTGGACAAGGGCAAGATGCTTGTGCAGCTGCTGCTCCTCAGACTAGTGCAGGGTGTGTGCAGCTGCTGCTCCTCAGATGGGGGCAGGCTGCGCAGGGCTGCCGCTCCTCAAAGGTAGGAAGACTGCTCGTGCAGCTGCTGCTCCTTGGACAGGTTGGACTGCTCGCGTGGTTGCTCCTCCTCAAATGGGGAAGCAGGCCGCTCACACAGCTGCTGCTCCTTGGACAGGGGCAGGCCACATGAGGCTGCTGCTCTTAGGCTCAAGGCAGGCTCTCATCACTGATGTTTCTATCTCTCTCTCTTCCTCTCCCCTCCTCTCTGGTCAGACATGGTGACGGCGCTTTACCCGGGGTCTCCGCAGCACAGTGGCCTCGGGTAGGCAGGACCTCGCTCCAGGTTTACAATTCCATCCCTCTTCCCCACAGCACAACACCGCGGCCGGAGGGACTTCCGCTCAAGTGTGTGTAATTTTTAAAAAATACTTTTATTGATTTCTGAGAGGAAAGGAGAGGGAGAGAGGTATAATCATCAATGATAAGAGAGAATCACTGATCGGCTGCCTCCTGCATGCCCCACACTGGGGATCAAGCCTACAACCTGGGCATGTGCCCTGACCAGGAATCCAACCGTGACCACCTGGTTCATAGGTCAGTGCTCAACACTAAGCCATGCTGGCCAGGCAAAAATATACTCTTTGATATATATTTTGTTGTTGATTTCAGAGAGGAAGGATTGATTGGCTGCCTCCTGCACACCTCCTCCTGTGGATTGAGCCTGCAACCCAGGCATGTGCCCTTGATAAGAATTGAATCCAGGACCCTTCAGTCTGCAGGCTAATGCTCTATCCACTGAGCCAAACCAGCCAGAGCTTGTACCTATCTGGGTGGTCAGAAAGCAGGTAAAGAACCCTGGGGCAAAGCAGAACATATAACTGGGCTTCTCTAGTTGTGTGTGTGTGTGGGGGGGGTGGTCTTTGTCAAATGGCCATGGCCCAGCTTTCTTCACCTCCCCACTTTCCATTTCCACCCTCACTATCTCCCACCCAGAATACATGTGGTGCAGGGACCATTACTCATTTACTTATTCTATACGGGGATTTGAATAACCTTACTATACTAGAGAGTGTCTTTGTCTACTATAGCTGTGGGTCCCTCCCTGTAGATAAAGGTGTGACCTTGATGATGCTAACTCAATAGCACCAGACTAGGAAGTCTAGAAGGAACTATCTCTAGATTTAAGATGACTGTTTTTGAAGTTTGGGGCCTGGTACCACTTCAAAGATTAAGGATCTACCACTTGCTAGAATTCCATATTTAATTATTTTAAAAATGATTCCATTCCAACTTCCAAATGAGTTAAAATTTTATAATTATCCCTGATCAGTTTGGCTCAGTGGATAGAGTGTCGGCCTTTGGACTGAAAGGTCCCAGGTTCGGTTCTGGTCAAGGGCATGTACCTTGGTTGCGGGCACATCCCCAGTGGAGGGTGTGCAGGAGGCAGCTGATTGGTGTTTCTCTCTCATCGATGTTTCTTACTCTCTATCCCTCTCCCTTCTTCTCTGTAAAAAAATCAATAAAATATATATATTAAAAAAATTATAATTGAACTAAAGGCCCAGCTCGTGATTGAAATCATGCAAGGAGGCATCCCGCGGGCCCTCGCGGGAGTCAGGCCGGACCCGCACCGCAGGCGGCCAGGACCCACACCTGACTTGTTCAGTGCCAGCTGCAAGCCTGACTGGCACCGCGGGCGGCCAGGACTGGTGCCTCACTTCCGCCCAGGCCCTCCCTGCCCCCCTGCCTGTGTCTGCTCTTGGGCTTCCCAAGCTGGCACAGTGACTCAGCCAGCCCCAGGTCTCCCCGGCCCCTCTGCCTGTGTCCACTCTGTGCCGCCAGAGCCACCGTGATGGCTTGGGCAAGCCCCCCCACCCCCGTGTCTGTCTCTGTCTTTGCTCTGGGCCTTACCTTCACGCGCAACCTCCTCCTGTCTGGTCATGACCCGTTATGGAGTCCCAGCCTAATTTGCATACTACCTCTTTATATGTATAGATACAGACTTTCTCACTGAGTCTGTGGTTTTTCAAGGGTAGCAAGTCTCATCAAGAAATTCTACTTTAGCCCTACCCAGTTTGGCTCAGTGGATAGAGTGTTGGCCTGTGGACCCAAGAGTCCCAATTTCGGTTTCAGTCAAAGGCACATACCTTGGTTGCAGGGTCCTCCCCAGTCCGGGCCCTGGTCTGGGTACATGCAAGGAGCAACCAATCAATGTGTTTCTCTTACATTTATGTTTCTCTCTGTCTTTCCCTTTCTCTTCCAATTGCCCTAAAAATCAATGAAAAAAATATTCTCGTGTGAGGATTTAAAAAAAAAAAAAAAAACAAAGAAAGAAATTTTACTTTACCTATGCCTTGGTGAGAGGTTCTTAATAAACATCCATATTGTCGATTTTGGCCCTCATTTCCATATACCAACACAGTTTTGTATTTATTTTGTCACTAAAACGTTTGATTTGACTCCTTTTTCTCCACCCAAATTCACTTCAGAAGAGGGACTGAAAGGGAAACCTTGTATACTGCTGGTGGGAATGCAGACTGGTGCAGCCACTGTGGAAAACAGTGTGGAGTTTCCTCAAAAAATAAACAATGGAACTCCCATTTGACCCAGTAATCCCACTTCTAGGAATATATCCCAAGAAACCATAATCCTGGATCAGAAAGAATAGATGCACCCCTATATTCATAGCAGCACAATTTACAATAGGTAAGATTTGGAAACAGCCTAAGTGCCCATCAGCTGATGAGTGGATAAAAAAGCTGTTATGCTAAGCTAAATAAGCCAATCGGAAAGAATTTTTAAAAAATAAAAAAACTACTCAACCATAAAAAAAGAAAGAAGAGGGACTGATTTTTAGTTCTACTGGATGTCTTTGATGGCTAAAGAAACTGTGGGCTGTATCAGTCACACACCTTTTACTGTCTCCCCTGGCATAAGATTCGTGTACATTGGCATCTCTTCAGAGTGAAGTTGACTTTCTTTCTATCCCAAGTCCAGAATTTCAGTTGGCATATGTTGATTCCCAAACAGTCTGAAGCTCATGTTGATGGGTTCTGGGATGCACAGCCCAGCCAGGTTCACTCTGAGAGGGCCCCTATCCTTTCATGAATGACCATAGAAGCTTTCACTCCTGGCTCTGTATTCTAATAGCCCATCTTGCATGGACTGTGCCAAAGCAATGCTTTGAAATACCCATCCGTATCATGTCGCTTTTCTTGCTGCAGTTTCTGTTCTTTTTTTGTTGTAGGATCTGGAGACTCACCGCTAGAAGATGATGACATGGGGTACTCACACCCTAGATATAAAGGTGAATGCTTTGCTTCTGTGCTAATAAGGACCTGCTGATGCCAGGAGAACTTTCCTTTTTGCCCTGGAGAACATATTATAATAAAGTGACCAAACCGTGTCATTAAGTTTTAATTATCTGTCCAGAAAAAAATATTTAAAATTAATACACATATGTTCCCATTTTTTAAAAAATAAAGAAAACAAAAAGCATTTGGAAATCTCTGAAGTGCTGACCTTCAGCACCCCAGTGGTCATTTTATTCTTCTAAGTTTCTTTACTGTCATTAATTCTGCAAAGCCAAGCTCTAGCAGATGAAAGTGAAAATCAAGCTATGAGTTCTGCCTGATTCATACATTACAGCCAGAATTGTCCAGAGCAAACCATCCAATGTCCAATCTGGACCCAGTGCTGCTAATGTACTGAGATGAATGGGGACTGAGAAAACTTGATTTTCATAAGCTCATTTCCTCGTGCTCTTTCTGAGTCCAACTTTGCTCTTGAAATGATGAGAAAAGTCTGTTGCCCCATGAAACTTTAATCTAATGGTCAAGAACTCCATCTCTACACATTTCCAGCAATCCATCCCCCAGCAAGTATAAAAAGCCTAGACAAGAACCTTCTTATGCAGGTTTAGGTAAGTATGCCCACAAATATTTCTATTTGTGAGTCATTTCTCTGAAGCTTAGGGAACCCTGGGAAAAGCAAAGGTAAATTTAAATGATTTCTTTCTGAATCTGTTTCTTTTTGTGGTAGGGAAATAATTTGAAGCAAATTGGTTAATAAGGTTCCATTGTGGGTATTTTGCCAAGGAAATGTGTCCACATTCTGGCAAGAGGACACTGCCCTGTTCTGTTGTGATGTCTCAGATATAGGAGAATCAGTGGGAGAGAGTCCTTCAGCTATTTTCCACATGAGTGAACCCTCTTTCTAATGTTATGATGGGTGCCTATGCTCAGTTGTGTTTACCACCATAGTCCACATTTGCTTTTGACCTGTGAAGACAAATATGTATTCCTATCCACAGCTGCTATATTAAGTAAATGCCTCAGGAATAAACTAGTCAAGGAAAGTACAAACTTGTTAAATAGATGTTTTGGGTAAGGAAGTATTGTGATTCCTAACACTTCTTCACTAATTGAGGTTTTAAAAAATCTTTTTTTTCCCCCTTTGAGTCCCTTATTGACAAATCTCCCTAAAACACATGCATGCACAAATGACTCATCACATGTACAATAGGGGTTGTATAGTGCTCTTTAATCATTGTTCCCTGTGTCCACCCTCACCTTACAGCATTGCAAGTATGTAATGTAAACCAGATGGCCAAAATAGGTGCCTGCCTACAGATCACCCTAAATATTTCAGAATAAATATTTCTTTGGGGATTGTTTGTATTGCCAGTTTTTTAGTTTTAAAACTTAGAGACTGCCGAAACCGGTTTGGCTCGGTGGATGGAGCGTCAGCCTGCGGACTGAGGGGTCTCGGGTTCGATTCCGGTCAGGGGCATGTGCCTTGGTTGTGGGGCACATCCCCAGTGGGGAGTGTGCAGGAGGCAGCTGGTCGATGTTTCTCTCTCATCGATGTTTCTAGCTCTCTATCTCTCTCCTTTCCTCTCTGTAAAAACTCAATAAAATATATTTTAAAAAAGAAGGGGAAAAAAAAAAAAACTTAGAGACCAACCATTGTTAATGGGGGATTTAACTCTAGATCTTCCAGCCCCTGCACAGTGCCTGATACAGAGTATATATTCAGTAAGGGTTTTTTATATTCAAAATTTAAGTAAAAGAAAGAAAATGAAATTTAACCCATATGTATTATGTTCCAAGAATGTTGCAAGTATGGCTTTTGATTCTTTTACTTGGAATGTCATCATGTTGTCATCCTAATTGATGGGAAGGAGAAGGCAGGTAGGGATATGCTGCTATTTCTTATTTACAGATGGAGGAACCAGTGATTAGAGAAGGTAAGTGACTTGCCCAGAGTCACACAGCAAGAAAACATTCCATTTTGGGTCTGAAATTCAGGTGTTTTAACTCAATATCCAGAGTTTTCTAGTTCTTCATTAGTCTACAATAGGACACAGTCTACCCCAGCCACTTCAGTCAATTGGAATAGTTACCACATTGGCCCAGGAAGATGAAAATGCTTTCCTGATTAATCTATCTAGATTTCTCCCTACATAAACCCTGTCCTAATTGAAGCAACATAAGAGCTTCCCTTCTCTAAACCTCCATGATAAATGTTTTGCTAATTCACTGTAACTTACAGCGCTTGTACTAGTATGCCTTTCGAATTCAAGCCACTCATGGATGACATAATTACTATCACTGTCACACTGTCCAAATATCTTTCAAAGATTTGTCTTAGAGAGTAATCCAAAATAAATTCCATTTCTGAATAAGTGAAAACAAGATTCTTTTCCACATGATGACAACAGCACAAGTTTTAGATCTGCAGCCAGGACTGCTAAGAGGATTTGAGCACTCAGAATATGGGGCAAAATCTAATAATGGCATGTTGTATCAAAATATGTGAATTTGTGATCTATGTATACCCAGGTCATTCTCTAATGTACCTGCTAGTCTTTTTTTTCCTAATTGATTTCAGAGATGAAGAAAGAGGGAGAGAGAGATAGAAACATGCATGATGAGAGAGAATCATTGATCAACTACCTCCTCCATGTCTCCTACTGGGGACAGAACCCGCAATCCTGGCATGTGCCCTTGACCAAAATCAAACTCAGGACCCTTCAGTCCTCAGGCCTATGCTCAACCACCAAGCCACACCAGCTAGGGCTACCTGCTAGTCTTAAATATACATCATGTAGAAAAGACAACCAGAATGTTTGTGCTAACCATGGCAGGTATCCTGCCTCATTTTTGTTTACTCTAAATTTTTGTCCCTCCTAAACTCATTCCAAAGTCCAGAAGCTGGAGGATGGGAAGGTTTTCAAGATCAGAGTGAAAAAAACAAGTGGAGAACTGGACACTCTTCCAGTTTGTGTATCAATAGAATTGTGATCAGGATCCAGAATGCAAAAAAAAAAAAAGATTTGCCCTCAGCTAGAAGGGTTACAAGAGACTACCCAAAGTAATAAGAAAAAAGAGGAAGGAGGTGGGCATGGGTGTGAGATGGGTAGCAGATCAGAGAGAAAGAAGAAGACAGAGTTTGAACCATACAACTTTATTTTATTTTTTAAATATATTTTTATTGATTTCAGCAGAGAGGAAGGGAGAGAGATAGAGAGTTAGAACCATACAATTTTAAAGCATGATGGGGCTTTTAAAATAAATTAATCTGACCTAGCCAGTTTTGCTCAGTGGATAGAGCATGAGACTGCAGACCAAAGGGTCCCGGGTTTGATTCTGGTCAAGGGCATGTACTTTGGTTGCAGGCTCCTCCCTGGCCCGGACCCTGGTTGGGCTCATGCAAGAGGCACCCAATTGATGAGTTTTTCTCTGTCTTTCCCTCTCTCTTCCAATCTCCCTAAAGATCAATGGAAAAATATCCTTGGGTGAGGATTAATAAAAATAAAAAAGAAAGAAAAAAAAAGAAAATAATTTAATCCACTTCTGTATCTTGTAGAGGAGAAATCATTTTAGTGAATTGTCCAGGGTTACTAGGAGATGATAGAGGTAGGAAAAGTGCCCAGGCATCTTGACTCTTTGCCCAATATTGTATCCAGTAGACCACACTAGCTCATTATGTTTTTGTCACCATCCCCTGGGTCTCCCATATTCACTCTCACCACCTCATCCTTCCCTTACCTCCAATTGGGGTTTCATTTGCTTTCCCTGGAGCCCAATTCTCAGTCAAGGATTCCATAGTTTGGAAGAAACTATAAAGGGGAGCCAATTGGCAAGAAAAGACTAGAGATAGGGAAGCACAGAAGCACTGCAGTCTAGAAGGGGAAAAGGGCAAATAGGGAAACTAAGGAAAGACACTATAAAAAGTGCTTCTTTGAACCCTAGCTGGTTTGTCTCAGTGGATAGAGCATTAGCCTGTGAACAAAGGGTCCCAGGTTCCATTCCAGTCAAGGGCACATGCCCAGGTTGTGAGCTTGATCCCCAGTAGGGGGTGTGCAGGAGGCAGCCGAATGATTCTCTCTCATCATGATGTTTCCATCTCTCACTTTCTCCCTTCCTCTCTGAAATCAATAGAAATATATTTTTAAAAGTGCTTCTTTGAGATTAAAAATACCAAGGGCATTTGAGTACGTCCTTGTAGATGATCTTTCCTATTACAGTTGGGCAAGAAAGACAGAAAGAGACAGGGAGAGAACTATACTTCATTTCTAGTCACAGAATCCAGTCGTTTCCAAATCTCTCTCTCTTTTTTTTTTGAGTGGTAGGTGCATGTGTGGATTTTTTTCAGAATGTGTCTTCAGGACTTTGATCATGGAAGACATATCCACAGCTTGGCAATGCTAAGCAGGTATACCCCAGGGGCTTTTCATTTATCTGTGATCTAGTTTCATGGCCTACCTGGAGCCACCATGAAAGAAAGCACTAAAGCATTTAAAATTAGTTCAATACTCTTTTATATGTAGAAGGAAATAATGGAGACATATATGCTGGTTTTTGTTTGTTCGTTTTTAGGGAATATGTTATATGTTGAAAAAACAAAAACAAAAAACGCTGAATTTTTTTTCCACCCACAGACACATGAAGAGTAGAGACCAGTTAATCTATGTGATGTATTTGCACACTTTTACAAATTAAAACAAACATATTCAGAATTTAACTTGATTAAATATTTAGTTCAATCCTGAGCTTTTGATATTTAATACAATATCGATAAAGTGATAGCAAAAAATGATTTTAAATTTATTTGATTTGCATGTGACAGAGATTCAGTTAAACATCGTTCATGTGGCTAGCAGTATGCCTTTTGTACCTGTAACACTTAGATTCTGATATACAAAATTATAGTAACATATGGATATAAAAATATTACATTCTTTTTATCCTATGCAGAATATATCCTGTCTTTAAAAAGTAACATTTATAATACTAAAATTCACTTCGGGGTCCAGATTTTTCTCATTTAAAAGTGTTAGCACATACAGACTAAAATGTGTCAACTGTTGAGGAAAGAAACTCTGTTCAAGGATGGTCTATAGGCCTGGTGTAAGCTCCTAGAAGTCTATATTCATATGGTCAAATTTATTTATTTATTTTTAAAATATATTTTTATTGATTTCAGACAGAAAGGGAGAGAGAGAGAAAAAAAAAATTAACAATGAGAGAGAATCATTGATCGGCTGCTCCTGCACACCCCTCACTAGGGACCGAGCCCACAACCCCAGGCATGTGTCCTTGACTGGAATTGAACCAGGGACCCTTCAGTCTGCAGGAAGATGCTCTATCTATTGAGCCAAACCAGCTAGGGCCACATGGTCGAATTTAATCAGCTCTACACTACACCTTTAGGACACAATTTTCACTCATAAAGTCCAGGGAATACTGCTTGAGTCCTGACTCTAAGACCCATTTGAGGCTGTTGACAAAACATTACATCATGAGACAGGACAGCATGAAGGTCAAAATGTAGTCTATGGCCTTGGCCGTTTTGGCTTAGTGAATAGAGCATATAGGCCTGCAGACTGAAGGGTCCCAGGTTTGATTCAGGTCAAGGGCACATGCCGAGTTTCGGGTTCTATCCCCAGTAAGGGGTGTGCAGGAGGCAGCCAATCAGTGATTCTCTCTCATCATGGATGTTTCTATCTCTCTCTCCTTGTCCCTCCTCTCTGAAATTATACTAGAAGCCTGTTGCAGGAGGATTCCTGCAAGAATAGGGCTTCCTCAGGCCTGCCGCTCACAGGAATCTCCCAGCTGGGGGCGTGGCTTAGGCAGCTTGTTTGTGCTGCCAAGGCCCGAGGCTGCCCAGGGCTGCTCAGGGGGCATCTCCCTGCTGGGGGCATGGCTTAGGCAGCTCGTTCATGCCGCCAAGCCCCGCAGCCACCCAGGGCTGCTCACGGGGGTGGGGGGTGGGGGTGGATCTCCCGGCTGGGGTTGTGGTTTAGGCGGCTCATTGGCACCGCAGCTTCCCAGGGCCGCTCATGGGGGGGTCTCCCAGCTGGGGGCGGACCCCTGGGTGTGGGCAAGGCTTAGGAGTCACACGGGGCCAGATGGTGGCTGGCACTGGCCCGCCCTGCCTGCAGTATGCAAATTAGCCGCCATCTTTGTCTGCGGTTAATTTGCATATTGCTCTGATTATCCAATGGGAGGCGTAGCAGAGGTATGGTTAATTACCATGTTTGGCTATTATTATATAGGACTAGAGGCCTGTTGTACAAAGAGATTTGTGCAATAGGCTTTCCCTTCTCTTGGCTGCTGGCACCAGTTTTCCTCTGGCACCCGGGACCCAGGCCTTCGCTCTGGCTGAGGCTGCCTTCAGTCTTCTGTCTTCGCTGCTCCCGCTCGCCTTCAGTCTTTGATCTGCCGCTTGGAGCCTACGTATGCAAATTAACTGTCATCTTTGTTGGTGGTTAATTTGCATATTGTGCTGATTAGCCAATGGGAGGCATAGCGAAGGTACAGTCAATTACCATGTTTGTCTATTATTAGATAGGATATATTTATTATTATTATTATTTTTTAATGCAGTCTATGCACCATCCCTGGACAAGGCTGAGCAGGACTCAGAAACACATCCTGGAAGAGAATTCCTGGAATAGTCAAACATGGTCTATCCTCCTTCCTGGCCACATGATGGTGCATGCACCCCACTCCCTGACAGCTCAGGTGCTGAGGTGGAACGAAGGCCTGGCAGGTTGGAGGGGCTGCTGATCAGTCACTATCGATTGCAGAGTGCCCACTGTGAACTAGTCTTGCCCTAATATTTTTTTTAATTATTTAAAAATATTTTTTTTATTGATTTCAAAGAGGAAGGGAGAGGGAGAGAGAGATAGAAACATCTATTATGAGAGAGATCATTGATTGGCTGCCTCCTGCATGCCCCACTCTGGGAGTCAAGCCCACACCTTGGGCATGTGCTCTGATTGGGAATTAAACCCTGACCTGCTGGGTCATAGGTCAATGTTCAACCACTGAGCCATTCCAGCCGGGTGCCCTAATAATTTTATGGCTCTCATTTCAAGCACATTCTGAAACACAGGAAGAACCTCTGATGTATTAGTGTCATCCTAACTGTGCCCTGGGCAACTATCAGGCCAACATGGAAACACCTGGAACTGTGTCATTTAGGAAGGGTGTCATACTATCCTACCTACATGAGACATAATTAAGAATATCTGGAAAGGGGAGTAATAATCTTGTTACTTTAAGTCAAAATTATATACTCTGGAGAAAACCCTGGAAATAGTTGCTTTCTTCCCATTAATTAAAATAATATGATGAATTTTTACAGAGAATATGCAGACAGACTTGACAAAAATAAACTTATTTTTCATTATATTTAATGTTGTAGTTGAATGTATTGGGGTGTTATTGTTTAATAAAATTATATAAGTTTCTTTTTTTGGTTGTTAATCCTCACTCAAGTACATTTTTCCATTGATTTTTAGGGAGAGTAGAAGAGAGGGGGAAAGACAGAAATATTGATGTGAGAGAAACACATAGTTTGGTTGCCTCCTGCACCTATCTTGCATGGCTTCACCCCCTACTGTCCTGAACCCTGACCAGGGCTTGGGTCTAGGAGGAACCTGCAACCAAAGTACATGCCCTTGATTGGAATCAAACCCAGGACCTTTAGGTCTGTAGGTCAACACTATATCCACTGAGCCTAACAGGCTAGGGCAAATTATATAAGTTTCAGGGATACAATACAACATCCATATATTGTATTGCATGTTTGCCACCCCAAGTCAAGTCTCCTTCATCACCATTTATCCCCCCTTTACCCTCTTCTACTTCCATACCCCTTCCCTCTGGGAATCACCCTACTCTTGTCTGTATCCATGATTTTTTTTTTGTTTAATCCCTTCACCTTTTTCACCCAGCCACCCCAAACCCCTCCCCTCTAACAGCTGTCACTCTCCTGCCATGATGTATGGATGATTGGGGTTCACAATATTATCAATTGCCTTGAAGAAAATTATGTGTCCCATTAAGGGAAATCTTGAAAAGAGCAAGTGTTTCTTGAATGTTTACTATGTGGTAGGCACTGTGCTAGGCAGTCAGTATGTATTATTTTTGGGGTCCTCAGAAGAGCCCTATGACATAGGCATAGGCATCCACTTAGAGAGGTTAAGTAACGTGTCCAAGATCACAAAGCTAGTCATGGAGGCAGCTGGATCCATATTCAGGTATGTCTGACACATAGTCTTGTGATCCTAACCTCCCCACCCATTAGACATCTTAAAAAACATGAGGCACTATTTGGAAGTCCAAAATCTGGAATACAAAATAAATAAATAAATAAATAAAATTTTTAAAATATTAAAAAATCTGGAATGCAGCCAGTCAGAGATTTCTAGAACGAGGAAATACATTTTCTGAAGATGTCCTTTCTTATATCTCCCCTTCTTTGTTTCTGTCACCTGCAGATACCCCATGGTGCTCCCCTGTCAAGGTGAAGTATGGCGATGTGTACTGCAGAGCCCCTCAAGGAGGGTACTACACAACAGCCCTGGGAACCCGGTGTGACATTCACTGCCAAAAGGGCTATGAGCTGCATGGCTCTTCCCCACTGATCTGCCAGTCGAACAAACGGTGGTCCCACAAGGTCATCTGCAAGCGTGAGTAACCCAGTCCTGTGTTGGGTCCTCAGGGCCAATCGGGGCCAGATTCGTTTGCTCTTACAGGCTGTTTGTTGAACATTTTGTGGCAGGCAAAACTCAAGGTGTCATTCATGCTCTAGATCTTGCAGGGAGCAGACTGAGGCTGACTTTGTCAGGTCATACCTTGCATAGCTCCCATCCCTACTGTACTGCCTCCCCGACCCCTCCCTGGTCTCCCCTGGGACCACTTCTTATTAAATCCCTTACACACAAATTCTTGTCTCAGGGTCTGCTTCTCAGGAACCTAACTTAAGATATTGGCTTAGCTGTGATGCCAACCCAAGCCAGTCTGATACAAAACTTCATGTCCCTTCTGTGTGACCTTCAACCATCCATTGTTTCCATGCATTCTATCATCTATCTATCTATCTATCATCTATCTATCTATCTATCTATCTATCTATCTATCTATCTATCTCTATCTATCCCCACCCTACAATTTAGAAAAACAAACAAACAAGAGGAGTCCCCATGAAGATTTCTGGAGCTCCTTCTCTACGATTTGTCTATCTATCTATCTATTTATCATCTATATATATCACCTAACTATTTTATCATTTTTTATTTTCAATTACAGTTGACATACATTATTACATTAGTTTCAGGTGTACACCACAATTATTAGACATTACATAAGTGATTATCCCAATAAATCTCGTACCTATCTTACTCCACACATAGTTATTAGAATGTTATTGACACCAATGGACACAGAGAGTAGAGGGGTGAGGGCCTGTGCTGGGAATTGGGAGCGGGTGGGGAGAGGTCAATGGGGGGAAAAGGAGACATATGTAATACTTTCAACAATAAAGAATTAAAAAAGAAAGAAAGAAAAAAATATTCTGCATTCACAAACATCTTTCTGTCCTATTCAGGCCTCAAAAGTCTTTACCGATAAAGCACATTAGTATGATTTTTAAAAATCATATTAATGCTATTGATTATATTTCCTTATCTGAAATTTTCATCCCCAAGATTATATGAAATGTTAAAGGGTCTTCTTTAAGAAGAAGAAACAAAAAGATAGTAAAGTGAACTATAAAATGATGATAAATCCATATCTATCAACAATTAAAACTAAAATTCAAAATAAACAAATATGCAGAACAGAAACAGGCTCATACATACAGAGTACGCTTTTCCACAGTTTCCAAATGGTGGTGGGGGGGGGTGGAGAGGTGGGTGAAAAAGGTGAAGGGATTAAGAAATACAAATTGGTTGTCCATTGTATTTATTTTATTATTTTTATTTTTAATATATTTTTATTGATTTCCCCGAAACCCGGGCATGCGCCCTGACCAGGAATCAAACAGTGACCTCCCGGTTCATAGGTCAAGGCTCAACCACTGAGCCAAACCGGCTAGGGCAGTTGTCCATTGTATTTAAATTAACTCTTCACCATATGCTCTCAGAGTTTCTGGACTGTGAAATTCTATGGACAAAGACTACGGAATATTGAATGTCTGCTTTGCTGTTTCAGAGAAGCGATGCCCTACACTTGCCATGCCAGCAAATGGAGGGTTCAAGTGCGTAGATGGCGCCTACTTTAACTCTCGGTGTGAGTACTATTGTTCACCAGGATACACATTGAAAGGGGAGCGGACGGTCATGTGTATGGACAACAAGGCCTGGAGCGGTCAACCAGCCTCTTGTGTTGGTAAGAAACTATCACAGTCCTCAGGAGGCACATACTTTGGAAGGAGCAGGGGATGTTTGAAAGGAAGCATCAAAATCCTGCAAGTAAAGCATAGCATCCAACTTTGCTTTCAGTAGCTTCCTTCAGCCCAAGTTCTCTGGCTCAGCCAAACTTACCCTCAATTTCTATTCTCTATAGCTGATGGCTTTCATCTGACATTTGTCTCATATACAGTATATTATTGAATTTTTAGAGAGAGGGAGGGAGAGGGAGAGAGAGAAACATCCATGATGAGAGAGAATCATGCATTGGCTGCCTCCTGCACAACCCATACTGGGGATCGAGCCCACAACCTGGGCATGTGCCCTTGACTGGAATCAAACCAGGGACCTTTCAGTCTGCAGATCAATGCTCTAGCCACTGAAACCAGCCCTTCTATGCCTTTGCATATGCTGTTCCCTCTGCCTGGACACCTAGCCCTTTTTGTTAATTACCTAGCAAGCTCCCACTCAGGCTTTCGGGCAACTTCCATCACCCATGAGGTTTTCCCTACCTAGACTGAGGGACAGTCTTCCGATAGTGCTAAGATTGGGGAGAAGAGCTTGTTTAACATTATCCCCATGAACATAAGTCCATCAAAACCTGGAAGCAGAGAACATAAGTGGGTGCCAGGTGAAGGGCAGCCTTCTTCTTGTCCTCATTGTCCTTGTTTCTATTTGGAAAATGTCCTTCCCAGTGTGGGTGGTTGAACACAACCTATGTCCACCATCTGGAAATCCATTCAAAGACCTTAAACTCATTCTGACTATGGAGGATTGACCTGGGAGGGGCGATATTGTTACCGGGAAACCCCTGATTGGGCTCCGGCTGCCTGTCGCTATGTACAATAATGAAGGCAGAGTTGAATCATATAAGGTGTTTATTAAGAAGTCCAGCCAACCAAGAGAACAGGGTGCTTACAAGCATCAAATCCTGCCTTACCTTATGGCAAGGTGTAGGGGACAGGACTATAAAGAGGAGTAGGCTGAGGAATAGAGGTTGGCAAACGGTCAGGTATTGTCAAGAGATGAGATGATGTTGACGAGATGTTTTGACTCCTGGTGGTTTGGCCTGACCCTGCTTACTGGTTTTCCTTGCTGGATTCACAGTTGAGTCACCTCCTCCATTGCTCCGCACAGGCTTTGAAAAGGAAACTTAAGGAAAACTTAGCCTCCTATTCACATGTAAGAAACTTAAATCCCTATTCATATAAGTATATGTGTTCTAAGATTTTAAATAATTTTATTAGCTCGGCTGGTGTGGCTCAGTGGTTGAGCATTGACCTATGAGCCAGGAGGTCATGGTTTGATTCCCAGGCAGGGCATATGCCCGAGTTGTGGGCTCAGTCCCTCAGTGGGTGAAGAATTGGCCTGTGGGCTGATGGGTCCAAGGTTTGATTCTGGTCAAGGGCACAGGGCTGAGTTGCAGGCTTGATCCCCAGTGTGTGGCATGCAGGAGGCAGACAATAAGTGATTCTCTCTCATCATTGATGTTTCTCTCTCTCTCTCTCTCTCTCTCTCTCCCTTCCTCTTTGAAATAATATATTTAAAAATAAAATAATATAATTATTTTTCAGATTAACTCAGGTGCTCTATCTGTCAGATTATAGGTCCCCCTATCATTATGATGGGATGTGTAGGTTGCCATGCTCACCCCTCTACTCCACACAGGTATTCTTACAGTTCTTGCTAACTCTGGTCCTCTCTGATACCCAGGGCTGTCCCACTGCTGCCTACACAGTGGTTGGTGATCCCCTCTCACTCTTTTACACTTGTCCCATATTCTGGACAGTCAATAGTCACCTTGGTGAGAAGAAAAAAGAATGTGTGTGCAGAGGTTGGAGAAAAATACTAGGTGAGCAGCAGACAAACACACACAGAAGCATTTGGCTTATTAACATAATTTTAAAATACTTGATTACGTCTTAAAATCCCAGACCACATGGAAACTCCAAATGTGAGGAAATGCTTTCCAGTTTATAAATCAGGAGAATGATAACAATCTTTCCTCAAGTGGTTAGCTGTGAGAATTTGATGAAATAATGCAGAGATAGTAAGTTAGCATGAGGTGGCCATGGAGGAGGGTTCAGTCAATAATTACCATTATTTTTAGTAATTTATTTCTTCTTGTTTCTCCACTGGAAAAGTACTGCTTCAGAAAAACTCGGCCAGTTTTGAGGGATCATTGTTAGCTAGTCATAAGCTGGCTTTGCGAAACTCTGAGACTCATCACCCAGATGACCTAGTTTAGAGCTCACAGTGTCAGTATATCTCAATGATATAGAAAACAACCTAGAATATCATCCAGATGTTTAGTGTACATGACACAAAGACTAAGAGAATCTCTTCACTCTAACAATGTCGCTTCAAGAAAAGGTAGTAGGACAATGTAATTGTACATTGAAATCTGTCTCCTCTCCTCTAACCCTCCCCTTTTGCTTTAAATTTTTTCTATTTAAATGTAGCTGGTTTGGCTCAGTGGATAGAGTGTTGACCTGGGGACTAAAGGGTTCCAGATTCGATTCCGGTCAAGGGCATGTGGCTGGGTTGTGGGCTCGATCCCTAGTGTGTAGCGGGGGGTGGGGGGGCATGCAGGAGGCAGCTGATCCATGATTCTTTCTCATTATTGATGTTTCTATCTCTCCCTCCTTCTCTGAAATCAATTATATTTTTTTCTATCAAAAAATATTGAATGTATCGGGGCAACATTAATTAATAAAATTATATAGGTTTCTATAATATCTGTATATTGTATTGTGTGTTCACCACCCCAATTCAGGTCTCCTTCCATCACCATTTATCCCCGCTTTACCCTCTTTCACCTCCCCCCACCCCCTTTCCCTCTAGCAATCATCATACTGTTGTCTGAGTCTATGAATTTTTTTTGGGGGGGGGGTTACTTAATCCCTTCACCTTTTACACCCAGCCCTGCAACCCCCCTTTCCTCTGACAGCTGTCAGTTTGTTTTCTGTATCTATGGGTCTGCTTCTATTTTGTTTTAGTTTATTTTGTTCATTAGATTCCACATATACGTGACATCATATGGTATTAGTCTTTCTCTGACTGGCTTATTTCACTTAGCATAATACTCTCGAGGTCCCTCTATGCTGTCACAAAAAGTAAGATTTCCTTTTTTTATGCCCAAGTAGTATTCTGTTGTGTAAATGTACCACAGCTTTTTTATTCACTCATCTACTGATGGGCACTTGGGCTTTACATTTTTAAAAAATAAATATGCTTTCTATTATGAAATTGCCAGTTATATTTGACCAGAAAGGGGCAGATATTGTATACTTGTCTTTCTGATTCACCCTAGCCTGTTCCAGAGCTTGTTCCAGGGGTAAGTGCTCCAACTTAGGTTTTAATTCACACTGTCACTATGTACATGCATGGCCTTAAATGAATTACTTAAGCTCTCTGACCTTCAGCTTACACATCTGTAAAATGGGAACATTGTGTGGCTTCTGTAAGCCTCCATAGCATTTTCTTTTACTTCTCCTGAGGCAGTGCTATTTCTACCTTATGTCACACTTTATGTGTGCTTACATAATCCCCTTAATAGACTATAAACTCTTTGAGAATCACATGATTCTCTTGCCTTTGTGCGCCTTGACCCCAAGAGTTGAAATGATACATTGGGTAAGACAGGCACGTACCAAAAATTTGTGGTGTTGAATTCCATTGAACTGGACTATAACTAAGGTACCTTTCTATAAAGTTTTATGATACTGCTTTTAAAGCAGGAAAGACTCACTATGGCTGAATGCCTTCTACATTTTTCCGGGTTACTGCCATATTGCCAAGTCAGTAGGCAGAGTTTAGAAACATGAGGAAGAAGAAGCTATAGCTAATAAACTATGCCATTATGACACCTAGAAAGGCCAGTTGAATGCAGGTTTAGTCATGCACATGTGAGTACCCAAACCATCTTAAATCTCAGCAAGAGAGAAGGAGCAAGATGAAGGAAAAGAAATACAGAGGGGAGTTAACAAACCCTTCAAAGATGAGGAGTACCGCCCTAGCCAGTTTGGCTCAGTGGATAGAGTATTGGCCTGTGGACTGAAGGGTCCCAGGTTTGATTCTAGTCAAAGGCACATGCCCAGGTTGCTGGATCGATCCCCAGTGTGGGGCATGCAGGAGGCAGCCAATCCATGATTCTCTCTCATCATGGATATGTCTATCTCTCCCTCTCCCGTTCTCTTTGAAATCAATAAAAATGTATTTAAAAGAACAAAAAAAATTGAGGAGTGCCTAGAGCTTTGGGCATGTCAAATGCTGGGTGTCAAACCCCAAGTGGATGAGATAGTTTCTTGATGATGGTGAGAATACTCTGGTATGTTTTCAGATATGGAACCTCCTAGAATCAAATGCCCAAGCATGAAGGAACGTATGGCTGAACCCAATAAGCTGACAGTCCGGGTGTCCTGGGATACACCCGAGGGAAGAGACACAGCAGACGGCATTCTAACTGAGTGAGTGAAACTTTTCAGATGGAATGATGCTAATATATATACTAGTAGCCCGGTGCACAAAATTCATGCACATTAAAAGGGAATTAATTGCCCTTACTGGTTTGGCTCAGTGGATAGAGCATCAGCCTGCGGACTCAAGGGTCCCAGGTTCGGTTCTGGTCAAGGGCATGTACCTTGGTTGCAGGCACATCCCCAGTGGGGAGTGTGCAGGAGCGGCTGATTAATGTTCCTCTCTCACCGATGTTTCTAACTCTCCCTACCTCTCCCTTCCTCTCTGTAAAAAATCAAT
>NW_006293003.1:1613531-1614097 GCF_000327345.1 Myotis davidii
GTCCAAAAATGGGTTCAGGTAGGAGCATGCCTACTCTGTCTAGAGTTTGTCCTTGTGGTTTATTAATAGTCATCACAAATGCTGGCATCACGGGAAACCTTCGTCGAATCAATGTAAATGGGAGGCCAGTGTCAGATGTGGACAAATTAATTCTTGGAATCAGAACAGCCTCTTCCTCTGCAGATCCTGTTAATACTTCAGCTTTGATAATGTTAGGTCATAATCTTTTGATAATAAATCCAGTACCATTACAAAGACCCCATTTACTATTGAGATTTCTCAATAGCATGATGATTGCACCCACTTTCAATTTTAATTTATGGCATGACCTTACTGAAGAAGTAATACTACTAAGAAATTCAATGGGAAATTTTCTCTTTTTCAGCATCATCTGTTAAATCAATGGAATCATCACTCAAATATTTGTGAAAATCTCCATCGAGTGTATCCAAATTTTCTTCATTTAATTTTTGAACATGCTCATTTGGTATTCAAGGGGCTCCTGGAACCACTCCCCAGTGTCTGCTATATACCTAAAATAATGAAATGTGACATATTCAAATAGC
>NW_006293003.1:1615752-1621005 GCF_000327345.1 Myotis davidii
CACAGAACTTGGCTGGAGATTGTGGCTAGAGATACTGGCAATGCTGCTGATCAACTGAACGCTATCTCCGTGTCATTTCTTCTTTGCCGACTCCGTCCACACCTTTGGGGACCCCTGGACCTGCTGAGGTTGGACCCCAGCACTTTCAGTCCACAGGCCAACACTCTATCCACTGAGCCAAACCAGCTAGGGCAAAACATTTTATTTTTAATTTATATTTTAAACTTGTGGACACATTAAACAGTTACAGAAGAGTCTTCTTTAAAAAAGCCTAAGGGTCTCCTGCCTTCTTTCCCACCTCAACACCATTCTCCAGGCCAATTGCCTAATGGTTGCCCCTCTGTGTCCTGGCATCCTCTGCTGGGTGCTCAACACATGTCTATCATGATTATGTATGATCATTAGGCCCACAATGGCCTAAGGGTTGCTAGGACCATAATGATTATCTTTGCTCTGTTCTTTTCCCCTCTTTAAGTGTAATTCTCAAAGGCCTCCCCCCAGGCTCAAATTTTCCAGAAGGAGACCATAAGATCCAGTATACCGTTTATGACCGAGCAGAGAACAAGGGCACTTGCAAATTTCGAATTAAAGTAAAAGGTAAGACTATTGCTTATTGGCTTTCCATCCTCTTTACAAGAGCAAAGGGAACCCTCTGTGAGCACCCACTATTATATGGATATTTCCCAGCTTGGATTCACTTTTTTTTTCTTTTTAAAAAATAATCCTTTATTGTTGAAAGTATTACATATGTCTCCTTTTTTTCCCCATTGACCCCCTCCAGCCCACCCCTTCCTCCTGCCCCAGGCCCTCACCACTCCATTGCCTGTGTGCATGGGCCATGCATATATGCATACAAGATCTTTGATTGATTACCTCCCACCTACCCACCCTTCCCTGCCTTCACTCTGAGGTTTTGCACTCTGTTCCATGCTTCTATGTCTCTGGATCCACTCCATTTATTAGTTGTTTATTTTGTTATTTACATTGGGATTCACTTCTTAATGCCTGAATTTCACAATATAAACCTGGATGAGGTTCAGGGCCACTTACTTTTGAAGCATGGTAATGACTCCTCCTTAGGGAAGACTGCTGTTTGAAACTGCTGTTTTAGAATTCTCTGCTGTTTTGAAATTCTCTGTTGTTTTTAGACTATAAAATAACTTTGTTTTTTAGCTTAAATAATAGAAGAGATAAACTTAATTGTCTAACCTTGCAAGCAAGCCATCTAACATAAGGGACTGATACCATGATACCGATGCCAGGTGTCTATATAAATATGTACCCAAGGTTACTGGTGTCTGTATAGATATGATATGATACTCAAGGTTACAAAGTTGTCTGTATAGATATGACAGGTGTTTGCTAGATATGATATGTACTCAAGGTTACAAGCTGTCTGAAAAAGTAACTGATACAAAGACCTAAAAAATATATAAAAAGAGAATGCCTCCTCCTTTGGGTGTTCAGAATGTGACAGAGGTAATCTGCTCTGAACCTGCTCGAAATAAAGATGAGTCCTAACTAATTGGCTGATTAAGGCGCCTTGTCCAGCTCACTGATCTGCGATACAACAACTTAAGCCAAGGAGTCTGAGAGAGCCATAAGCTAGTCTCACATGAACCCACCTCTGGCTATCCTAGAAACATATTATTTGATAGCCTTTCCATCCCTGGGCTTGGGTAACCAGCTACTGCCTTCAAGTTCTTCTAGAAGGGAGGTAAGAAGCTCTCTAGATTGGGCCACTGGACCATGTTCTTGGTATCCTTAAAACCTTGGGTCTACCTGGAAAAAATTATTTTTCAAATTTATTTTATGCCTCATGGTTTGGGTAGCTAATTTTTTTTAAATTGGAAAAGTATTTATTTATTATTTTTATTGAGTTCAGAGAGGAAGGGAGAGGGAGAGAGAGAGAGAAACATCCATGATGAGAGAGAATCATGGATCGGCTGCCTCCTGCACGTCCCCCCACTGGGGATCAAGCCTGCAACCTGGGCATGTGCCTTTACTAGAATTGAACCCAGGACCCTTCAGTCCATAGGCTAATGCTCTATCCACTGAGCCAAACTGGCTAGGGGTAATTACAAACCATCTTTATTCTATAGTCTTCTGTGTTCAACCTCTTCATATAAAACACGGGGCTAAACTAGTTGATCTCAATGGTCTTGCTGGCATGAACAATAACCATTTCAAGGCCCACCCTCTGGCCAGATAGCCATGCCTGCCCCCTCACTCATTTCACATGATGATGTAGAAGCCTGATGACAAAGCTGGGGCATCTGAGATCTCACTTCCCCTAGTTACTCTGTGGAGGGGAGCTTAACATTGAAACCTACTTGGGCTTGTGTTCCTACAGTCAAACGCTGTGGAAAACTCAACGCCCCTGAGAATGGTTACATGAAGTGTTCCAGCGATGGGGATAATTATGGAGTCACCTGCGAGTTCTCCTGCATCGGTGGCTATGAGCTTCAGGGTAGTCCTGCCCGAGTATGTCAGTCTAACCTGGCTTGGTCTGGCACAGAGCCCACATGTGCAGGTATGTGTGCAGCCCTCTCTGTCCCCAGCAGCAGAACCTGAAAACCCCTTGCTTCTGGATTCAAGTACAGGGAAGAAGAATTTCATTCTACATGCTTGGAAAGGTTCAATGCCATTCTTCTTTTTAAAAAATATCTTTTTATTGATTTCAGAGACGAAGGGAAAGGAGAGAGAGGAGAGAGAGAAACATCAATGATGAGAGAGAATCATGGATGGGCTGCCTCCTGCATGACTCCCCTACCAGGGATGGAAGTGGATGTTCAACCACTGAGCCATACTAGCGCCAGCTGGACAAATGCATTGTATTTATAAAGTATGTGTTAGTTTTCATGTTTTCACTGCTATATATGAGGTAGGTGGGGAAGATACAAATAAACCAGGTTACAGCCCTGGCCAGTTTGGCTCAGTGGATAGAGCGTCGATCTGAGGACCAAAGGGTCCCGGATTTGATTCTGGTCAAGGGCACTTACCTCAGTTGCAGGCTCCTCCCCTGGCCCAGGCCCTTATCGGAGTGCATGCAGAAGGCAACCAATCAATGTGTTTCTCTCACATTGATGTTTCTCTCCGTCTTTCCCTCTCTTCCACTCTCTCTGAAAATCAATGGGAAAATATCTTTGGATGAGGATTAAAGAGGAAAGAAAGAAGAGAGAAGAAGAAGAAAGAAAGAAAGAAAGAAAGAAAGAAAGAAAGAAAGAAAGAAAGAAAGAAAGGAAGGAAGGAAGGAAGGAAGGAAGGAAGAAAGAAAAGAGAAAGAGAGAAAGAGAAAGAAAGAGAAGTAAAAAGAAAGAAAGAACTTACCTCTTACCTTTCCCTTTTCATGTCCTGAAGTGGAGAGAATAATGATTGTCTCCCGCCCCTTTCCCCCATGTCCAAAGATAATCCCCAAAACCTGTGAATAGGCTCCCTGACATAGCCAAAGGATTGTTGCATGTGTCTTTATGTTAGTTAGGGATTTTGAGGTGGGCCGAGTATACTGAATTCTCCAGGGTGGCCCAACGTCATCACCAGGGTTTTTAGAAGAGGGAGGCAGAACTGCGGTCAGAGCCAAAGAAAATGATGATGGACACAGCCAGGCTGATGTGGCTCAGAGGTTGAATATCAACCTATGAACCAGGAGGTCACAGTTCAATTCCCAGTCAGGGCATATGCCCAGGTTGTGGGCTCGATCCCCAGTGGGGGCAGGGAGGGTGCAGGAGGCAGCTGATCCATGATTCTCTTTCATCATGGATGTTTCTATCTCTCCCTCCCCCTTCCTCTCTGAAATCAATGCACATATATATTTTAAAAATCTGGGGGCTGTTCTGCCAACACCTTAACTCCGGGCCAGGGAAATCCATCTCACACTTCTAATGGTCAGGACTGTGTGATAATAGATTGGTGTGTGTTACGCCACTGAGTTCCTAGTGATTTGTCACAGCACTAAAAGGAAACTAATATAGCTTAGAGCTCAACCAGAGCCCCAAAGGGAAAAGAATATTACACTTGTCATCTTCTTCAAATATCCACATTTTTATTGCCCTGCATCTTACAGTTGTACTAGGGCTAATATTTACAAGATTCAAAACAATGTTCTATTCATGGGCCATTTGTGTAACACAACACCAATGAATACATTTTCACAAGGATTTAATATACACATGGAATATAAATTGTTAGAGGAATTCACCACTTAAATAAAATTGAATAATAAGGAGTTTGGAATAATAAGGTGTTTCCAAAAATTTTTTAAGTCATAAATAATGACCAAAAACACCAACTTTTATTATATTTTAGATCTTAATCTCCAATTTCTAAGTGTTTCAAGTAATTTTTAGTGTTTCCAAAGTTCCTTGTGTTGTGGCAGCAATTCTTCAAATGGCCCAGGAGAATGATCAGTCAGCATTCAGAGGAATCAGGAAAGAAAACCTTTATTACCTTTATTATGCAGCACTGCTAGTCCAGGGGATTCTGAACCAAATCCTGAACTGCCAATAAGGGAGGTTTTGATATATATATATACTAGTGGCCCAGTGCACAAAAATTTGTGCACTTGGGGGGCATTCCTCAGCCCAGCCTGCCCCCTCTAACAGTCTGGGAGCCCTCACAGGATGTCCTACTGATGTCCCTGTGGGGAGTGGGCCTAAGCCACAGTCTGGCCTCCCTCTGTGGAAGGCAACTGGCCGATCAGGTATATAGATACTTTCTGAAGGCAGCACAGACTCCTTCCTTATTTCTTTCCGCTGTGGTTTGAGAATAGGGGACTAAAAGGTGGAGACAGAACTGTGGCAGGGCCTGGGGCTCTTGTAGGCAGCAGAAAGGAGAGGGCTGGGGAAAGTCTAGACACGGTTTTCTTCAATTGTCCTCCTTTCCTCCGGGCCCTTCACTCTGTTCTTTCCTTGTCATGGTGGGTGCTTGGACCTCGGACTGATAGGATCCCAGCGATGGTGGAGTTCAGCACCCTCACTTCTCAGCTGAACATCCAACCGCCTCACATTCCAAGTGGAGATGTTTTCAAGTGGCTAAAGTGCTGGCAATTCATGCCTTCCGGCCTTTCCCCTCTAGGGTTTTCTCCTTGGGTCAGTTGCAAACTTCACTGAGACACTGAAGCAACTCTGCCCTGGTAGTTCTGCACCGGCCCCTGCCCGGGCCCGGCCGGGCACTCTTCCTTGAGGTCTCTGGGTCCACAGTCTGAACTTAGGGAGGTCACCCAGAGCCCGTTCCCCCAGACAGGTGGGGCAGAGG
>NW_006293003.1:1621155-1621413 GCF_000327345.1 Myotis davidii
TGGCCACCCCCGCTACCCCAGGGCTGCACATGCCCCATGGGCCTCATGAAACCCCGTGGTCCAGCCATCCCATCACAGGAAGTGGCCATCCTGATCGCCATGGCTCACTCCCCAGTGCAGTTGGGCCTGCCCAGCAAGCATGTAGGCAGGAGCTGGGCCTCTCAGGGGAAGGAGGAGGGATGCACGGGCCAGGGCAGAAGTGGGGAACTTGGTGGTGTAAACACAGCCCCCCCCACAGGCCCTCTGCCCTGCATTCCA
>NW_006293003.1:1621632-1622597 GCF_000327345.1 Myotis davidii
AGGCCCCTTGTCTCCAGTGGACGGGCGAGGGCTCGGTTGAAGCGATGTGGGCATCGCTTGCCTTTGCCCCAACCCCCGTGCATTGGGACGTGTCTCCAGTGGGCTGGCGAGGGCTCTGGCCAGGCGATCTGCACTGCTTACCTTCACCCCAGTCCCTGCCCACCCCCAGATCCCATAGTGACATGGGCGGGTAAGGGCTCTGCCGAGTCAATCTGCACTGCTTGCATTTGCCCCAGCCCCCGCGCATTAGCACGTGTCTCCGGTGGGCCAGTGAGGGCTCTGCCAAGGCGATCTGCACTGCTTGCATTCGCCCCAGCCCCTGCCCACCCCCAAATCACAACAAGGGGATCCAAACTGCATGCATTGCCCCAGCCCTTCTCCGCCCAGGGTCACATTGGGACGTGTCTCCGGTGGGCTGGTGAGGGCTCAGTGGAGGCGATCAGTGCAGCTTGCCTTCCCCCAGTCCCCGCTCACCCCCAGATCGCACTCAGGAGTGGGCCCCCTGTCTCCGATGGGCAAGGGAGGGCTCCAGCGAGGGAATCAGCACTGCTTGCCTTAGCGCTGGTAGCACAGGGAGGCCTGGATGGCGGCTTGCGCTGTCCTACCCTGCCTACACTATGCAAATTAGCCGCCATCTTTGTTGGCAGTTAACTGCCATCTTGGTTGGCAGTTCATTTGCATATCGCCCTGATTAGCCAATGGGAAGGGTAGCGAAGTTATGGTTAATTACCATGTTTCTCTATTATTAGATAGGATATTTTTAAAATATTTTTTATTGACTTCAGAGAGGAAGAGAGAGGGAGAGAGAAATAGAAACATTAGTGATGAGAAAGAATCATTGATTGGCTGCCTCCTACATGCCCTGCACTGGAGATCAATCCCACAAGCCAGGAATGTGCCCTGACCAGGAATCAAACTGTGACCTCCTGGTTCATAGGTTGATGCTCAACCACTGAGCCATGGTG
>NW_006293003.1:1624490-1625121 GCF_000327345.1 Myotis davidii
CGGGGGTAAGGGGTATGGAGGGTGGGAAGAGACTGGACAAAAATTGTACACTTATGGATGAGAACAGTGGGTGGCGGGGGTAAGGGCAGAGGGTGGTATGGGAACTGGGTGGAGGGGAGCTATGGCGGGAAAACAGAGGAACAACTATAATAACCTGATCAATAAAGATTTAATTTAAAACATTTTAAAAAATAAAGACACAGTTGTGGGCGTGGTCCCTGCCTCTCAGAGAAGCAGTGTCCCACCGAGACCCAGCTTTCATTCTCTAGTCTGTCTTTTCTAAGCCTTTCAAGCGCCTCCACTCAGGTTCACCCTTGGCTCTACTGATTCGGCACACTTGATTAAGATATGCCTCCAAGCTACGAGGGCGGATTCCTGCCTCAAACCTCACCCTTACTGGAAACAGCTCCAGGAAACAGCTCGGGGGAGGGTGCAGCTGTTTCCAAGACAACCCATGCAGGAGTACTTCCTTTCAGTTGGTCATGCCTTAGGTCGTGATGTTACACACAGGATTTTTATCTAAGTAGAATATATATATATATATACTAATAAAAGACAAAGATGGTAATTGGCGTACAACCACTACCCTTCCCATTGGCTAATCAGCAAGATATGCAAATTAACTGTCAGC
>NW_006293003.1:1626042-1628252 GCF_000327345.1 Myotis davidii
TCTATTCCTAGTTTAAAAATGAAGAATGTGAAGGTCAGAGAAGTTAAATAAGTTGTTCTAAGTCACACAGACCTTGAGCTTCCATCTATGTGATCCAAAACTCCCTGTTCCACCACACCAGGCTCATTCCTCCCTGAGGACAGGGCCCTCCCTCTACAGTCTCTAAGTGCCTCCTCCGGTGGAACAGGGGGTCCCTCAGGGGTGAGGACGACAGAACCCAATGCGCTAGGGCGCTTTCATGCACAACTCCGGAGACCAGGTTCAGAGACACAGATCTAAGTTTATTGAGGAAGTATAGTCGTATAAAAAGGGGTAAGCAGCCAATAGAACAGGAACACGCTTGGTATGTTATCCAATGGGGGTGAGGGTCAGGGCTAAGAGTAGGTGTCTCTTGGAGATTTGCCAGGAGGGAGTTGCCACTTCCTGGTGTGCCAAGGAAGCATGTATGCTAGAGTGCGCTCATAGCATTGCATTGACCACAGCACTGAGATAAATCTCTTGACCTCTGCCCACACACTGGGCCTCTAGTATATATATATATATATATTCTTGTGGCAGGCCCCTCGGGGTGGGCTTTGTAGTCAGTTAGAATGGGGCTTGTAAGATTACTGTTTAACTAGATACTGAACTAGGCTGTAAGCCCTCAAATTTGCCCCCCTATTTTCCTTCTTATTTGAAATATCACATTTCCTTCATGGCAGAAAATAACTCTCATGTATATTTTGGTAAATTATAACTATAAATAATTCTACTTTACTTGTAAGTCTTGATAAAAACAATCTATCTAGCCGAAACCGGTTTGGCTCAGTGGATGGAGCGTCAGCCTGCGGACTGAAAGGTCCCAGGTTCGATTCCGGTCACGGTCATGTACCTGGGTTGCGGACACATCCCCAGTGGGAGATGTGCAGGAGGCAGCTGATCGATGTTTCTCTCTCATTGATGTTTCTGACTCTCTATCTCTCTCCCTTCCTCTCTGTAAAAAATCAATAAAATATATTTAAAAAAAAAAAAAAAACAATCTATCTAAATAAGGTAAATAAACTTTATACAAAACTCAAAAAAAAAATGAGAAAACTATTATACTTCCCTACTGTTGAGAGTGGCTTCTTGAGACCACCCTGTGAATAACTGCTTGCAACTGAATCTTTATCTCGGGGCCCACTTCTTACACATATGATTCTGTGTGTCATCATAAGCTAGGTGGAGCCAGAACAAATAGACTATTTCTTTTTTTCTTTTTATTTTTTTTAAGTTGTGACAGGCTCAAGGACACTAAGATTCTCTGAAAAGGAAGTCAAGACTTGGGGTGGTGAACACACAATACAACATATATAAGATGTAGTATAGTATTGTACACCTGAAACCTATATCATTCTATTAACCAATGTCACCCCAGTAAATTCAATAAAAATGTTTAAAAAAAGGAAATCAAGTTGTTTCTCCTGCTTTTTAATTGGGCAGGAGTCTAAATCTAATGAGGCGAAAGCTACTGGGTCTCACCTCTGGATGAGCAATCTGGGGAGTCCTATAAAATGTATTCATTTATTATTTTTTTAAATAATTCCTTACTGTTGAAAGTATTACATATGTCCCCTTTTTCCCCCAGTGATCCTCTCCATCCTCCCCCCTTCCCTCCACAGGCCCTCACCACCCCATTGTCTGTGTCTATGGGCCATGAATATATGAAACAAGAATAAGTAGACCATGTCTGACTGATCTGGCCTTTTCTAATCACAGCTATGAACATTAATGTGGGAGTCAGAACAGCTGCAGCACTTCTGGATCAGTTTTATGAGAAAAGGAGAATCCTCATTGTGTCTACACCCACAGCCCGAAACTTGCTCTACAGGCTGCAGCTGGGAATGCTACAGGTGAGTTCCTGGGACAAAGACAAGGAAGGGACCTCTAATAGGAAGGAAGGACCCAGTTGTTTAATGAAAAATAGAGGCCAGCAAGATATTTAACTCTAACAGGAAGAGAAGGAAAGAGCAAGATTTTTTTTTTTTAAAATGTGCCCCATCTTTATCCTATCTAATAAAGAGGTAATATGCAAATTCACTATCACTCCAACACACAAGATGGCCACCTCCATGTGGACACAAGATGGCTGCCACAAAATGGCTGGCAGGAGAGGGAAGTTGGGAGGGGACCAGGCCTGAAAGGGAGGGCAGTTAGGGGTGACCGGGCCGGCAGGGGAGCAGCTAGGTGTC
>NW_006293003.1:1628461-1631877 GCF_000327345.1 Myotis davidii
AGGGTGTGGGGGAGCCAGGCCGGCAGGGGAAGGCAGTTGTGGGGGCCAGGCCAGCAGGGGAGGGCAGTTGGAGGGAACCACGCCTGCTGTGGAGGGCAGTTGTGAGGGCCCAGGCCTGCCGTGGAGGGCAGTTGGGGGCAACCAGACCAACAGGAGAGGGGATTTGTGGGGGAGGGCAGGCCTGCAGGGGAGGGCAGTTAGAGGAAATCAGGCCAGCAGGGGAGCAGTTAGGCATCAATCAGGCTGGCAGGGGAGTGGTTAGGGGCAATCAGACAGGCAGGGGAGCAAGGGGGGGCCAGTGCAGAGCCATAACCCTAACCCTAACCTTAACCCTAACCTTAACCCTAACCCTAACACTATCCTGTGCAGAGCCATAACCCTAACCCTAACCCTAACCCTAACCCTAACCCAAACCACAACCCGAACCCAAACACAAACCCCACCCCCCCAGTGCACGGATTTTGTGCACCGGGCCTCTAGTTGATTTATCATTGACATTGTGTAAGTTTAAAGTGTACAATGTCTTCATTTGATACATTTGTATATTGCAAAATGATTACCACCATAGGTTAGCTAACATCTTCATCACGTCACATAACTGCCATTTTTTTTTATGGTAAGAATATTTAAGATCTACTCTCTTAGCAACTTTGAAATACATTGAACAGTTCTATTAATTAAAATGACCATGCTGTACATTAGATCCCCAGAAGTTATTTATTTTAAAACTGGAAGTTTATACTCTGGTTTCTCTTCAGATCGTATAAATCTTTCGCCTTTTAAAACTGGAAGTTTGTGACCAACATCTCCCCCTTTCCCCCATACCCCTGCCCCTAGTACCCACTATTCCAGTCTGTTTCTATGAATTTGACTTTTATAGGTTCCATATATAAATAAGATCATATAGTATAAAAAAAGTAAAGGCCAGTTTCTTTTTTTTGTATATTTTTTATTGATTTTTTATAGAGAGGAAGGGAGAGAGATAGAGAGTCAGAAACATCGATGAGAGAGAAACATCGATCAGCCGCCTCCCGCACATCTCCCACCAGGGATGCGCCCGCAACCCAGGCACATGCCCCTGACTGGAATCGAACCTGGGACCCCTCAGTCCGCAAGCCGACGCTCTATCCACTGAGCCAAACCGGTTTTGGCGTAAAGGCCAGTTTCAATGCTTAATCCATTTACCTTGAGCTTCAGGCACTGGTACATTAGAGTTATCATTATTCCTTTCTGGTTCTGGAGCATCACCTGATTAACATGGACTCCTTCCCAGGACAAACCCGATCATTTTTCCAATGAATGAAATTAGTTTGTCTTTACTAATGAGCCTCACTGACATGCTGTCCAGGCCCAGCCAAAAAACAATTGTCTTTGCTGAACCTGTCCAGGATATGCCCAAAAGTTTAGCTCAAGGGATAAGGGGAGTCCAGGAGCCTTCAGGCCCCAGATTCTACCCACAAACACCCCCTCACCTTTCACCTGGGAGCTCACTGGAAATGCAAATTCTCAAGCCCCATTCCAGACCTACTGGATAAGGATCTAAATTTTCATTCAATCAGGTGATTCCTAAGCACCTGGAAATTTAAGGAACACTTTTGTAGGAAATGTGCCCTTCCCAGCTGTGCAAATTTTTTAACTACTAAATGGGACAAACAGTGTCTTTAAAAAGCAACTAGGGCTTGTGCTTAGGGGTGGGAGTGGCCAAGGAGAAGTCAATGTGGGATGAGAAAAGGAGACATATGTAATTCTTTAAACAATAAAAAATTTAAATTAAAAGAATAATAAAAATAAAAAAACAACAACTAGAACCCTAGCCAGTTTTGCTCAGTGGATAGAGCATCTGCCTGTGGACAGAAGGGTCCCAGGTTCGATTCCAGTCAAGGGCACATACCTTGGTTGCAGGCTCCTCCCCAGTCCAGGCCCTGGTTGGGGCATGTGCAGGAGGTAACCAATCAATGTGTTTCTTTCACATCATGTTTCTCCCTTTCTTTCCCTCTCTCTTCCACTCTCCCTAAAAATCTATGGAAAAATATCCTCAGGTGAGGATTAACAAACAAACAAACAAGTAGATACTGAAAGGATCCAGTTGGAAGTAGCTTGATTTTGTCCTTAAGCTTCTTTGCAATAAGAGTGACTAATTTGACTGAATGCTAAAGAGAGAGGATGTGCATTGGGGCATGGACACAGTGCTGTACCTTATTTTTTTTAGTAATATTTCATTTATTACAGTGAATACAACTACGTGTTTACAATAATCTTGATTTAATCAAAAGCTACAATTTTACTTCTCAGTTCAGCATTAATTCAATGACTCCTAAATCTTCATTCTCCTTGTGTACTTGAAGGAATTCCCATAAACTCAGAACAACCGCACAAAATTTTTCAGGTTCACCTGGCTGGCGTGACTCAGTGGTTGAACAACCCATGAACCAGGAGGTCACAGTTTGATTCCCAGTCAGGGCACATGCCCAGGTTGCAGGCTTTATTCCCAAGGGGGGCGTACAGGAGGCAGCTGATCTATGATTCTCTCTCATCATTGATGCTTCTATCTCTCTCTCTCTCCTTCTCTCTTACTCTCTGAAATCAATCCTCCTATATAATAAAAGCTAATATGCATATTGTCCCCTCAGGAGTTCAACTTGGAGTTTGATCGCTCGCTATGATGTTCATGGGCCACCAGGGGGCGGCGCGGAACATGCTGGGTGACCAGTGGTGGAGCAAGGGAAGGAGGAGGAGGGGAGGTGGGGAACCTGATTGGCCCTGATCACCAGTTAGGCCTAGGAACCCTACCCATGCACGAATTTTGTGCACTGGGCCTCTGGTATATTATATATATATATATATATATATTTAAATCTTTTTCTCAGGTTCCTTAAATAGGAACCCAATTCATGGTGTCTTTGGCCCCAATCCTGACACCTTAGCTCCATCCTCATATTCCCTTGTCCCAATTATGGGACTTGCTGTTCAGGTAACACAAACTCACAGCACTGCAGTATGTGAGAAATTGGCCTTCCATTCTATATTCCATGATCATATGTTTCCTGACATCTTCTGTTATATAGAAAAATGATTAAGCCAAAACAAGTTCCTTTTCCTCTATGTGGGCAAACTATGACTTTTGTAGGTAAAACTTTATTTGGACCCAGCCACACACATTCATCTGTGCATTGTCTGTTGCTGTCTATGCACCACCGTGGCACAATGGATTATGACAGAAGCCATCTGGCCCTGCAGAACCTAATATATTGGCTCCCTGGACCTTTGTTTGGAAAGGTCTGCTGACCCCTGCCCTAGTCTAGTTCATTACTTTGGGGACCAGCAAAATTACCAATCAACAGGTTGGATTAAATATTTGGCATCTAGGTCTTATATGTGACCTCCCACCACTCAATATATTTATATTTGTTTTTTAA
>NW_006293003.1:1631993-1634466 GCF_000327345.1 Myotis davidii
GGACCCCCAACCTGGTCATGTGTCCTTGACAGGAATCAAACCCAGGACCCTTCAGTCTGCCGGCTGACACTCTATCTACTGAGCCGAACAGGTTAGGGATGGTTTTTATATTTTTTAATACATATATTTTTATTGATTTCATAGAGGAATGGAGACCAATCAACAGGTTGGATTAAATATTTGGCATCTAGGTCTTATATGTGACCTCCCACCACTCAATATATTTATATTTGTTTTTTAATATATTTTATTGGTTTCAGAGAGGAAGGGAGAAGGAGAGAGAGATAGAAACATCCATGAGGAGAGAGAATCATTGATCATCTGCCTCCTGCATGCCTCCTACTGGGAATGGACCCCCAACCTGGTCATGTGTCCTTGACAGGAATCAAACCCAGGACCCTTCAGTCTGCCGGCTGACACTCTATCTACTGAGCCGAACAGGTTAGGGATGGTTTTTATATTTTTTAATACATATATTTTTATTGATTTCATAGAGGAATGGAGAGGGAGAGAGAGAAAGATACATCAATGATAAGAGAGAATCATGGATCGGCTATCTCCTGCACGTCCCTCACTGGGGATGGAGCCTGTGACCTAGGCATGTGTCTTTGACAGCCATCAAACCCTTTAGTCCACAGGCAGACACTCTATCCACTGAGCCAAACAGGCTAGGGCTATATTTGTACTTAAACCAGAGCCTTTAAAGGAAGGTTTGATCAACTTACATGTTTCAGTTAGAATAACAAAAAAGTATATTTTTACCTTTCCTAAGTGGTTTTTTGTTTGTTTGTTTGTTTATTTGTTTTACCTATTCTGTCATCCAATATAGGGTTGTTTCAGTGAAATTGTCACTTAAAAAATGGTGTTCTGCCCTAGCCAGTTTGGCTCAGTGGATAGTCAGCCTGTGGATTGAAGGGTCCTGGGTTCTATTCCAGTCAAGAGCACATGCCTGGGTTTTGGCCTCGATCCCCAGTGGAAGAAACAGCTGATCCATGATTCTCTCTCATCATGGATGTTTGTATCTCTCTCTCCTTCTCCCTTGCTCTCAGAAATAAATTTAAAAATTTTTAATGGTGTTCTAATAATTCAGGAGGTTCATATTTTTCCCCAATTATGTTACTTTGTGTTCCCTGTGGCCATTGCTGCTACTGATGAGAGACCTCCTGGCACAGGACTGAATGGGCCATGTTCCTGTGGCTCTTGCCAAGGGCCAGCTCAGAGAACTGAAACATTTTATTCTTGTTTCCCTGGCATGCTGGGTTGTGGGGACTCAGCAAGGGGTGCATAGGGTGGACACAAGGTCAGGTAGAGGGACTCTGGAAAATATTTTCTCTTTGCAAAGACAAATTTAGAATCCTCTGGAGGTATTCTTGGACACTTTCTAGGAAATTTGGCTCCTGTAAAATCTTACCTCATCTGGAAAGACAGAGATTGCTATTTTGCTTAGGTTTTCAAAATTCCATTGCCAAGGCCTTTCTGGTGATTCCTCTAGGAAGGTGTTAAGGTTTTCCAGCCACTGGTTTCACCCCAGTTTTCAATTGTTTTTAGGACAGTGTGGAGTGGGCAAATAAACTTCCAAAAACTTCTCTAGCTAATGTGACTCAGTGGATAGAGTGTCGGCCTGCAGACTAAAGGGTCCCAGGTTCAATTCCAGTCAAGGGCACCTGCCTGGTTTGTGGGCTCGATCCCCAGTAGAGGGAGTGTAGTAGGAGCCGATCCATGATTCTCTATCATCATTAATATTTCTCTCTCCCTCTCCCTTCCTCTCTGAAATCAATAAAAATATATTTAAAAGAAAAAGCCAGACCAATTCTATTTCCTTCAGTCTATGGTTTGGCATGGAAGTCTCTTTCTTCAGCCATGCTCACACCTTCCCTACTTTTTTTTTTTTTCTTTTCCAGCAAGCACAATGCAGCCTGGATCTTCGACATATCACTGTTGTAGAGCTTGTAGGCGTGTTCCCGACCCTCATTGGCAGGATAGGAGTGAAAATTATGTCTCCAGCCCTAGCTCTGCAGCTCAGGTAGGGGGATGTCCTGCTCTGAAATGTTCTCTCTACAAATGTACGTTTTTCTGATCGGGTTCCCTGGTTTCTTCTATTCAGTCTTGATTCCAGGTAACCTTCAATGTGTAATTGCTTTTTTTCTCTTCTTTCACCCTTCCAAACAAGTGTTTTTGCTTTGTCTTTGTTCTTTTTTCCCCCTCTTGGTGGGAGTAGGATGGGTAGAGGAGAGCCTGCCCAAAAGATTTCTCCCCACCCCCACCACCAAAAAACTGGATACTTCTCTTCTTAAAGATGTGTGAAAAAATTTATTTTAAATCCAGATGGCAGTATGTATTCTACCTCACAAACAATTTCTAAACTAAAAAAAACACCACAAAATCTGGAAAAGAGACTGAGTAGGCTCATTTTTTTCACTGGGCTGATCTTATGCATTGCTTTCTTCTTCTTCTTCTTCTTCTTCTTCTTCTT
>NW_006293003.1:1634526-1636625 GCF_000327345.1 Myotis davidii
GACCGCCTCCCTCCTCTCCCTCCTTCTCCTCCTCGTGCTTCTTCTTCTTCTTCGTCTTCTTCTTCTTCTTCTTCTTCTTCTTCTTCTTCTTTGTTTTTTGTTTTTGTTTATCCTCAGGCAAGGATACTTTTTCATTGATTTTTATGGAAAGTGGAAGAGAGGGGGAAAGAGAGAGAAATATCAGTGTGAGAGAAACTCATCAATTGGTTGCCTCCCACATGAGCCCAGACTAGGGGCCCGGGATGGGGAGGAGATAGAGCCCTTTACCTGAATCAAATCCCGGACCCTTTGGTTCACGGGCCCAACACTCTATCCACTGGGCCAAACTGGTTAGGGCTACATTGTTTGCTTTCTTTGGCTTTCTTCATCTAAACATGTTTGTATTTATATAAAAATCACATTTTCTTGCATTTTTAATTCTAGTGAAGTAGAGTACAAAAACAATTGGACTTTTGAAACTGCTTCAAAATTTTTGGGGAATCATTTGAGGTACAAATTATAATGAACCAAATTCAATCCCCTCTAATTGTGCTATCTTTTACTGGCTACAGAACGGACCAGAATTACAAAGTTTATAAACTTACTTCAATCAGCTTCGCCTAGTCCAGGTTTTTTCAACCTTGCACTATTTTTTTAAATATATTTTATTGATTTTTTACAGAGAGGAAGGGAGAGGGATAGAGAGTTAGAAATAACGATGAGAGAGAAACATCGATCAGCTGCCTCCTGCACACTCCCTACTGGGGATGTGCCTGCAACAAAGGTACATACCCTTGACTGGAATTGAAACTGGGTCCTTTGAGTCTACAGGCCAACGCTCTATCCATTGAGCCGAACCAGTTAGGGCTCAACCTTGCACTATTGCCATTTGGCTCTGGATAGTCATTTTGGGGGGCCTGTCCTGTGCATTAGAGGATGTTAAGCAGCATCCCTGGCCTCTACACCATTGTGACAACCAAAAATATGTCTAGACATAGCCAAATGTACCCTATTGATAACCAAAGACCTAGATCTAGTGCCTATGTGGTTGTGCAAACCTAATAAGCAAAGTTGAATTGATTCCAACTTAATGCAAAATATCTGTTAGCTTTGTTGTACATGACTCGTAGCAACAACTGGTACATGGCACATTGTAGGCCTACTGACTTCTTGCCCATTATAATCTCAAGCAGTGCTATTCAACCTTCTATGGGCATGCCTGTCATCTGCGGATCTTGCTAATAATGCAGATTCTAACTAAATCAGTAGGCTTGGGTGGGGAGTGTGGGATTGTCCATTTCTTTCTTTTTTTTCAAAACAAAGCTAACCATTTATTAAATTATTATAATGCTTCCAGCACAGTCTTCATCATTTTACACACTCCATTTCATTTAATCCTTACTACAGACCTAGGAAAGGAGGTAGTATTATTCAGGCTTAGAGAATAAGGTGTTTAAAACCATAATTCTAACCCTTCTGTCCACACCAGCAAATAACACCCCCCATTCCCCAAAAATGGGGTGAGGGAGGAATTCTCACATGTGATACTGGGGAAGGACTTGTCTCCATTTCTATGAAAATGCTTTGTAAAAAGGTATTGCTTGCATAGAGAAGATTCTTGATAAATACTATTTGGAGCCACACAAACAACCATCAGGATTCAAACTCGGGCCTGTCAGATGCTCTTACATATCTACTTATATTACTTTATAAACATCACTTCGGGGAAATAATTTTTAAAATTAATCTTTATTTTTGAAAGTATTACATATATCCTCTTTTCTCCCTCAATTGACCCCCTCCAGCCTTCCCCCTCTCACTGCCCCATTGTCTGTGTCCATGTGTTATGCATATATGCATACAAGGTTGTTGGTTGATTACCTCCCACCCACCCAACCTCCCCCACCTTCCCTCTGAGGTTGGGATTCTCCATTTCTAACAAGATTCCATGTAATGGGCCACACTTTGTGTAGCAAGGGTCTCAAGGCTGATTCAGTCCTTCATGGTATGAAGCTTTTCTCTGCACACAGCACCACTATAGGGCTCTGGTTGGTCCACCAGAACCTTTGGGAGTTAGGTTTGATATATTCTTCTCTCTCTCTCCTCTCTCTCTCTCTCTC
>NW_006293003.1:1636731-1639050 GCF_000327345.1 Myotis davidii
AGAATTAATTAGAGGTTGCGGGGACATGAGCCTCATGTCCCAGGGGCCGTTGCTTGGGTCATGGCTGTGAGCCTCATGTCTCTGGACTGGTGCAGGGGATGGGGATGCCAGCTTCACATCCCTGGGCTAGTGAAGGGGTGGGGGATGTGAGCCTTATGTTCCAGGCCCATTGCCAGGGGTGGGGGCATGAGCCGCATGTCTCCAGGCCGGCTCAGGGGCCAGGGATGCAGCCTGCTCATCAGTCATTTGGTGAAGGTGTCCTGACCAATTTGCATATTATCCTATTATTAGATAGATTGATTTCAGAGAGGAAGGGAAAGGGAGAGATAGAAACATCAATGATGAGAAAGAATCATGAATTGGCTGCCTCCTGCATGCTGCACAGTAGACATCAAGCCTGCAACCCAGCCATGTGCACTTGACCAGAATTGAACCTGGGATCCCTCAGTCCACAGGCCAACACTCTATCCAAATTGGCTAGGGCTTGACATATTCTTCTCTGTAAAAATAAATAAATAAATACATACATACATACATACATACATACATACATCAATAATGGGTTTTTTTTTTAATTTCAGAAAGGAAGGGAAAGGGAGAGATAGAAACATCAATGAGAAGACAGAATCATGGATTGGTGCCTCTTGCATGCCCCCTGCTGGAGATTGATCATGCAACCAGGGCACATGCCCTGACCAGAAATCCAACCTGGGACTGTCAGTCTGAAGACCTACACTCTATCCACTGAAACTAATGGCTAGGGCTTGACATATTCTTCTCTTTTTCTGCCCTAGGCTGTTGCTGCGAATCCCGCTCTACTCCTTCAGCATGGTGCTGGTTGATAAGCATGGCATGGACAAGGAGCGCTATGTCTCCCTGGTGACCCCTGTGACACTCTTCAACCTGATTGACACATTCCCACTGAGGAAAGAGGAGATGGCCCTGCAAGCGGAAATGGGCCAGACGTGCAACACCTGATGTGATGGTTCCTCTCTGTGTAGTCCCTCTTCTTTTTCTACATAGTGCTATTCACCAAAGAAACTCTTTTAACATATTCTTGATGTACAGATTTTTATTTGTAATTTTTAAATTCTATTTTATTACGACCTTTCTTTGCACTTAAAAATTAGCACGATGCTGACTATACTTTGACATTTTCCAAAAAAAGATAAGGCTATATTTACTATTTCTAACTTTCTTTACTCCATGATGGGCTGGCTAATTTTTGAAAGCACAATTGTACACATGCTTTTAATATGTTATTCAGTGTGACTGGTAACTTTTCTTTCATCATTTTTTATATAAAATTTTTACTAATAAAATATTTTGGAGCAAATTTGTTAAAACTTGTTTTATTTTTCAAGTGCACCAGCCATACTTAGTGTGGTCAATGGTTTTAGGCCTAAAAGTTTGCCAGGCCACTTTGTCTGCAGCTGAATGGCCCCCTTGCTCTTCAGCAATACCCAGATTTCTAAAGAGAGGCCTCACTAACTGAAGGGATGGACAGGAAGAAGACAAAGAGAGCAAAGGAATGCCTTTCCTGCTGTCTGCCCCAAGATTCTAGCAAGAGATTTGCTCATTGACCTCTAAGAATCTCCTTCCCACTCAAGGGTCCCCTAACAGGTCCTGGGTAAACCCAAAGCCACAAGTGAAAACACACCTACACCTGCTCTAGCACCCCCTGTGTTTTTCTTTACCATGCCATCTTTATTATGTACATGTTCCAACCTTAGTGGTGAGTCAGGTCTCATAAGAAAAACCAAAAATTTTTTCTATAGTGCCACGTTCTAGAAAACAAAAGAAAGACTCCTAACAACTAACCTGTTTAATTGTTAGAATAAAAGTAAACAAAGCTTTGTCTAAATAAGAAAGTTGTTCTTGCCCTAGCTGGTTTGGCTCAGTGGATAGAGCATCAGCCTGTGGACCAAAGGGTCCCGGGTTCGATTCCGGTCAAGGGCATGTACCTTGGTTTCAGGCTTTTCCCCGGCCTGGGCCCTGGTCAGGGAACATGCAGGATCCAACCAATTTATGTGTTTCTCTCACTTCGATGTTTCTGTCTTTCCCTCTCTCTCTTCCACTCTCCCTAAAAATCAAAAGGAAAATATCCTTGGGTGAGGATTCACCACCAACAGCAACAACAAAATAAACACTGTTTAGGGAGGCAACCTAAGGCAGGGGGCAGCAGAAGCCACAAAATCGGAAGGGAAGGCTGTGGGGAGATTATCAACCTGGGGGCCTGGAAGGCAGTGCACGCTCCGGGTTCTCCCACAGCGAGAAAGCTCGAGAAGGCCACTCAGGAACATGAGGGGAGGCGGAGAG
>NW_006293003.1:1639507-1643005 GCF_000327345.1 Myotis davidii
GGCCAGAGGGCGCAGGCCTGGGCGGGGCAGAGCCAGTGATCGGGGGGAGATGTGGTTCCCCTGTCCAAGCTTGACACCTCTGGCCGAGGCATCAGGCCTGGGCAAGGGGCCGATCCTGCTATTGGAGGGTGATGGGGGTCAACGCCTGAGGGCTCCCAGTATGTGAGAGGGGGCAGGCTGGGCTGAGGGACACTCCCCCCCACACACACACCCAGTGCACGAATTTTGTGCACCGGGCCCCTAGTGTGACAATAAAGGTATATTAATCTATATGAAAAATCATAATTTTATCGTATTAAAATATAAAAATGCTAATCGCCAGCATCTAAACCCAAAGACATGGACTATTGTAATCTAACTGATAAAAAATTCAAGATAGCTGTTATGAAGAAATTCAAGGAGCTATAAGAAAACTCAAAAAGTCCATTCAATGAACTTGGGGATAAAATTAATGAACAAAAGGAGTACATTACCAAAGAATATGAAATTCTAAAAAATAAACAAATAGAAATTCTTGAGCTGAAGAACTCAATAAAGATGATAAATTGCATTAGAAGCCATTGGAAATAGAGCAGATGAGACGAAAGAGAAAAAAAGCAAGATCAAGGATAGGAATTTAGAAATATTAAGTTGGAAAGAGAAAGAATTCAGATTTTAAAGCAGTAAAGGAGCCCTATGAGAACTATCAGACTTGATCAGAAGAGCAAACATAAGATAAATAGGTATACCAGAAGGAGAAGAGAGGCAGAAGGGTACAATAAGTTTATTTAAAGAAAAAAAATTACTGGAAACTCCCAAATCTGGTGAAGGAAGGTATCTACAAGTCCATGTAGCTAATAGAACCCCGTATTATCTCAATGTAAAAAGACATTCTCCAAGATAAATTATGATAAAGTTGTCAAAAGTCCATGATAAAAAATTTTAAAGGCAGCCAGTGAAAAGACGTCAGTAAACTATAAAGGAACCCCTCACTTAGGCTATCAGCAGATTTCTCAGAAGAAATTCTACATACCAGGAGAGAATGACATATTCGAAGTATCCTATCTAATAATAGACAAAAAGGGTAATTGACTTGGCCATATGCAAATTAACTGCCAAGAAAGATGGCGGTTAATTTGCGTTTGTAGGCGCAAAGATGGGAGGTGAAAGGGGAAGTATGGAAGATCCCAAACCCAGGCGCAGGGCAAAGGCGCCCACCCCCAGCAGGTGAGCGCCATCGGAAAGCCAGGCAGCAGGTGAGGTGACACCCCCAGGCCGGGGGTTCCGGCTGGCCTCCACCCTGTGATCGCCATGGCACTGGGAGGGAGAGAGAGCCAGGTCATAGGCCAGCCAGCATCCGAAGACCCCGATGCAAAGGTCGGGGATGAAATGACTTTTCCCAACCACATCTGCAAATATCCCAGGGAAGGCATCACTGAAGAGTTCACAACAACTCTCTTACTTGGCAAGGAAGAAAAAAGTTGGCAATGGAAACAATCCCTTACATCAAAGTTAAGGTCCCTCTGGGTAAAAAAGAATATTTATTTTGTAAAGGAGGGAGCAGGCAAAAATAATAGGTTCTCATGACTTCCACTGAAGATTGAGCATATGACCGAGTCAAAACAAACATACAAATTAAAACAGACAGTGGACATTCAAATGACCTGAATCAACTGTCACTGTCCCAATAGCAGCAATGCTTATGTGATAATATAGTTTAACAAAGATACAAAACAAGTCACATGATAAGAGAGGTTTGGGGTCTAAAGTAAATTGAATATATTCTTTAAAAATTCTCATGTCCTCCCCTCTGACTGTAATTCTTAATTTTCCAATCAGAAAATTACCCCAGGTGATCCAGTAACATGTAGAACTCCAGTAACCTAACTTATTTTTTAAAAAAACAAAATATTAAAAATTCTAATGTCCTCCCCTCTGACTATAATTCTTAATTTTCCAATCAGAAAATTACCCCAGGTGATCCAGTAACATGTAGAACTCCAGTAACCTAACTTATTTTAAAAAACAAAAAACATCCCAACCATTTTTAAAACATTTAAATTGATATTTTAGGGTTAAAATTATAGAAGATATTTAGATCCAAATATATTTTCTGAATAGAAAATATTTCAGATTTGATTTAAAAAAATAAACATAAAAAATTATATAAATGACACATTTTCCCAAGGAACTCTGAATTAGTACCTTTCCCTCTAACTTTCTTCAAATTAATAGAATCTATGGAGTTCCCTATACTGCACAAGTTTTAATGAAAGAAAACAAGACTTTCTAAGAACATCAAATACATGTTTTCTTATTTACAAACATATATATTCTTCTTCCTCTCTCTCACTCTCTCTCTCTCTCTTTCTCTCTGTAAAATATATTCTTACTGATTCAGAGAGGAAGGGAGAGGGAGAGAGATAGAAACATCAATGATGAGAGAGAATCATTGATCGGCTGCCTCCTACACGCCCTGTACTGGGGATCAAACCCACAACCCGGTCGTGTGGCCTGACCTGGAATCACACTGTGACTTCCTGTTTTATAGGTGGATGCTAAACCACTGAGTCACACCAGCCTGGCTCAATTCTTATTTATAAATTCATTCCAAGGACATATACAGCTTGAAAAGCTTTGGAAGTAGTTTCAAAAAAACTAGCTTTTAATTAACAAGAAAACAGTTATAGAAGAAAGTTTAAATTAAAAGAAAAAAATTATTTTAAGCTACTCAAGAGTGGGAACATCCTCCATGAAAATGTGTACCTTGACTGTGGATGGGTGGGTGGCCTTATCACACCTTAGGAATTCAAACGCTTTTTACAATGAAAAGAAAGAGAGTTTCATCTCATTTCTCTCCCAGGATAGATATCTGTCAATGAATGTGGACATTAATAAAAGGAGGGGCCTGCACAATCAATCCAGAAAGTCAGCAATCTATGAATAATCCAGAACCAAGTATTTATCTCCTCTGCCACACACCCTCCCTCCCAGCCAGTGAGCAAGATAATTACTCTCAAGTCAAGCTTAGCCCCTCCCCGCCCCGCCCCAGTCACAGTGGCCCAATGCTGACATACAAAGCATACAAATAATTCTCACTGGCATAAAAGTGACAACTTTCTTGGAAGAAAAGCAGATACTGTAAATTTCTCAAAGTCTTCTTGAAACATTTTTTTTAAAGTAATTTTTACTTTTTTAGAAAAAAATGCATACCTGGCAAACCATCTGTAATAAAAGACCCATTTATAAAATTTTACCTGGTCCTACTCATGTCTGCAAGACAAATACAGATATATTTGTCTGTAATCATATTTACAGACAAATATATCCATACTAATAAAAGAGTAATATGCTAATTAGACTGGGAGACCGTCCAGGTGTTCTTCTGGACAAAGCCATGGTGACGGGCCGAGGTAGAGGCAGTTAGAGGCCAAGAGGGGAGGGCAGTTGTGGGTGATCAGGCTGATGGGGGCAGGGCTGTTGGGGGTAAGCGGACCAGCAGGGAGGACAGTTGGGGAC
>NW_006293003.1:1643229-1647949 GCF_000327345.1 Myotis davidii
CAAGGGGGGGGCAATTAAGGGTGACCCAGCAGGCAGGCAGGTGAGCGATTAGGAGCCAGTGGTCCACAATTGTCAAGAGGGATTCCAACTGCCGGTTTAGGCCCAATCCCTGTAAACCAGCAGTAGGACATCCTTCGAAGGGTCCCAGATTGGAGAGGGTGCAGGCCGGGCTGAGGAACTCCCGCTCCCCCGTGCATGAATTTCATGCACCGGGCCACTAGTCTATACATATAAAGAGGTAATATGCTAATTGCCATTAAGATGTCCAGGTAATGACCCATTTGCATATTGATGCTCGGGCAGCAGGCGGCAGGTGGCTGGAGCCAAGTTCCTGGGGGTCTGATGAGACTGCCTGGAGCCTGGCAGTCTGGACTGCAAAGAATGAAGAGAAAGTGGCCATGGGGAGCTCTTTCAATCCCCCTCCATGGACATCCTACCCCAGCCCCTGCATCCCTGGGGGGACAGGGAGGCTGACTGGACAGGGAGAAGACCCAACCTTGGGGGTAGCTGTAGCCCGTACCTCTGACTCCCAATCTTTTCCCCTGCCACCCCGCAAGGGGCGCCCACAACAATATCACACTGGTGACCACCCATCAGCACCCCTGAGGCACCCAGTTCCTATGGCCTGCCACTGCTGGGCTCCCTCCACTGGGGCCGGGCACGTCTTTCCTCCCTAAAACTCTGGACCCAGGTGGAGGCAGGCCTGAGCGGCCCTCCAGGGCCAGACCCTTCCCTCAACCACCACCACCCCCCCCCCCCCCCCCCCCCCCCCCCCCCCCCCCCCCCCCCCCGCCAGCAGCAGTGCCGTCTGTCACTGCAGCTGAAGCACACTGAACCTCGCTGGAGGTGAGGCTAAACCTGCCCTCCTAGCCTACCTGGCTCCGCCTTGGCCCAGCCTCCACCCCGCTCCAAGAGATTGGAGCCCTGCCCTGAGCAGGTACAGCTGCAAAACAGCCATGTACAATTTAAAGAATGGCACCAAGCAGGAAGGTTTAACAGTTACTCCCCCTTTGGCCTTGCCGCCCCCTTAGTGCCCCCCTAACTCTTTGCCCCCACCAGCACCTCCAGGGATACCACCGCTACAGGGCTGCTGAACAGAGCCCGCCCCTCCAAAGCCTGCGGAACCCTCTGCAAAGCTTCCATAGCTACAGTCCCAGGAAACAATCATGCCCTCCTCCCCTAATCAGCACCTGCTACCTGCGAAGGTACCCGTGGGCAGTTGGGAGCTAGCAGGCCAGCAGGAGAGGGGCAGTTGGGTGTGAGCAGGCTGGCAAGGGGGGACAGTTGGGGTGAGCAGGCTGGCAGGCAGGTGAGCAGTTAGGAGCTAGCAGTCCCGGATTGCAAGAGGGATGTCTGACTGCCGGTTTAGGCCCAATTCCACAGGGATCAGGCCTAAACTGGCAGTTGGACATCTCCTGAGGGGTCCCAGATTGGTGAAGTTGCAGGCCATGCTGAGGGGCACCCCCCCATGCATGGATTCCGTGCACCAGGCCACTAGTTGAAAGATAAAATTGTCAGCCAATAAGTACTCAATCTGGCAAAGTTATCCTTCAGATACTGAGAAATAAAGGCTTTCCCAGACAAACGAAAGCCAAAGGGTTTCACTTACCACTACACCTGCCTTGCAAGAAATGTTTAAAGGAGCTTTTCAAGTCGAAACAAAAAGATAAGAGCACACAAAATTTTGATGAAGGTGATAAATAGAATCAGAAAACTTAAACTCTATTTTAGAATAATAAATTAAATAATCCTATATAATAAAAGAGAAACATGGTAATTAGCCATACCTCCACTACTGTTCCCATTGGCTAATCAGGGCGATATGCAAATTAACTGCCAATCAAGATGGCGGCCGGCAGCCAGGCTACTGACGCAAATAGGAGGCTTGCTTGCTCCAGTGATGGAGGAAGCCAACGTTCTCCGTCTGCGGCTGCTGGGCTCTGAGCTGCTCTCTAAGAAACATTGTTACAAATATAGAAGCTAAACAAAACCCCAGAAACCTGCTTTCAGCTGGCCGGGATCTCAGAGCTGGAGTCACAACAAAGTTTCAAATACAGAAGGTAAACAAAGTCCAGAAACCTGTTTTCAGCAGCCAAGGTCTGAGCTAAAGCCGGCTCTCAGCTCCAGTGACACCCATAGAAAGTAAATAAATCCCAGAATAAAAAAAAAAAAGGGAAAAAAAAGGAAAAAAGGAGAGACTGGGAGCTTCAGTCACCTGCTAGCCTGAAAATGGCCCTCACCCCTTCTCTGTGTGTGACGGGGTGCAGCACCCCAACCCCCCCATGGGCCCTGCTCTGTGTGTGACGGGGTGGAGCCGCAGCCTCCCCATCAGCCCTGCCTTGAGTGTGACAGAGGGCAGCGCCCCAACTCCCAATTGGCCCTGCTTTGAGCCTGACCAGGAGCTGCGGGGCAGGCACCTAGGGATTGGGCCTGCCCTCTGCCACCTGGGAGTGGGCCTAAGTCAGAAGATGTTTGTCTCCTGAGGGGTCCCAGACTGTGAGAGGGCACAAGTGGGGCTGAAGGACAACCTCCCCGCCAGTGCACAAATTTTTGTGCAACGGGCCTCTAGTTATATCGTAACGTTTAAAGAAAAGACCATTAAAAATAACTATGACTACTATAATTTGATAAGAAAAAAAAAGTCAAAGAGATAATGTGTGACATAAAAAATATAAATGTGGCCCTAACCAGTTTGGCTCAGTGAATAGAGAGTCAGGTCCCAGGTTCGATTCTGGTCAAGGGCATGTACCTTGGTTGCAGGCACATCCCCAGTAGGGAGTGTGCAGGAGGCAGCTGATCAATGGTTCTCTCTCATCTATTTTTCTAACTCTCCATACCCCTCCCTTCCTCTCTGTAAAAACTAAATAAAAAATATTTTAGAAATATATATATAAATGTGGAGTAAAAGTAAATGAAGATAAATTTCTATCAGCAGAAAAAGGACTATTTTATTTATTAAATGTATTATGTAAACTTCATGGCAACTACTAACAAATATCTAGAGCAGAGACACAAAACACACAAAAAAGAAGTCATCATGGAAAACCACCAACTTACAAAGGTAGACAGAAACAGAAGGAAAAAGAAACAATGGAGAGAAAAACTAAATAGAAGGCAAAATGTAAAATGACAGTAGTAAATCCTTACATATTAACAATCACCATGAATATAAATGAAGTAAACTCACTAATAAAAAGTCATAGAGTGGCTGGATGGATTTTTTAAAATGACATAACTAGATGCTACCTACAGAAAACTCTTTTTTAGCTCTAGAGATATGCATAGGTCAACGTGAAGGGATGGATGATATTCCAAACGAGCAGAAATAAAAATTAAAGGTGAGCTTAGCCATGCTTATATCAGACAAAACAGATGGAAAGCCAAAAATGGTAGCAAGAGACAAAGATCAGTATCCTATCTAATAATAGATAAACATGGTAATTAACCATAACTTCGCTACCCTTCCCAATGGCTAATCAAGGCAATATGTAAATTAACTGCCAACAAAGATGGTGGTTAACTGTCAACAAAGATGGCGGCTAATTTTCATACACAGGTGCAATGATGGGAGGGAAAAGGGGAAAGACAGAAGAATGGTGGCAGGCAAGAGCTGGGGGGCAGGCAAGAGCTGGAAGGCAGCCCTGTGGGCTGCCTTTGCCCGCCCCCCAGCCAGTGATTGCCATTGGAAAACCCGGCAGCAGGCCAGGCGACACCCCCCAGCCGGGGGTGCCAGTGATCGTTATGGTGATCAGAGGAAGAGAGAGCTCGGGTGCAGGACTCCCAGGGCCAGGGGTGCCGGCTGGCCTGCAGCCCCCTGATCTGCGATGGCGAAAGGAGGGGAGGGGCCCCAGGCACAGCAGCACCTCAGGCATTGGGTGCAGCTGTGCCTGCGGTCCCCTGATCTGCGATCGTGAAGGGAGAGGTGGCCCCTGGATATGCAATCTCAAAGGGAGGGGCTGGGCAGCAGGCATGGCAGCACCCTGGGCACCAGGTGCAGGCCCAGGGTGCAGTCGAGTCTGTGGCCCTCGCAAAGGGAGGGTGAGGATCACAGGCACGGCTGCACCTGGGGGACTGGGTGCAGCTGTGCCTGGGGCCCTCTGTTATGCGATCCCAAAGGGAGGGCCTGGGCCACAGGCATGGTGGCACCCAGGGCACCGAGTGCGGAGGTGCCTGTGGTCCCCTGATCTGAGATCGGGAAGTGAGGGGCGGGCCACAGGCATGGGAGATCGGGGCTGGTGGGGCGACCGCAGCAGTCTGCCAGCACTCATGCCCTCAACCAGCTCTCCCTGGGAGTCCGGAGTGGAGGGCGCTCTCCCTGGGAACTTGGAAATCTGCCTTCCAGGGCAACTGCGCAGAAACCAAGCCCGGAGAGCCATGGAGAGGGCAACCTACCCGGAGGCCATGCAGCTTTTATAGTTGAAGTTACCCTGGATGGAGGACTGGTGGTAGCAGGGATCAGAGTCGGCCAAGTCAGCCATGGAACCCCAGGTCCCCGCTGAATGACTAGAGCACATGGACTTCAATGGTCCTCGGTCACTTACTGAGCAGCAGTCAGCCTGGACCAGGAATCAACCCACAAAAAACCCAAAACGACAGTATGGAACCCAAACCTTTGCTGTGGCAGAGGAGCTCCGACCCACAGCAGGGGCCATGGCACACCAGAGGGATTTTGTTGAGGGGCCCTGACAGGCAGCACCTTGAGCAGTGGGTTTTAACCGCC
>NW_006293003.1:1649065-1649877 GCF_000327345.1 Myotis davidii
TGCAACCCCCACCAGCCAATCAGAGTAATATGAAAATTAACCGCCAACAAAGATGGTGGCTAATTTGCATACTGCAGGCAGGGTGGCACAGCGGGAGCCACCATCCAGGCCCCCATGTGTGGCCCTGGGAGGCAGGGCTCAGGCAGTGCTGTGATCATGGGGGCCCCGCCCCGTGTGCAGCCCCGGCCGGAGGGGCTCAGGCAGTGTGATCAGCAAAGCAGGACTGGAGATTGGCGAATGGGTGCAAGGCAGACCTCCTGGTCCTTTCCCCCAGAAGACAGGCTCCTATCAATCTTTAGTTCCTACTGAAAGGAATGTGGCGCCTCCACTGCGCAGCCCCCCAGGACTCGGAATCGCAGGCTCCAGAGTGGAGACTTTCAACAAGGACTTCAGCACCCGTTCAGGGGAAAAACGGCCACCCCCCTACTCCACAGCTGCTTCTGAATCTGCAAGAAACTGCGCATGCTCCTTTCTGTGACATGGGCTGGGCCAGAGCCTGACTGAGGGGTTCCACCATAGCATAGTAGCTGGACCAGTGCAGGGATAGAGGGAGGGCAGGGAAGGAGCAAGGGGGAAGCCCTGGTTCCCTGCTTCCCCTCCCACAGACATGGCCCTTGCTGCTGTTATGATAAAAGGAGTTGTGTTTTTCTGACTGTGTCTGGGTAAAGAAAACAAGTGTCTGTTCATTTCTGATCTTACTCTCCAAGCTGCCAGTTAATCCCTCTGGATGCATCATATCCAACCTCCAAAGGATCTGAGGGGCAGGATCAACCTTCATTCCATAGTTGAGAAAATGACAAATAAACACATGT
>NW_006293003.1:1650322-1652349 GCF_000327345.1 Myotis davidii
TGAGTCAGCAGTCCCAGATTGTAAGAGGGATGTCCGACTGCCAGTTTAGGCCCGATCCCTGTAAACTGGCAGTAGGAGATCCTTCCAGGGGTCCCAGATTGGAGAGGGTGCAGGCTGGGCTGAGGGATACTCCGTGCCCCCCCTTAGTCCACAAATTTTTGTGCATTGGGCCACTAGTCTATAAAAATAAAAGCATAATATGCTAATTAGACCGGATGTCCTTCTGGACAAAGGGCTACAAGGGAAGCCCAGGTCGTGGCTGCTGGAGGGAAGCCGGTTCCGGCAACTGGGGAAAGAAAGGACTACTCTTGCATGAATTTCGTGCACCAGGCCTCCAGTATAATTATAAAGGGGACAATACATCAAAAAGATATAGCAATCAAATACCTGGTATCTCATTTTAATAGAGTGGGCAGATACCTTAAAGCAGGAAAATGTTCTTTGCTGTCATCTCGTGTGCATATTGGGAATAACACCTCAGTGAAGGTCACTAGGAAAAGTTTTTGTCTGCTGCCATCTAGTGTACATCTAGAAAAAACAGCTGACAAAGTAGATGGAACATCTATTATGAGACTGTAAGCTGAACCACTACTGCAGCTATCATAAGGTTTGGAAATAATTGTTAAAGGAATTTTATTCCAGTTAGAAAGATGTGCTGTATCCAGAAAAAGGAACTGAAAGTTCCAGAAATGACTTCCTGGCTGGTCAGTATCATAAGAGGCAGCTGCTATCCCGACAGGCAGCTACCTAACCAAGCACTATTGCGAGAGGTGGGCACAAAGAAACCGGTCTCCCTTAAATCTGGAGGAGTTGGAAGCAGAGGCAGAGGCATCTAATCCAACTAGTAGAGGCCAAGGAGCCCCCTGCCCAGCCCCTCCCTGACAGGTGGGCGTGGAGCCTGTATGGGAGCTGCTGCAGGGATGGGTGCCCACTACCCACCGATGCCTCTTGTCATGTGTCCAGCACACTCTGGGTATAGACAGCCCTGCTATTAGGATCTTTATTTTAATGAGACCAAGACATCATTCCCTAAAATTATCACCTTTGGAAAGAGGACATGAGGAAAGGGGCCAGGGGACATGAGGGGCCACTAGACACCTTGAGATGAATAATGTGTCAAGCCACCATCCCTGACCACAGGCCGGCCCCATAAGCCCTAGAAGCCGGTGATCGGGGGGAGATGGGGGTCCCCTGCCCAGGCCGGACGCCTGGGCCAGAGACATCAGGCCTGGGTGGGGGGTGGAGCCGGTAATGGGGGGGATATGCCTGGGCCAGAGGTATCAGGCCTGGTTGGGGGCGGAGCTGGCAATCTGAGGGGTCTGGGGTTCCTCTGCCCAGGCCTGATGCCTTGGCCTGAGCCAGGGGCTGAGCTGGTGATGGGGGCGGGGGGAGGAGATGGTGGTCCCCTGCCCAAAAAATGCTTAGTAACTTGGGTAAGAAGAATCCAAAAAGGTGATCTAGGGTTTTTCATACACTCTTAGTGAAAAAAACAAAGGTCCGCGGCTGGAGGGCTAAGAAATGTCATATCCTGTCCTAACCGGTTTGGATCAGTGGACAATGCCTTGGCCTGCCGATGGCAGGGTCTGAGTTCAATTCTGACTAAGATGTGTCTTTCCTATAATAATAATTTTTTTATTATTTTTTTATCCTCACCTGAGGATATGTTTCCATTGATTTTTAGAGAATGAGGTGAGGGCGTGAGCGGAGCCTTGCAGAGGGCATGAGGCGAGGCCGCAGGGCTGGGAGGAGCAGCTGGGTCACAGGTGAATTCAATTCTGACCAAGGGCATGTACCTAGGTTGCAGGCTCCTCCCTGGCCAGGGCCCAGGACAGGGCTCATGCAGGAGGCAACCAATCAAAGTGGTCCTCTCTCTTTGATGTTTCTCTCTGTCTTTCCCTTTCTCTTCCACATTCTCTTTAAAGACACATCTTGAAAATGCCTAAAGAAAGTTGTCATCTTTTCATGGTGAAGGGACTGGACTCCATGTTGATGAAAAAAACTTGCTGGCTGCGGTGAGTGGCAGTGGC
>NW_006293003.1:1652620-1653597 GCF_000327345.1 Myotis davidii
GTTCGCACGTCCCTTGATTGTCATTGGTTAGTTTAAAGAAGTCCTGGGTGTGGCTAGCAGAGGCTTGGGCTTCCGGGAAGAAGCTCCTTGCCGAGCACATGGCTGCCCATAAATGGTGATCCAGGGTAAGATGGAGGGCATAGCCCTTACCCTGGGGCAAGATGGAGGGCGTAGTCCTTGTCCTTTCACCCAGTGTGCGAGAGGGGGCAGGCTGGGCAGAGGGACAACCCCCCCCCCCATTGCATGAATTTCATGCACTGGGCCCCTAGTTAAATAATAAATGGTGTTGGGACATGAGACAAGCAGCAGGTCCCAGAGAAAAGTCTAGTTGCACAGCCCTAGCATGTTTGGCTCAGTGGTTAGAATGTCAGCCCTGGGACTAAAGGATCCAGGGTTTGATTCCCGTCAAGGGCGCACAAGTCAGGGCGTGTGTCCCTCTCACTGTTGTAATGTACCCCGCAAATCACACAAGGATGCCTCAAAAAGTCGAATTAAGGAGTCACATTTATTGCAAATCCGGGACTACGAGGGGGCATTTCACTCTCCCAAGTCTCACAGTGATAAGATGGCCGCAACACCAGATTTATATAGGCAAAAATCACAAAGGTATTGATTACGTCTTTGGGATTGTAATTAGGAACCTGGTTTGGAAAAAGAAGTTACAGAAGTGAAATTGAGCCGATTAGTTATCTATAAAGATTAAGTATAGTTTTGGGTCTTTGGACCATTGAGTTGACAGAAACACATTATCTAGAGGCCTCAGGTCATGGGACCACTGAGTCAACCAGAACGCATTATCTGTGGCCACTGAAGCAATTTAGGATAACTGTGCTGTCTTGGCTCCCAGGTACAGAAGAATGTGCTTTCTAAAACCAGTATGACCACAACCAATGGGGTATTCAAATTACAATCAATAGGGTATTCAGTCGAATACAATTCAGAAAATCAAAATAACTTATCTATTATTTTAGCAAACC
>NW_006293003.1:1654165-1667550 GCF_000327345.1 Myotis davidii
TGGATGAGCAAACTATGACCAGAGGCTGGAAGGAGACTAGCTCTGCCTTTTGGCCAACAATAATGTTTTAGTACTTGCTAGTAGATAGAGTGTTTCTGCTCTATTCTAGAACATGAAGGGAATTTACTGTAAGCATGTAATATCTGTCATTTTAGTCAGAAAGTAATTTGTTTTTAGAATGCAATGAAAAATCTATACCTGCAGATAATAAAATTAACGGATCATGCAATAGAAATATGAACAATTTTATGAAGAGCTTATTTATGGCAAAGAAAATTAAAGAGCAAAGAAACAGGAAAAGATGCTACTCTAATTACCAGTGGGAAGAAAACAACTTTGTTCACAAGAATCATTTTTTACACATGAGATTGAGGACATTTTTGTAAATTTGATAAAAGTACTCAAGTATTGGATAATTTGTGATTTCTTTTCAGTGTTGGAAAGGGAAAGTAATTGGATTTTTAGGGAGTGTTTCCTGTGGGTCTACTTTAGGGACTATATTGAAGTGTAAATACATTAGATTACAGGTGGGAGTAACCATTTTTCTGCCAAGGGCCATTTGGATATTTATTACATCATTTGAGGGCCATACAAAATGAAATGCAATTATTGACAATTAGGCTGCTGCAATTTGGTCAAACCTTTAAATGACCCCTATGCCTTGGGAGGACCAGACCAAATGATTTTGGGGGCCTTAGATGGACCTGAGGCAGGACGTTCCCTACCTATGGATCAGAGGATCACTTTAAGCAATGGCTGGCACTCACCAAAAACTCAATAAATATTACTAATTGAATCTTAGATATTGTTGAGCATCTGTCCACTGTGATAGCATTGATGTCTTATTTATTTTATTCTTATTGTAGAGAGAAAGGGAGAGGAAGAGAGACATAGAAACAGCAATGACGAAAGAGAATCACTGAATTGCTGTCTCCTGCAAGCCCCACACTGGGGATCGAGCCTGCAAGGTGGCCTTACCCTGACCTGGTCGCTCAAACACTGAGCCACGTCAGCAAAACAGCATTTATGTTTTAGGTGCATCTTTCAGACAGTTGTTTTCAGAAGCAAAGCCTGGATGTTGTGGAGAGGATGAAGCCAATGCAGAAGGACAGGTACCAGCAGCTGTAGGCCCCGCTCTGAGAGAGTTCCTGTTCGACAAGACAACTTCATCTGCTGGAAGACAGTCCATCCTTGCTGCCTGACACAGTCACTGCAGGGAAGAAACATCTGCACAGCATATGTTTCAAGGGACCTGGCATATATGGCATAGTGTTCTTAATATGTTTGCTCCCCTTCTTAGTGCCATGTGTTTTAACTAGTGTCACCTCTCCGAGAAAGGTTGTTTCTCCAGGTGGGAATTTTTCCCTGGAGTTAGGGATTAATAAGACTAAGGAAGGGAATAAATCAGTAAAACCTCTAAGTAAGCACCAGGTGGGTAGTTAATCACATGAACAATGAACAATCACCCTTAAACTACATAATCTTTACTTAGGATAATCTCCTTCTGTTATTTCCTTGTAGCTGAACAGAAGAGTAGAGTAGTGACCTTGGAATGCAGATAACAAATGCCCTAAGCTTTGTAATAGAATGGATAGGATTAACATCAAATGGTATAAACACAGATGTAACAGGAGAATAAAGAGACAACTGAGCTGGAGAACCTGGCTAGAGAAGCTGGCTGTGCCGATCATCTGAACACTGTCTCCATGTCATTCCTTCTTCGCCGACGCTGTCCACCCTGTTGGGAACCCCTGGACCTGCCGGGGCTGGACCCCAAGATTCATCTTCCCACTACTGACCTAACGTGGGTGAAAAGAGAAGAGAAATCATTGTCCTCTGACTTTGGAAATCTTGTTGAACCTTCAAACTTGCAATGTCAAGGGTCCCAAGTCTGCCACCTCCAGCAGAAATGTCGAGAGGCCCTGTAGCTGAGATCAAGGTAGTGAAATTCTCCCACATGTGGACCATTGGTAACTTTAGCTTTTGCTGGTAGGAAGTGGGTGACATCATTCAAAGTACAACCTTTTCATCAGAAGCCATTGATCAACTGACATGGCATTTGAGACTATACCCGAAAGGGCTAGATAAAGTAAGCAAAGATTATCTGTTACTTTACTTGTCTCTGGTCAGTTCTCCATAGTGTATATTTTTTGGCAAAATTCAAACTCTCCATCTTGAATGACAAGAAATGAGAAATCAAATCTTTGGAGAGTCACTAGGCATATAGCTTTGTACAAGGCAGAGACTGGGGATTCAAGAAATGTATCCGTAGAGGTGTTCTTTTGGATGAAGACAATAGTCTTCTCCCTGATGACAAGCTGGCCCTCTTCTTTGAGGTGAGTGTGGTGCAAGATTCCTTCACCATTTCTGGCCAGAGCACCACGAAGATGGTGAAGGTTCCTGAGTTCCAGGTGGCCCATGCACTAGGAGGACTTTGGGAAAATTCATGCTTCACAGACTGTTGTTTTTGTGTTGCTGGCCAGGAATTCCAGGCTCACAAAAGCTATCTTAGCAGCTCGTTCCCTAGTGTTTAGGGCTATGTTTGCACATGCAATGGAGGAGAACAAAAGTAGTCGGGTTGAAATCATTGACATGGAGCCTGGAGTTTTTAAGGAAATGATGTGCTTCATTTACACGGGAAGGCTCCGAACCTGGACAAAATGGCTGATGGTTTGCTGGCAGCTGCTGACAAGTATGCCCTGGAGCGTTTGAAGGTCATGTGTGAGGAAGCCCTCAGCACTCAGCCCCCTGAGGAGAATGCTGCAGAAATGCTCACCGTGGCTGACCTCCACAGCGCAAATCAATTGAAAACTCAGACAGTGGATTTCATCAACTCTCATGCTGAGAATGCCTTGGAGACCCAGGGGTGGCAGGCAATGGTGGCATTCCATCCCCACTTGGTGGCTGAGATGTACCGCTCTCTGGCTTCAGCACAGGGCCCCTGTCTGGGACCCCCTGCAAACGCCTGAAGCAGTCCTGAGATCCTGCCTGTTGTAAGACTCCCTTGACTTTCCAGAAGCAGCAGCCACTGTTGCTGCCATTGATGATCAGGTAAACAGTCTGTGGAGCCATGACTCTGCTGTGGGGGGAAGTCTGCATCTTGAGCCCAGATTTTTATTCTTTATATTTTCTTTAAATAAATCATATTTTTTTAAAAAAATGGAAATATTGCCCTAGTTGGTTTGGCTCAGTGGATAGAGCGTCAGCCTGCCGACTCCAGGGTCCCAGGTTCGATTCCGGTCAAGGGCATGTACCTTGGTTGCTGGCACATCCCCAGTGGGAGGTGTGCAGGAGGCAGCTGATCGATGTTTCTCTCTCATCGATGTTTCTAACTCTCTATTCCTCTCCCTTCCTCTCTGTAAAAAATCAATAAAATATATTTTTTTAAAAATGGAAATATGACATGTCATTTCTCATAATCTTTAGTTCTTGTAGTTACTAACAATTGCTCATACTTGATGACTTTCAACAACTTTCTGGCAATTGCTGATACACTTTGATCTCATGTGCATCTGCTTGTTGCTGGCTTGGTTGAGGACATGCTACAACAATGCCTTGCTAACATGGCTGAGAAGATTAAATTATTTCTTGCAGCTATGGACGAGGCTGCAAAGAACTTTCACATGATACTTATTTTGATGCTATGATATCCCTTTATCCTTACGCTATTAGCAAAGTCTTACAATTTCACAATGTCTTTGTTTCACAATGTTACCTTCCCAGCAGTTTCTGTGTTACCTTCGCAATTACTAACTATGCTCTCAGATTTGTCAACCTCTTATCCTCAAATGGCATTTGAGCTGTTTTCAATATCAAAGTGTTTTTTCTTTCCAGAAATAGATATTTCTTCTGGAAGCAAACAACAATTCACAAGAATGAGGCAGGAAATAACCGACTCTTCCGGACTAGGAGAAGTTGGAAAGGAAGTTCTCCATGCCTTCCCAGCAGAATACATCCGAGGACATGTAAAGAAACATGCGATGTGGCCTCCTGTAACCTTAGCCAGCAGGTGCAGTGAAGCTATTAAGCAAGCCCGGTTAGCAGGCGAATGGCCTAAGCAAGGTTACAAGAAATATGCTGATTTCTCTGAGGTCTGTCTTGAAGTTGCAGGAAAGGGGCTCCAGTTTGAGCCACACTTAAGTGATATTGTCACAGATAAAGCCATAATTGAGAGCCACAACAAGTGGACCTTTGAGTACAATGCAGAAGCATATTTTAATAAACATCACCAAAGTCTTCATCATAAGACAGGTCCCAGGGGTTACAGCAATTGATCCTCGCTCTCTCGAGTGGGGAATTAGATGATATCAAGAAAAGAGTAGAACCTTTCGTAACAGGAACATTGTGTGCACATGACCTCATTACTGTACTGGTGCCAAAGGAGACAGAGTTAAAGGTTAAAGGAAGATATTTCTCGAAACAGTCCTGCACTATTAGATTTCTGAAAGTTCAATTCTGCAAGAACTTGATATAGTCTATTATGCCCTCCTTACAGATGCATTCGATGACACCTCATCAACTCAATTATCTCATATTCTTGACAAAAAATATCAGCATATATTACCAGAAAAAACTCATTGGTAGTGAATGTAGACACAAACCCTGGGGTAATGCCGTCCATCCTGAACCACAAGGTCCTCTTTGTGAAGACCTTCTTCCAACCGGAAAGAAACATCCGGACCCAAGAAGCTGATCCTGGAGGCCACTTCTAACTACGTTCATTATCCCAGACTGATTGAATCCTCCAGCACACAGAGACGATGAATTACCAAAGGAAGACAATGAAACCTGTATCAAGGTGCCCTAACTATGAGAGAAGGAATGAGCCAAAAATTGTGGACCATTACTACAGCCAGTCTGGAATTACTGGTACTCAAGATTTGCACCTCAAGGGTGAAATACTGGGGCAAGGAGATAACCAAACCATCATTGTATCTACACCTCCATAGAGTTCAAGAAACGCAACCAGACATTGTCTCTTAGAAAAGCTGAGAGCCAAAGGCAAAGAATCAGGATTAACTCTCAAGCCGGATGAATGTTGGTCAAGCGATGTACTATACGAGTATGGTAAGAAGCTATATTTTAAAAGAGTGCCTGTCCCAAATTTCTTAAATATCTTTTCAAGACTAACAGACAACACTGGGGAAGTATATCCAAATATATATTCAAGGCTAGCATGTTCAAGCTCATGTTGCCTCTCTGCATCTCAAGCTGATTATACCCCGTGGGCCTCTGTTATTGCTGGATTCATTGTTTATGTGATAGAAGTATTCATTTTGTTTCCTTGAGAAATAAGTCATGACCCTCAAACAGTAGCAGCTCTTGCCGTGGTTGGTCCAACATTAAGGGGCCTCTGTCACCTGCAACCTCATCGTCTGTTATGTTTCAAGGTTAGCAGACCCGCTGACCTTTCAGTTGACATTACTTAAAAACTCAATATCTGATTCTGACGATGCCCATCCCCACGTCCAAGAGAAAGCGTGTGCAGGACCTCAGTCTCGGCCCTGGGTCACCTGGCAGGAAAACTGAGGAGACATCCCCAGCGACTCCCTTCAGAAAAGCTGAGGGGAGCGCCTGCTCACCTTCTGGGCTAAATAGTGGGCAGGGAGTTCCTGTTACTGACACCCCTCAATGGGAGTATTTCCAGCTCACTGAACCTAGGCGAGTTCAGTGGTAGGTTACCATGTGACTGAGATTGGTTCAGCACTCTCTGCCTGTGCCTTTCAGATCAGGCCCCCATCTTCTCAGAGAAAGTGCAGATGTTGACTATGGGCACTGTCCCCAGCTTGCACTCATTTTCCCCATAATATCCTCAGTGTCTATCACTGAGATATGCCCTGCCTTAGAGATAATTAAGGCAGAACCATGGTCCAAAATATTAAATGGAAAACTCCAGAAATAAAGAATGAGCTTAGGGAAAGATGTCACCAAGAGATTTCCCCAAGGTCGAGCCTTCAGAATCCCTAGTCCCTGGGTACTTTTCATTGATTCTTCACATAACTTTACAACATTCTAATCTGAATATACGGCTTGCATTAGCAAGTTCAATAACAACTTTCCATGTTGCCTCTCTGCCTCCATTACTAACAGTTGATCTAGAGCCAATTGCCTTAGATCTTTATGTGCTGGTCTCCTCTACTGCTGGAGTGACAACACATATCTTGACCTAAAGCCTAAACTAGTAGTGCCTCGGAAATTTCCCAAACAAGGGAAAATCATAATGGCTCCAGAAGTTAGCCAGCACGCCTTCTCAGCTCAACTTGAGATTGAATCTCTTATTGAATCTCTTGAGATTGAACAACTCTTATTTGGTCTGTGGTGGCGTCAACATGGAAAGCATCAGATAACTTGGTCACAAAAGTTAAAAGATCTACCCCAAGTTTACTTCAAGATAAAACCTTTCTAGATACTTTAGAAAAGCATTTAGTCCTACAGGATGCAGTGATCAAGGCCTCATTTTCAGACCAGGAATACCTTATGGTAAAAGTTGGAATCATGACTTGTCATTTCTCACAATCTTTAGTTCTCGTAGTTAGTTGTTAACTAAATAATGACAGAAAACTTCCCAGATATGGGGAAGAAAACACTTACACAAGTACAGAGGGTCCCAAGCAAGATGAATCCCAAAAGACAGTGATGGAATAAGGTTAGTTACCTTCCTATGAGACTGGCCCTGTGGAGGACTGCTGTATGTAGTGGTGGACGGCTATGCGTTACTGGTTGGACGTACCTGCCTCTCCATGACCCCCATGTGGGTAACTCAATGCAGTTCAAGACCACGTTTAGAATCCGCCTGACAGGAAGTCGGCCACAGTGGAGTACACGTATGGCGGCCAAGGGCCCTACAGCTGCCACATGCAGATTCGGAAGGATGGGTTCTCCACCAAGTGCAACCTGAGGCACCACCACAGGATACTTGGTGGGAGCCAAGAGGAATTCCGAGCCTGGCTGCGGGAAGAATTGGGGCAGACGCTGAAGCACATTTTCCAGGAGGACAGGCTGCGGTTCATCCTGATGAAACTCATCTACCATCAGAATAACAACTGCCAGAACTACCGCCACATCTACCTCTTAAAGATCTTTTCAAGACTAACAGATAGCCCTGGGGAAGTATATCCAAATATATATTCAAGGCTAGCATGGTTAACCTCATGTTGCCTCTCTGCATCTCAAGCCGATTATACCCCGTGGGGTTCTGTTCTTGCTGGAATCATTGTTTATGTGATAGAAGTATTCATTTTGTTTCCTTGAGAATTAAGTCATGACCCTCAAACAGTAGCAGCTCTTGCCGTGGTTGGTCCAACATTAAGGGGCCTTCTGTCACCTGCAACCTCATCGTCTGTTATGTTTCAAGGTTAGCAGACCCGCTGACCTTTCAGTTGACATTACTTAAAAACTCAATATCTGATTCTGACCCTTCTCAGGCAGGTTCGGAGGTTCAGAGCGTCCAGCTCAGATAATCCAGCTCACAACCGGGGAGCACAGAGCGGTAGGAGGACATTCACAAGTCCTCAGCCAAGACAGAAAGACGTGAAGGTCTTAGGTGGTGTGCTGAATGGTGGATCGTCACCCAGAATAGGGGCCCTGCACAGCCTTGTAGGTCAAGAAAGGGATGGAGCCACAGAGGGCCCGGGAGGCACCAACGTCTCCCCTATCAGAGGATGAGCTTAGCAGGGGTTCCACCCGGCTGATGCTCATCCCCACGTCCAAGAGGAAGCATGTGTAAGAACTCAGTCTCGGCCCTGGGTCACCTGGCAGGAAAACCGAGGAGACATCCCCAGCGACTCCCTTCAGAAAAGCTGAGGGGAGCGCCTGCTCACCTTCTGGGCTAAATAGTGGGCAGGGAGTTCCTGTCACTGACACCCCTCAGCCAGCACGCGCACGCTTTGTGTGGGATGCTACCCAGAGTGTCCAGCAATGCACAACAAGCCTCATTCTGGCTCCAGCACCCATGGCCTTAGTCACACCCTCATGCCTCAGGCACAAGCCAGGTTCCCCGATGGGAACTCACCCAGCATGCCACATCCTGCTGCACAGACTTTGTGCCAGGACTCCAATCTCAGCACCAAGGCACCCAGGCAAGAGAGTGGCCCCGGCCTCCATCCAGCTCGGCCAGAAGGCCAGAAAGAAACGAAGACTCAGGCCCTGTCTGTCAATCTGAGAGACCACACATACAGCAGACCTCCACACTCCGCATGTGGACCCTCTCGCCAAGACCCTGCAGCCCTGCCAGCTCCCACCCCAAGTCCCCCGATTCCAGGCGAGCCCATCAGCATGATCTTTAAGACATTACATGGAGGTCAGTGGAGCTGCAGGCTGGTGACTCCTCCGTCCCTCCGTCCTGCTGAGAAGCCCATATGAGGTCTGCATTTTTATTCTGAAATGTTTTATTAAATTCCATTTTATGTACTTTTTATCCCATTTCCCTGCTCATAATAAAATTCTGGGGGGAAAATAAACATAAAAAAGAAGACTCAGTATCCACTGGTATTGCACCCCAGAAAATACATCAGGTCACAAAGTTAACAGTACCTTTGTATACGAGTGCACCTGCACTATGTGCTGATCCAACATGCCCCAATATTGTTCTGCTTCGCAGGCCTGAAATTGTGCTCAAAACGTGGATAGGAGAATCATTCTTTGAGATAACTGGATCTTCCAGGGTTTTGAAGCTTATGCAAATGGACATAACTTCGTAAGATGAAACACTTACAAATGGCCTGTTTACTATGGGGCCCAAGTACCCATGGTTGATGAGCTACCTGTTCACAAAAAGCAACGTAGCGTATGGGCTCTCGATGCTGGATAAGTTTCATTTCAAAAATCAAGTACTGTCATTGGCATAAGCCAAAACATGTCAATGAAATCTATCACAGAAGAGAGTAAAAGGTTTAGGGACCAGCTTGTCAGAAGCATTCTGGCTCTGAACACAAAGGGGATAAATAGAATGGATTACTTAACTCCTTGCAGTGTGAAAGGAGCAAACAAATTAAGGACTACAACATGAGGTACAGAGCTTCACGGGGTCACTATGCCATTTGTTGCTGAACAATTCATCATGCAAGAAAGCATGTGTGAAGCAGATGTGTCCAAATCAATTATATTTAGGCCTGATGAAGAATTGTTCCCAAGGCTATGGATGATTTGGGGCAAGAGGCCTCTATATATAGGGTCAAGAACATTTGTAAAGATTAATAGAGGGGCAATAACAGGGCTACCAGAGGGCCGAATTGGAAAAATGGCAGAAGATCTCATACCTACCTGCGATTGGATTAAGATTAAAAGTGCCTTTGGCCAACACTTAGCAATGCTATTTTCTACACTACTAAGTGAAAAGGGAGTTCACGCACCAGAATTCCCAGTTATTATGGCAGGAACTCTAACACAAAGGCTTCCCACTGCTTCTGATGACAGAGGAGGCCTTGCAGGAAGCGTTAATGTTATTTCTACGCATATTGGCTTCACAACAAATTACATGACCGACTTTGCTAAGTCACAAAAAGATTATACTATTCACTTGCAGGCGGCCTTCTCACATGGCTTAAGTTTGCTATCCTCTCAACTCCACTTTGGTGCTCTTGCAAACAAAACTTAATACCTTACTATCAACTGTCTGGGATGCACAAATGAGATTAAAGAAGACCCGTTTTCACTATCTACATCCCCGATCTACAAGGGTACGCTACTTGAACATTTTCCAGCCCAAGCAAAGCCAGAACCAGTTAGTTGGTACGGTGATCCTACTGTTGATGCAGGATTCAAACTTGGAATTGAAATATTCATGTCACTTTATCAAGAATCATGAGAACTTGACACTTTATGGGACTCAGGGCAGTCACCACGTCACCTTGAAAGATTTTCATTGAGTCACCTTGCACCTCTACCAGGACACCTGATCATGATTTCCTTTTGGTATTCTGGTAATCTTCGAAGAAGTCTTGTTAGCCCAGAATCGTCATACTTAAAAGCAGTTACTCACATACTCATCTAAGCGTTGCAGACGATGTAGGTATGTGATGTTATGTTCTCCTTATCATATGGAAACCAAATTTTCGACCTAGCTTCTAAAGTAGGAATACTGGACCAATTGCTACCAGCCGCAGCCTCACTTAGAAACGCTTTGATTGCGAAATTGTTTCTTTTTGGTTTAGTGTCTCTCAATCTCCAGAAGTTACAAAGATAATGAAAAGAATGAGATTAGATAATATTGAAGGAGAATCATATCCAGACATAGATTCACTGTTTGGAATGCTTAAACTATTTGCAGTTGCCAGGAAATGGAGAAGCGACATCAGGGACACGATTTCCTTCATGAAGGGGTCCAGTTGCTAGATGCAGTCAACTGTACACTCAATTCCCCTTTCTCAGTTCTGGCATCTATCCCATTTACTTAAAGCCTTTATTGTATTCAGAAGCATAGATCTGATTGTGGTGTCAAAAGAAACTCCCATAGAAGTAGTGATGAACATCTGCCATGTAACTAAAGTTGTAGTAAACACTGCAGGTGATCCTAGAATTATACAGCAGGTTGAACGATCCGACCTATGTGGAGCTGTGTCTACAAATTTAATGACACAATTGTCTCTTGCAACAATTAGATCAGCAAAATATTACTATGGTCACTTGGGTACTATTTCTGGTGCTATCTGAACCAGCCTTGATGGAACCCCACTGACTGGAGCTGAAAACAAGCCATGCCTGCCATTAAGAGTCTGTAGCTCTGTTGGACTTGTCCGTGAAGTCCCGATACCCCATAAATAAGAGAGAGAACAGCCAGGAGGTCAATGGAGAGCTAGGCAACCAGCCAGGACCCAGTGACGTGGTGTGGGGACAGGGGAAAAGAGTCTTCCTGCCTGAGACGTATCCCAAGAAAAGTGACCCGAAGGGTGTGAGACTCACGGAATTGTTGGATGTAATGCAAGATGGGGAACGGGCAGCAGTACTCACATCTCCAGAGCCTCTGCTTCCCAGCAGTCCTGGAGATTCGGTGAGGACAGAGGGGGAGCAGAACCCACAAGAAGGAATTGGCCATGAGCATGTGGATGCTCCTGACGTACCTCCCACCCACATTCCGGAGACATAGGCTTTGACTCAGCATCCGAAGAGAAGAGATTCTGGGAATCCAAGAGGTGCCCCCAAGAGAAAAAGGGGCAACACTCCCACCCCCCAAGAGGAGCCTCAAGAAGGAGCCGTGTCGTTGGACAAAGGACAAGTCACCAGACGGCACAGGTGCAATTCAGTCAGTGCATCAAGCACCGTGGAGCCAACTGGTCACCCTGTTGGCAAAGAATCTAGGCGACAGATACCATATGAGTGTCAAGACTGCAGCAAAAGGTTCAGTTACAAATCTGTTAGACCTTCACCAGAGGACACACTGGAGAGAGACCCTTCCAATGCCCTTTCCCAAGAGATTCATTCAGGCCTCAGCCCACCACGTACACCCTCGGATCCACACGGGCGAGAGGCCGTACTGGTCTATTGTCTGAATGAAGAGGTTCACCCACGAGTCCCCGCTGCGTGGCCCCCAGCGGGTCCACACCGAGGAGAAGCCATACCAGTGCAACATCTGCCACAAAAGGTTCAGCCAACGCAGGAACCTCAATGTCCACATGCGCACCTGCTCAGGCCAGAGACACTACCCGTGTCCTCACTGCAACCTGGCCTTCCGCCAACTGGGGACATTTAACACCACCTAAGGACTCAGGTCAGTGGGGCGCCCCAGGGTCCCCATGTCCCTTCTGACCCAGAAGGAAATTAACGGGTCACCTATGATGCAAAAATAGTCTATGAGCACTTATACAGAGGGGGTTCTATGAATTAGAATAGGGGTCCATGTTCCCTATTGGCCCCATACTCTGTGTCAGTCTTGCTGGTAGTTTCAATAAATTTTTTTTAAGGGTTGAATCGTGAAATGAAAATAGAATCTGTAGCTCTGTTTTCCGAGGAAGAGAGAAATTCAGAATCAACATGAAGAGCCAAATTCAAGCTCAGAAATTTCATTCCATGGTACTAAGCAGCAACCTCAGACTCCTTGGCATGAAAACGGCCCTTCTGTGAGGGCAGTCAGGACAGAGAGCACCCCAGAAGAACTATGGCCTCATCCCTGAGGACCAAGAAGATGTCCTGCAGCCACTGGTGACATCCTCAGTGGGAGTATTTCCAGCTCACTGAACCTAGGTGAGTTCAGTGGCGGGTTACCATGTGATTGAGATGGGTTCAGCACTCTCTGCCTGTGCCTTTCAGATCAGGCCCCCATCTTCTCAGAGAAAGTGCAGATGTTGACTATGGGCACTGTCCCCAGCATGCACTCATTTTCCCCATAATATCCTCAGTGTCTATCACTGAGATATGCCCTGCCTTAGAGATAATTGAGGCTGAACCATGGTCCAAAATATTAAATGGAAACCTCCAGAAATAAAAAAATAAGCTTAGGGAAAGGTGTCACTGAGAGATTTCCCCAAGGTTGAGCCTTCACAATCCCTAGTCTCTGGGTACTTTTCGTTGATTCTTCATATAACTTTACGACATTCTAATCAGTATATATGGCTTACATTAGCAAGTTCAATAACAACTTTCCATGTTGCCTTGCTGCCTGCATCACTAACAGTTGATCTAGAGCCAGTTAGTGCTTTATGTGCTGGTCTCTTCTACTGCTGGAGTGAAACACATATCTTGACCTAAAGCCTAAACTAGTAGTGCCACGGAAATTTCCCAAACAAGGGAAAATCATACCATCTCCGGAAGTTAGCCAGCATGCCTTCTCAGCTCAATTTGAGATTCAATCCTACCATCTTGAAGTCGTAGGCCCTGGACCTCTAGCCAGTGCTATCAGACCAAAATGACAACCTACCTTACAGACCAAGTGTTGAAATCACCTCTTCTGGAGACAGAGGTGAAGCTTGCTATGAGTGGCAGTAAACTTTGGTCTCATAGGAAGGTAACTAACCTTATTCCATCACTGTCTTTATTAACAACTTTCATACCGCTCACGAGTTTTCTCGTTTTCACACGCTATCTGTTATGGACCTTAGATGTCAACACACTGTCTTGTCCACATCGAATGAAGCAATCTCATTGGTGGAAACCGTACAGGTCAATCTACGAAAAACTATGTAATTGCATGAACCCATAAAGCATTGCAGTTACATTGTATTTTGGTCATTTGAATAGTCTTCGTCTTCAAGTTCCTGGCGCTTTTAGAAATGCCCTCACTCAGAAAAAGGAAGAAAACCAATGAAACTGATATACTTCCATTCGTGTTGTTCCATTCTAAGGAAAATGATGAAATGGACAAAAAAAGTAGTGCTGTACCTTATAAACTGTGGACTTTTCAATTTATTTAGTGTACAACGTCCTCAGTCCACGAGCAAAAATGAAGTATATAC
>NW_006293003.1:1667718-1669869 GCF_000327345.1 Myotis davidii
CAATACTTTAAATTCTTTCTCTCTCATGATTGCGGTATCTAGGGATAGAAAAGTGAATTTTCACCAGAAACAACTCTTATTTGGTCTGTGGTGGCGTCAACATGGAAAGGATCAGATAACTTGATCACAAAAGTTAAAAGATCTATCCCAAGTCTACTTCAAGATGAAACCTTTCTAGATACTTTAGAAAAGCATTTAGTCCCACAGGATTCAGTGATCAAGGCCTCATTTTCAGACTAGGAATACCTTATGGTAAAAGTTGGAAAAGAGAGAGAGAGAATAAGAGAGGGACACCAAATACCAAGACAGATGCAAGTGCAGGAGATGGAACCTGCAACCCAGGTATGTCCCTTGACTGAAATCAAACCCATTACCCTAAGTGCCTGAGCCAACACTCTGACCACTGAGCCACACTGGCCAGGGTAAGATGAGTCTTATATTTGACCCTATACATTAGAATTTCAAGAAATGTCCAAGTGTCTGTTGTTGGGGATTTCTTTGTTCTGCCCATGTATTGCTCATCTCTGGGCTTTATTAGATGTGACAACCAACATTGCCCCTGTTGCTTTGATCTCATAATAAGGTAGATCTTGCCAGAGCAACTTTTTCATAAGGACTTCTATTTACAATGTGTCCACATGATTTGATTTTTTTTTTTTTTTTTGCAGAGATTATCACTCTGCAGCATGGAAGAACTCATGGTCATGTCTTCCTACAGGGAGATTTGATAGGCCTGAGTGTTGGATGTGGTATTGAAGGTGCACCACATACCTCTGCACAATCTGAGTTTTTTCTTCACTGGAATCTTCAGACTTTCACCTCTGATGATCGAGCTGGACTTGCTGGTAGCTAGAACGTTATATCCACACATGTAGGTTTTACCACAAACTACATGACTGACTTTGCCAAATCACAAAAAGATTATACCATCCATGTTCAGGATGCTTTCCTACACGGACTTAACCTGTTATCTTCCCAATTACACTTCGGAATCCTTGCAAATAAAACTTATTACCTTACACTTGCGTGCACAGGTTACACAAGAGAAATTCAAGAAGACTTCTTTTCCTTGTCAAGACCTCCCATGTATAAGGGGATTCCAAATAGGTCACTTTTCAGCACAATCAGAACCTGAACCCACTAGCTGGTATGGAGACCCGGCTCTTGCAGCAGGCTTTAAGCAAGGAGTAGAAACTTTCATGTCACTATACCAGGAATCCCGTGAGTTAGATTCATTAGTTGACTCGGGCCAATCACCACGTCATTTAGAGAGATTTTCTCTGAGCCATTTAGGACACGTTATAATGGTATCTTTCTGGTATGCAGGCAGCCTATGAAGAAGTTTGGTTAGACCGGTGTCATCCTACTTAAAGGCAGTTGCATACATACCAACATCCTCTCCTACACTTCGATGGACATGTGATTTCATATTCTTGTTATCAGACAGGAATCAAATATTTGACCTTGCATCAAAAATTGGAATTTTGTCTATGGCCATACCACCCTGAACACGCCCCATCTCGTCTGATCTCAGAAAAATTGGAATTTTAAGCAAGTTGTCTGGTTCACAGATTGTTGTTTTTGCGTTGCTATCAAAGCTATCTTAAGAGTCCTCCAGCTCTGCAGTCAGTGCGGTGGTTCTCCAGCAGGTCTGAGATCCAAGCCCCAGCCAACCCGGTCACCGCAGACGTTTCTGCAGGATGCCTTTCTGAGTACCTTGAAGATGAGCATCCGGACCCCACCCACACTCCTGGAGCTGGCAGGAAGGAGCCTGCCGAGGGACCAGGCCTCAGCCATCGCGGCTCTGGAGTACTTGCCAGCTGAGCTCTTCCCGCTGCTGTTCATTCAGACCTACTATAGGAGAATGCAGAAGCCCCTGAAGGCTTTGGTGCACGCCTGGCCCTTCACTGTCCTCCCTCTGGGGAGCCTGCTGAGGCTGCCTCCGTTCATGGTCTTACAGGCAGTGTTTGAGGGGCTTGACATTAGGGAATAATATTAATCCTCCAAAAACCGTTTGTCCCCGATGTCAGAAAGGATTCCATTGGGCAAAGGAATGTAGATCAAAATCCCATAAAAATGGTCGGCCTTTAAACTCTACAAATAGCTACCAAGGAGGTTATATCCCATCACATCAATTGGGAAACTTGAGAA
>NW_006293003.1:1675326-1677070 GCF_000327345.1 Myotis davidii
AGAGGAGGAGGAGGAGGAGGAGGAGGAGGAGGAGGAGGAAGAGGAGTGGGAAAGGGAGGAGCAGGAAGAACAGCAATACTTTTCCCAGTTCCTCTCTCAGATGCTCAGGCTGCGGCACCTCAAGAAGCTCTACTTGGAATCTCCCTCCTTCCTCCGAGACTGTCTGGACCAGATGCTTAGGTGCCTGCAGACCCCCTTGGACAAACTCTCCATATGGCTTTGCTGGCAGCTGACACATTCAGATCTGACACACCTGTTCCAGTGCCCGAACCTGAGGCAGCTGAAGTCCCTGCGTCTGTATGCTGCCAACCTCACCAATTTTAGTCCCGAACCCCTCCGAGCTCTGCTGGAGGCAGTGACACCCACCCTCCAGGACCTGCGCCTGGATAACTGTGGGATGGTGGACTCCCAAGTCGAGGCCATCCTGCCTGTCCTGAGCTGCTGTCACCAGCTCAGGGGCTTCACCATCTCTGAGAACCACCTCTCCGTGGCCACCGTAAAGAAGCTGCTGCGCCACACAGCCTGGCTGTGCAGGTTAGAGCTCCAGCTGTACCCCATCCCCCTGGAGTGTTACAGGACCCAAGAGACTGTGGGCCAGGAGAGAGTTGCCTTGATCCGGGCTGAGCTCATGGAGACACTGAGGGAGTTAGGACAACCCAGGACCATCCATCTTGACACCAAGTACTTTAGCTCTAGGGAGTTTTATCTCGTGGCATTTTCATGACATGGAACCCATGATGTGCCCCTGTAGTGACCCTGCTCACCAGGTGCACCTAACAAGGGCCTCCTTCTGGGCCCCTGGAACCTGAAACCTCGGACTGGGGTGCAAGCTGCATGCTGTTCTGAGTAGCATGATGAAATCATTCCTTCGTCCAGCCTACCCACGCTGTGTCAGTGCCCTTCCTGTTAGGCACTCAGTAGCTGTCTCGGTTGTTTGACCAACAACTCACCCTCATTTTACTTCATAATAGCCCTAAAGTGCAGGAGCAGTGGTGCTGCAACTCTACTTCACACTTGTGTTAGGAAATTTCGTTTTTATCCGAAATAAGAGGAAGAAGGGCTGCAGACAATAGCAGCTGCCTCTGGTCCTTCTCTCCACACTCCTTCAAAACTCATACAGAATAAGAGCACATGGGACTACGCCCTGAAAATAACGTGAGGAAAGACAGTCCCAACCTTGACAGTTATTTTAAAAACATCAAATGCGGCTATATTAGACCTCTAAACCCAGTAGGAACACAGACAACATTCAGGGACTCAGAAGCATTCTACTTCTAAAAGGCATTACGGCCAAAAAACCAAGGTCTGCTCTCCAATACCGCACAGCCTTTAGTCCAGAACACCTGAGAATAACTGAAAGACATATTTTAAAAGACCGTGTACCCACATTTTTTAATCCTCACCCGAGGATATTTTTCCCCCCCAATTTTAGAGAGAGTGGGAGGGGAAGAGACAGAAACATTGATGTGAGAGAGACACATCAATTGGTTGCCTCCCACATGCACCCCAACTGGCCTGGGGGGCAGGGATCGGACCCGCAACCAAGGTACATGCCCTTGACCAGGAATCAAACCCAATACCCTCCGGTGCACGCCTCTCCCAGTTAGCTTAGCACCATGAAATCACCCCAGCTATCGTCAATACTGAAAGGCGTGTGGCCCGCCTCTCCGGCGGTGCGGGAGGAGGAGTCTGGCCCCTGGGCTCTGAGATCCCTCCGCGCCCGCCGTAGGGTCTGGTCTCCCCG
>NW_006293003.1:1678600-1686120 GCF_000327345.1 Myotis davidii
AGACATTGATTGGGTTCAAGCAAAGATTTGAATACAGTACTACCCTAGGTTGTGTGGGTCAAAAGGGTCCCCAACTGATCCCCCAAACAAGTCTGCTCTATTTATCCTTGTTCAAAGATTATAATGAGAAATCTAACCTGCAATTGCTTTGAGCAATGTCTAGGGAGATGAATCAAGATGAAGGTTGACAAAAAAAAAACCCAGTCCCTTGACTCAACCCCTCACTGAGGACCCTAAGCCTTTGCACCAGAGTGGGTAAAATGTTCAGGAGCTAGAGAAGTTTCTGGACTCCTTGACATGGGAGCCTCACAGACTGTGGTACCAAAACCCATTTGTGAAGCCCTGGTTTGGGCCAGAATTAGATGGAGAGAACATCAAGGTTGCTCTCCCAACAAAAGGTTTGATGGGATTACGAATGTGGGGATGTTTAAGCAGGCCTGTTCAAATCATTTGTGTCTTTTTTACCTGAATGTTTCATGGGAATGGATATTCTGTTGGTCAGAAGAATGCCTACTGTACCAAGTGCTGTAAAACCAAAAATTTGTAATAAAGTCAGAAAGGAGGCTGGGGGGGGGGATAATCAGAAAGCTACTGTACAGCAAGCCTCCACTATGACCACGAGTAGGCACAGAGAAACATGGAGGAAAGAAAACAGATAGAGCCCAAGGTTGATATCAAACCAGCACCAGAAAGCGCAAGTCCACCTCAGTGTGACATACCTAAGTGGTCTGGCTGTTCAGAGCACAGGCCACAGTGCACATGATGTGAAGGGTCCTTCTTTAAAAAGGTCTACTTTCCAGAGGACAAGATGGCAAAGAGGACAGAGTCAGCTGATGGCTCAGTGAATTTGATGCTTCAAACACACCTTTGGCTGGCCATCACAGAGGCAATGCTCTAAGGATGGGATGCCATCCTCCAGGATTAAGGGTGCATTTTTGATTCCAGTACTTGTATACGGCACTGTGACAGTAATCAGAGGAATGCCTGGAACCAAGGGGCACAAGCAGGAGTAGCTCCACTTGCCATCACTCCCCCAAAGCCACTCGAACATGTGCTCTCCATTCATGCACCTGTAGGGACCGGGAGCTCTCCTCCTGCAGAGCCCAGGTGAATACTCCTCCGAGGAGACATTTGGGGTTCCTTATATCTAGGAACCAGTAGTCAAGAAGAGTCACAATCTTGTCATAGGAATTTGACTGATCAGCAAGAAAATGTAGGGCTATTGCTCTTGCTTAAACTGTGTGGACGGCACAGACCCAGGGATGGCCCTTCTTCCAGCCTCCAACCACCCTCCAACCTCTTTTCCAGTCACCACCTTCAGAAACACCACAGCTATCCTCAACCTCTGAGACCAGCCAATACTGTTTTTCTCCTTAGCTTCTTATTGTGGGACAACAATGAGATCCTAAATTCTCCAGAATTATTCCACCAAGGTGGAGGCTGCTGTCAACTGCCTAGTTAACCTGCATCTGTGGGTCTCCTACCTGTCTCTGGGCTTCTAGTTAGGCCTCAACTATGTGGCTCTGGAGGGTGTTGGCTGAGGACAAGTACAAGGGAGCAAGGTGTCTTTTAAAGAAGCAAAATCAGCAAGCGGACACACCCTCCTCCAGGACAGGCAGAAGCCCTCCTAAGAGGAGTGTGGTAAAACCCAAGATGCCATGGAAGCCACTGTAGTCCTAGAGAAGGACCTGACCCTTGGATCCACGTGCCCTGGTTCTCCTCACATAGACCCTCAGCTCTGTGACTTCCTGGAGAGCCACTTCCTGGGTGAGCAGGTGAAACTCATCAAGAAGATGAGGGTGACATCCGATCCACCTCCGCAGGCTAGCCAGCCCCCAGGGCAGAAATCTCCCATGTCCAGCTGTCCCAAACACTGTGGGTCCCCTTTTCCCCTTGTCCTTCTGGCATGGACAAGGATTTCAGGGATCACTAGGCCCTAACTTATGTCTTGAGAGAAACATCTGGTTGACGGACCATACCTGCAGGTTTCAGAATGAGTCAACACAGTGGCCAATGCTGGAAATTGGGAGGAGCGTGGGGGAGTGTTTTTGTACAAGTAACTATACTTTTTTAAGTTTGAGAATTCAAGTCTCCATCAATTTCCTGAGTGTTGTCACAAGTTATTCAAGGACACGGCTATTAGTAACGAGGTGGTTATGGTTCAGAGCAGTCAATTGGTGCCACTTCTTGGGATCCATGTCACAGTGGCATCAATAGGTCACATGTGTATCCCACTCAGCATCTGCCCAGCTGGCCTACTCACTGGGCAGGGGCAGGGGCATGGGCTCTGGGATGGGCACCTTGCTCATCAGCATGATCTATGAAGAGTATCCCGACCACATCAGGACCACCCACAATGTGGTTATCTTCACCCAAAGTGTTCGACACTGTGTCTGGAGCCCTACAGCACCACCCTCTCTGTCCATCAGTTGGTGGAGAATATGTGCATTTGGGGTGCCTTCTGGCACCACCTGGTGGCCATGGGGCATCACAGCAGCAGACTGTGGAAGCTGAACATTCGGGTCCTGACCCCACCCTGGAGATCCTGGCACCCTGACCGTCGGATCTTAATCTCCACAGCTGAACAGATCCTTCCAGGAAAGGCACACAGACCTCCCCCAATCCCAGGGAAAGGGGAACTGAAGTTGAGTTGTGAGAACGAGTCAGTGTGGCCACACAGGGGCAGCACGAGGAGGCAGGCCCTGGCTGTGGCTGCTCATGATGTAAGGGGCGCACTTCATGTACCCCCATCGTAGCTGGGGCGCCTCTGTCCTGGCTGGTGAAGGAGATACTACAGAGGAGCAGCCTTGTCGAACTAAATCGCCTACAATGAGGGGCCGGGGAGGCTGATGCTCCAGGGTGGAGCCTCAGACTCTGATCTGCCCTCAGGCTCGGGCTCACTGAGAAGGCGCTGGAAGGCACCCAGCACAGCCTCGCTGAGCAGGTTTCTCTGGGTGAATTCCATGTTCAGAAGTCACCGAGTCTCAGGGGGGTCAACCTCTGGAGGCTCTGCACACTGGGCCACATGGCCAGCAGCTCTCTGCTCCCCTCCCATGCCCTCGGGCATCTTAGCGCGTCTGAGTTTTCCCACTGAGCGTGGTCCCAGCAAGAGGCCGGCCAAAGGCACCAGGAGACTGGGGCCAGGGCAGTGAGCAGCTGGGCTCCCCTCTGGGCCACACATGCCGCCGGTGTGGTGTCCCGGCTTCCCCGCCCCACCCCGAGCCTCTTCAGAGCCCGAGAAAGAAGCCTGTAGGACCCTGATGTCTGCTTAGACTGAGGGTGCAGACAAGTGGCTTCATGCATGGAGATGGGCCGCTTCAAACCCAGCTGGGCCTGTGCTCACCCCAGCTCTTCCGTTATAGGTCCCCGTCCTTTACTTCCCCCCTCCCCCCCACCCCCGAGTGACCCAACTTCCCTTGAACGATAAAACTGCTGCCTGGACAGTCAGTCTCCAGCGCTAGGCCCCTAGCGGTCCCCACACCACCTGGGAGCTATGAACAAGGACTGGGTCACCGGGCCGCGCTGGGCTAATCCGGAACTGAGCAAATAACAGACAACGACTGATCAGACCAAGCCGACCTCTGTCCTACGAGTCACGTGTGCACGGATGACTTAAAGCAGCAGCTAGCTATCGAGAATTGCTGCTTCACTTGGATGGCTACTATGCAGCCGGACAAAGTAACGTAGGTCTTGGTAGTGATTTCATGGACCATGTCTATGTTTTTACAGCCCAGATATCCCCGTACATCTCCAGCTAACTTCCCAGCATGGAAGTTTAGGTTCTATCCCGGCACTTTTAGCTCAGCCAACTCCCATTACACTAAGCCTAACACAGCTCATTCACGAGATAACCAGCTATTCAGAGGGATCTGGTTGATTCCCGACGCAGGCAGAGCTGTAGGGGAAGTAACCTGGGAACTCCCAGTCCTCTTCAGCTTTAACTAGGATTCAAGGCAGTTCTTCCTGCCCAGTTGGGAGGGTTAGGGCCAGCTGTGCATTCTAAAAGCAGATGTTTGCATCGAGTGGGGACAACGCAACACACAGGGTGCTGAGAGACTGCTCCATAACGTGATGGCAGCTGGGCCCAGGCCAGAGCAGAGATCACTTCCTGTGAGCCCTCGTAGGGCCTGATCTTCAGCAACTTTCATCCTGACCAGTCAGTACCGCCTCCCAGCCTCCCGGTAAGCGCCGGTTCCCCATCTGCTCAGCACATGTGATTCCCCCTAGGGTGGCCTTCAGGGACTCGTCCCGGGACTCTCCCCCTCCACCCTGTGGCATTCTTTGGTGTCTGGAGGTGTGTGGGGATCCTTCTCATCTTGCAGTCACAGGAAGCACCTTGCAGGTTTCCTGTCATGAACTGCCCATGACCAGACTGGAGGGCCCGCAGCTCCCTTGGGTCTTTCTCTGCCCTCCACCTACAGAGGTAGGATTTCATCCCTGGGACCTTCCCCCGGGTCTGCGAATATGAACCTTTCGCAAGCCAGCCAGGAGACAAAAGCAATGGGTCTTCGAAGAGAGGCATCTGCAGGGGGAATCCAGGGTTGGCCACCTGCATTTATGTGGGGAGGGGTGGCCCGGGTGCTGGAGCCAGAGGGCTGCAGCGTGAATATGGGGAGACCCTGAAAACGTCAGATGGCCTCGTACATTTGAGGAACTATGCATTGCATGCTGCGGCGAGGAAGGGAAGTTCACGGCGCTGGCCCCTCTTGTGGGCGATTCAGATCCACCCTCAACCACTGAGCCGTGCCGGCTGGGCCAATCCTGAAGTGTTGTGGTAAACAATAAGCTGACATCCATTGGACGGCCGAGTCCGTGTCAGCTCTGCCCAGGATTAAACCTTTGCGGCTTCTGAGCTTTAGATGTTGCCAGAACACCACTGAGAAAGCGCGTCTTCACTCCACCACCCTTAGAATTAGCCTCCTCCCGTTGATTACTGTGGTGCAGTGACTAAGAGTCATTTGTTCAACCATCAGCACATGCCGGGCAGAAACTGGAGCGTGGCTTATGTGCAGAAATCATGCCGCCCAGCCTTCGTCATCTCTACCCTGCAGGGCAGCCTCCCCCAAGGACCAACGCTCCCACGGCTGTAACCCTGCTGTGGCCGGCGCTGCACCATCCCCCAGTTTGGGGAATCCCTCGAGAGGTCACAGACATACCAGCTTCCTGAGAACTAAGCTACACCAAGGTATTCAGGGTTTCAATGGGACAGACATGCCCAGAATGAGACTCCAAACCTTGCTGAAAACTAAACCCAGATGCCAGCTGTTCCCACTAGTGCTGCCTGATCCATTCATGTTGGCAGCAGCAGCTGGGCTCACCCACCCCCACCCGCATCTCTGACATCTCCCTTTGGACTATCGACTTGAGAATGAACATCACACATAGCTCCAGGTGCCTGCAGACAGAGGCCCTTCCTGTGCAGTCTCAGCAATGCCCTGGTAGGGCCTGGAGACCAGCCCGTCAGGGACAAGGGGCCTGGGGCTCTTCCGGGCCCAGACGCCAGCTGGGGGCACCGAGGCACAACGGGTCCTGGTCTCTGTGACTGCGCCTGGTCGGGGGAGTATTTCACGCCAGTGGGAATGGTGCCCACAGCCCCAAGGGCACCACCAGAGCCAAGCAGTCCCCAAATACAACAAAAATGTTCCAGTGGCTAAAGGCATTTGAAGCCAGTTCTGGAGGTGGGGAGGGTCAGGGTCGCTGAAGGAGGAACGCACAAGGTCCAAAGGGGTAAGGAATTACAAGTTTATGATTACATCTGCCAGCAGAAGGGCCGAGACCAAGATGGCATCAGCGGGGCCAAGGAGGGGAGCGGGGTATTTATGTCCATTGTAAGGGTCAGTCAGAGAAACCAGTCAGACCAGGTGGTGGTGGGGCCAGGTGTAGGCGGCCCCCTGGAAATGGTGAAGTGGTTAATCATGCCACCTACAAAGAGAATAACAGGACAATCGTCGGGAGGGCCGAGAGTCCCAAGCAGAGCATAAGGGAGCGTAAGAATGTGTCTACCAGGGAGTGGCTGCTCCATGATCACCCCTTTGGGGAGTCTTTGGTGGGACACCTGCCTGTACTCTCACTTTGTGCCCTGGTTGGGGTTTTCCCAAGAGCAGGTGCCCAGAAGGGGTGGCAGACCTACAGGGCAAGTGCCTCTGCCACAGCAGATGTCCACCAACTGCAATGCATGTAGGTGTCCTTCCCTCCGTGGGGCTCGTGGCCAGGACTGGGGCTCCGGATGGGAGGGTGACAGAGGTAAGACAGGCAAGCCCCTCTCTCCGACTTATGGGTTGAGCTGTGTCCCCACAATGGCACAGTCAAGTCCCAATACACAAGACCTCAGAGTGGGGCCTTATGCAGAAACAGGGCTACTGCCGGTGTAATTAGTTAAAAAGAGGTCATGCTGGAGTATGGTGGGCTTATTCCAACATGGCTGGTGTTGTTATAAAAATGGGGGTGGGAGGATTGGTTCACAGGCCCACTCAGGGAGAACATCGTGTGAACACGGACCGAGATCGGGGTGATGCCCCAGGAGCTGGGGACACGGAGCCCACTCTTCCTCGCAGCCTGCAGAAGGCGCCAACGTGGCTGAGGCCTTGACCCAATGGCCAGCCTCCACCGGTGACGGTCCGTCGTTCCGGCCCCTCAGCTGTGGTCCTCAGTTACCGCAGCTCCAGCAAAGACATCTTTCCAGCCACGCGCAGGTCTGGGCAACAACAGGCTCCACTTACAGGGAAACATGCGACTCCCCGGAGTGGGCAGACTCTAGGCCTGGCCAGTTCCCTGGGCTGATCTACCAGTCAGATCACCTCCCCCCACTGAGCGGAGGAGAAACCGGTGTGTCCAGATAATCACCATCCTGCCTCCGTGGAAGCAACAGGCCAGAGCCCTCCTAGGCCAACACACCTCGCCTGGCATCTTCTGCTCTTGCGGCAATGGCCCTCGTTCACCTTTTTAAAAGTCATTTCTTTTTTTCTTTTTCGTTTTTGATGTATCACCTTAGTCTTTATTCACAACTGCAGAAATGTGAGACTCTAAAGATAGATATTGCTTAAATGATTCACAGACAGAAGTAGTTTAATTTCATTATTGTTCATTATTAACACTTCCTTTCCATTACTGATATTAGCTGGATAGGTCTTTTCAGTGAATCAAAGCAAAGAAATGCAGTACCTGCAGTATACAATCAATAGGATAACTTTGTGAAAAATATCTGAGTTTCCTTCTCTACTTAGTACAAGCATGCAAAATGCATACAAAATGGAGCTGTTGTGTTTAAACTTTATCCTTTATCCCTGCAGACACTGACTTTATAATTCTTATTTCAGCAGACACTTTAAGTTACTGACTGAAAAGAAAAGATGCTCTGCCGGAAGCCGGACCACCCTTGCTGCTTGACAGTCACTGCGGGGAAGAAACATCTGCACAGCTTAGGATTCAAGGGACCTGGCGTCTATGGCATACTGTTCTTAGTATGTTTGCTCACCTTCTTGGTGCTATGTGTTTTAACCAAGGTCACCTCTCCAAGCCCA
>NW_006293003.1:1686179-1694683 GCF_000327345.1 Myotis davidii
TTGGTGCCCAATGTGGGGCACGGACCCACAACCCTGAGATTAAGAGTCTCATGCTCTACTCAGCGTAGGGGTTGGCGCTGGCTGCGGTCCGGACCGTCACGGGCTGACGCCGAGTACGCCCAGCCTGCCCTCAGCATGGCACCTGGGCCTTGGTGCACCACTGCGGCCCAGGGGGAGGGTCGGTCTGGCGGACCAGCATTAAACTGAAAAGATGTCACTGTATGATGACCTGGGAGTGGAGGCCAGTGACTCAAAAAACTTCCAACTTCTACAGTCTCAGCTTCAGGTGAAGAAGGCAGCTCTCACTCAAGCAAAGAGCCAGAGAACAAAACAAAGTACAGTCCTTACCCCAGTAATCGACCTAAAGCGAGGTGGCTCGTCAGATGACCGGCAGATTCATGTAGCAGCTGGCCTAAAGGATCCCGTACCCAGTGGATTTTCTGCAGAAGTTTTGATTCCCTTAGCTGATGACTATGATCCTATGTCTCCTAATGATTGTGAGAAAGTAGTGAAGCGCCAAAGACAAGAACGGCAGAGACAGCGGGAGCTGGAAAGACAAAAATAAATAGAAGAGAGAGAAAAGAGGCGTAAAGACAGACATGAAGCCAGTGGGTTTTCAAGGCGACCAGATCCTGATGAAGATGAAGATTATGCGCGAGAAAGGAGAAAAAGTATGGGTGGAGCTGCCATCGCACCACCCACTTCTCTTGTAGAGAAAGGCAAAGAGTTACCCCGAGAATTTCCTTATGAAGAGGATTCAAGACCTCGCTCACAGTCTTCTAAAGCTGCCATTCCTCCTCCTGTGTGTGAGGAACAAGACAGACCCAGATCTCCAACGGGCCCTGGCAACTCCTTCCTCGCCAACATGGGTGGCACAGTAGCACACAAAATCATGCAGAAGTACGGCTTTCGGGAAGGCCGAGGTCTTGGTAAACATGAGCGAGCTGAGCACGGCGTTGTCAGTGGAGAAGACGAGCAAGCGAGGAGGCAAGATCATTGTGGGCGAAGTCACAGAGAAAGATGCAACCAGGAAGTCAGGTTCAAATCCATTAACTGAAATACTTAAACGTCCTACGAAAGTGGTCCTACTAAGGAACATGGTTGGTGCAGGAGAGGTAGATGAAGACTTGGAAGTTGAAACCAAGGAAGAGTGTGAAAAATGTGGCAAAGTTGGAAAATGTGTGATATTTGAAATTCCTGGTGCCCCGGATGATGCAGTACGAATATTTTTAGAATTTGAGAGGGTTGAATCAGCAATTAAAGCTGTCATTGATCTGAATGGGACGGGTGGTAAAAGCATGTTTCTACACTTTGGATAAATTCAGGGTGTTGGATTTGGCGGAACAAGTTTGATTTTACGAACTAGCGCATGGGCTACAAGCTGCAAGCAAAAGAAAAAGGCGACAGCCAGTCTGCATGGCTGTTGGGTACAGAGACTCTTGGAAGGACTAAGATATATGTTCATTAATCCCTTTATTTTGTTTTTTTAGTATAGTATAAAAATCCTTTAAAAAAAAAAAGTCTCATGCTCTACCATTGAAAGCTGTTTACTACTTGGAATCAGGGAAGTGCCGCAGGGCTTTGTGGGCTGCCGCTGGCGGCGATGCAGCACCCAGGGCCCAGCGAAGGCGCTGAGATGTCGGGACGGACGCGCAGCTGGCGGTCACCATGGGCTTCAAAGTCTCATGCTCTACCATTGAAAGCTGTTTACTACTTGGAATCAGGGAAGTGCCGCGGGGCTTTGTGGGCTGCCACTGGCGGCGATGCAGCAACTGTCGGGACCGGACGCGCAGCTGGCGGTCACCATGGGCTTCACGGGGTTCGGGGGAAAAGCTCGTACATTTGATTTGGAAGCAATGTTTGAACAGACTCGAACAACAGCTATGGAAAGAAGTCGGAAAACACTGGAGGCAAGAGAAAAAGAGGAAGATATGAACAGAGAGAAAGAATTAAGAAGGCGAAATGAAGATATTGAACCTACATCTTCATGCTCAAATGTGGTCAGAGATTGCTCTCAATCATCTTCCAGTGATACAGGCAGTAGTGGAAGTGAAGAGAGTTCTGATTCCTCTGATGAGTTGATTGGCCCTCCTTTACCCGCGACCATGGCAGAAGAACCTGTTGATCGTATGGAGCAAGATATTGGTCGTTTACCTCCACCTCTTCACAAGGAAGAGGTAGGTGGTGGTGATGATGATGATGATGATGATGGTGGTGATTCAGAAGAGGAAAATCCTGTTCAAAAGATCCCTGATTCTCATGAAATAACGCTAAAGCATGGCACGAAAACAGTTTCTGCTTTGGGTCTGGACCCCTCAGGTACCCGCTTGGTGACAGGAGGATATGACTATGATGTTAAGTTTTGGGATTTTGCTGGAATGGACGCTTCTTTTAAGGCATTTCGATCCCTTCAACCCTGTGAATGCCATCAGATCACGTCATTGCACTATAGTAACACAGGAGACATGATTCTTGTATCCGGAAGCTCTCAAGCCAAAGTGATGGACAGATGGCTTTGAAGTAATGGAATGACCAGTATATTGTAGACATGGCCAACACCAAGGGTCACACAGCAATGCTTCATACTGGCTCATGGCATCCCAAAATAAAGGGAGAATTTATGACTTGCTCAAATGATGCGACTGTGAGGACATGGAAGTTGAAAATCAAAAGAAACAAAAAAGTGTGTTTAACCACAGACGATGTAGGGTAAAAAAAGTGATTCCCACCACGTGCACATACAGTAAAGATGGAAACCTCATAGCAGCTGCCTGCCAGAACGGAAGCATACAGATCTGGGACCGGAACCAGATGGTTCGTCCTAAATTCCACTACAAACAGGCTCATGACCCAGGTACAGACACTTCTTGTGTGGCAAAAGTCTATTATGACCCCAACAAGAGTCAGAGGAGAGCAAAACTACGTGTGGGCAAAACCCAGCGGAAGACGAAGCAAGCCGAGACGCTGACCCAGGACTACATCCTCACCCCGCACGCCTTGCCGCTGTTCCGTGAGCCCCGCCAGCGGAGCACCAGGAGGCAGCTGGAGAAGGACAGACTGGACCCCCTGAAGTCGCACAAGCCCGAGCCTCCGGTGGCGGGCCCAGGTCGTGGCGGCCGGGTGGGAACCCACGGCGGCACCCTGTCCTCATACATCGTGAAGAACACTGCTTTGGATAGGACCGACGACAGCAACCCCCGGGAGGCCATCCTGCGCCACGCCAAGGCGGTGGAGGACAGCCCGTACTGGGTTTCTCGGGCCTATTCCAAGACTCAGCCCAAAGCCACGTTCGCACAAGTTGAATCTGATGGTGAGGAAGCAAAGAATGAGCCAGAATGGAAAACACATAAAATCTGAAGAATCTCATATGAGAGCTATTTGCATGATGGGGAGCATATTGAACAGGTTGTTTTTCATGCAATGAAAAATACATTAAAAAAAAAAGAAAGCCAGAGAACAAGAAGCCCCATCACCTGTCCTCGGCCACCACCTGTGTTTAGTTAAGATGAGCTCGGACTGGAGGAAGATGGCCTTAACCCAGCCATGGGCAAACTACGGCCCAGATCCGGCCCGTTTGAAATGAATAAAACTAAAAAAAAAAAAAAAAGACCGTGCCCTTTTATGTAATGATGTTTACTTTGAGTTATATTAGTTCACACAAACACTCCATCCATGCTTTTGTTCCAGCCCTCCGGTCCAGTTTAAGAACCCATTGAGGCCCTCGAGTCAAAAAGTTTGCCCACCCCTGGCTTAGACACTCAGGGTCTCAGGCAGCAGGGAGAGGCAGGCGTATGTGTCCATTTCACAGTTCATGGGAGGCGTGTTTTTTTAACAATGAAAGTTTTAATTTTTTAAATTCAGTGAGGTAACTGGCTAACAACAAAGTCTACTTTCCTTCTATTACCATACATTTGACCCCCTTTACCCAACCACCCTCTCTCTTCTACTCCCTTCCCCTCTGGTACTCACAATTTTGTCATCTGTATTTAGGAATCTGTTTTGTTCATTTGTTATCTGCAACAACATGGGTGGGTCCGGAGCTGTTATGCTAAACGGAATAAATCAGGTGGAAAAAGACAAAAACCACCCAATTTCACTCACTGGAGCTCTTTGTGCAAAATGAAAAGAGGGGCAGAGGGTGGCAGTGACTGGGCCAGACCCTTGCCGCTCGGTGGGGAAAGCCGGGGAGGGGGGCAGCACAGAACACGGGCAGGGGGCCAAGTCTGAGGCCAAGTCTGCAGGTGACAGCAGTTAACTCACACTGACCCGAGAGGGATCAGATAGCGCAGACTTAGCTGATGATGACTTGATGGTTTAAACCAACAGGTCAGAAACTTAAGGATGTGTTTCCCTGGAACTGTTCAAACTAGCCAAAGGCTATGCAGGGTAGCGTTCTCCTCCTGGAGGTCCAGCCCCTGGAGACAACCTTGAGTGGGAACGGAACTCAGGCGCAGGGTCTACAGCTTGCAGGGAGCTGAAGACCCTCACAGCACTGGTTACACCTGCCACACAGTCTCCTCTTTGCAGAGCACAGCGCCCCCTCGTGGGACCTTGTTAAATACCATGTGTTTCCAATTGAGCAGCCCAAGGAGCCGGGGGTTGGAGATAGCTCACTTGTTCTCACATTAGAAGAAATTACACATCAGAGGTTAACGCTTTTGTATAGGTTCATTTTTTTTATATACTTTTATTGATTTGAGAGGAAGGGAGAGGGAGAAATAAAAACATCAATGAGAGAGAATCATTGATTGCTTGCTTCCTGCATGCCCCAAACTGGGGATCAAGCCCCCAACCCAGGCATATGCCTTAACTGGGAATCTGAATCGTGACCTCCGGGTTCATAGGTCAACACTCAACCATGGAGCCACGTCAGCTGGGCTTTTTGTATAGGTTTATACAGTCGGGCCAGGGTTGTGTTTTATTAATCCTCTGCATGGAGGACAAAAGCAATAGAGAGCTCTTGGGGTGATAGCCCAGTACTAAATAGTCTGTCCCCCTTCTAGTAGGAAAGCCCAAAGCCCCACCACAGCTTTTCAGGATCAGCAGGCAGTACCTGGAGCTAAGTTAGCCCCACGCGACTTCACACCACCACCCTCCATACCTGAGTGGGCTAGGAGTGGAACCTTGATCCAACCTGGGACAGTTTCTGGGAGAGGAAGTGAGGGGGCACTCCTGGTGAAAGCTGGAGGTGATGGGGATGAGGTGAGTGTAAGGAAGTAGAGGTGGAGGGGATCTATTCCAGGGACACTTTGCAGGTGGTCCTTGAGTGTGGCTTATCTAAGCTTGTTTAAAAACTCCAGGGAAGGACCCAGGAGAGAGACGAAGATTCCTAGAGGGGGAAGGGCCCTGTCCTTCCAGGACATGGACTAGTTCAGACGGGAGCTGCCCAAGGGAGCAGCTCACCAGCCATGGCCATGCTTCCTGCTGCTCCTGGCACAGCCCTTTGCCAGACACTCCTGTATGTTCCCCTTTAAGGAAGGGGAAACAGGGCTGAGGCTACGCATGCTCAGGGCGAGGTGGATCCCCAGAGAGCTGTGTTCCCAGCCCTCATTTCACTGCAAAGCATCAGCAGAATTGACCAGAACCCATCTCCCTCTGCAAGGGGAGGCTGTAAGGCCTCCTACACACCTAAAACCAGTTCTAAGGGTTTCAACCAAGTTACTCAGTCTGCAACCCCTTTATCCAAAGCCAGCCTCCGACTTCTCAAGGAAGATCTGTTTGAGCTGTTGTCCAAACAGTATGTTTGTAAGCCACACTAATTTACGCTTTGGAATTTAATGCAAATTCAGGTGTTGCTCTGTTGGTCATTCCCTCTAGAACACGTTTCAGTGAATTCATTCAGCTCACTTGGTGGGCCCTTTGCTAAGTGGTGAAAAACACGCGGTCCCTGTTTCCATTGCTGTTTCCCAGGTGGTGGACAGGGAGGCTGATCAATCCAGCAGGCATGGGAGTGAATGTGGAACAAATACTACTTGAGAATTGGAGACGGGCTTTCAACACTCCCACCAAGATGCCAGGGAGGCAGCTGGTTATAGAAGGGTACAGATTTACACAGGCAGGTCAGGGTTTTGTTTTAACGAAAGCATGAAGGGTAAAAGATGTAGAGAAGTGCCTGTGCTGACATGTAGAGCAGTGAATCGCTGGGATAGAGACCTTTCAGGGTCCACACTGAAGTCTGAGGGCACCCTCTGTTAGGGATCTACCAGGCATGTATCTAAAATGCAAAGTGCCCCCTCGGGAGTTCGAACAGGAGACCGAGTTCGATTGCTCACTATGACATGCACTGACGACCAGGGGGCAGCATGGAATGATGGCCCCTGGCAGCCCTGATCACCAGCCAGGCCTAGGGGCCCTACCTATGTAGGAATTTCATGCACTGGGCCTCTAGTTCTATTATAACAAAGGTGCATGTGGGGAGCAGGAAAACCCGAGGAAAAAAGTGCTGGAACCACAGCCAGGCACAGCTGACGCCAGTCAATTAAGCCCTTACAGCTGAGAGATCACTGGCAGAGGAACCAGGGCAATGACCCCCAGCCCTCTCCTTTCAACCCCGTCAGCTGCCTGCCAATCATGTTGTTTGTAGCAGTACTTTTGATTTTGCCATCTTCATCCCCATCCTACCCTAAGCTTCTTAAGCCTCCAGAGGGTTGGTTTAGAGCAGCTGTGGGCAAACTACGGCCCGCGGGCCAGATCCAGCCCGTTTGAAATGAATAAAACTAAAAACAAAAAGACCGTACCCTTTTATGTAATGATGTTTACTTTGAATTTATATTAGTTCACACAAACACTCCATCCATGCTTTTGTTCCGGCCCTCCGGTCCAGTTTAAGAGCCCATTGTGGCCCTCGAATCAAAAAGTTTGCCCACCCCTGGTTTAGAGTCTCATTTTGAATAGCATTAAGTCCAACAAGGCTGTGCACACCTGCATACAGGTTACCAGCTTGCAAGAGCTGGGGGTTGGTGCCTGTTTTACATCCCAGTCCACCACATGAATGCTCTGGGGGTGAACCTCAGTTGTCACACCTGCTCTTAGCCCCAGTCCCATTAAGGCCTGATCATTAAAACCCTGTTTCTCAGAACAGCCACAGCCCCACTTGTTTTCCATTTCTGCTTAGAAATCACACCACTTCGCACAAAGTCAACATTTCTAGGGTCTTTTTTCTGTTCACAGAACTGCCTTCACATCCATTGCTTTTTGATTGAAAGTTGCATTTGGGGTGCTGGGTCATCCATGGGAGCATCTACCATGTGCCAGGAATAGACATACTCCAGACAGAAGTCAGGGAAGGGAGTATCAGAAGTGTAAGGGCTGGAAGGTTGCAAAAAATTTAAAAATAAGGTAGTCAGGGTAGGTGATGTGCATCAAGAAATCTGACACTTAAGCCTAAGTACTTTTGGCCAAGTAATTCCAGGTGGAGAGCAAATATCAGAGGCCCTGGAGCGCCAAGGTCACCTTGCAGGAGAAAAGCAGGCAGGGAGGGTACAGCTGAGGGTAAAGGGCTGGTGTAGATGAGAATCCCCGAGGCCTATCAAAGGGCCCAGGTAGGCCATCTCAAGGACTTTTAAGCTTTTACTTTGAGGTTTGGGAGTTCCTGTAGTTTTTAAACTAATAGTGAGATTTGATTTTCAATCTAACACACCCAGGCTGCAATCTGGAAAACAGACAGATTGGAGATGGGGGAAGAGATGGGGGCCAGGAGCACAAGCCAAGCAATCAAATTGGACACACCTGCAGTAAATAACCCAGTAACAGCCAAGGGGAGGCCAGGAATGATGAACCTGGATACATTTTGAAACGGAATTTCCCGGTAGTTTAGAAAGTCAAGGATGTAAGCCCAAGCTAGGAAACAGTAGAGATAGGTACTTTATATGCTCTCACGTTTACCCTGTCCCCCAACTCCGAGACAGGACCCCCTCACACACCCAAAGGTGAGGCTCCAAGTAACACGCCTCAGAGCCCCTGATTTCCCCTATGTGCCACTGCCTGGATCTTACAAGATGAAATCCCCCTTTCCTTCCGCTTTCTCGACGAGGACATAAACCCTGGGTTTCTTAGAACCTACACCCCTCCCCCCAGCCCCCGCCTCTTGCTTTTCTTGGCTTTCTTCGCTTTCTAAAATAAACTTTTGAGAAAGCTCAGGCCCAGCAAAGCACACCCCTAAAGTTCCTCCTGCCAGCAGCCCTTTCCGAGGGAGGGCGACTCCCACTGACTCATGCTTTTTTTTTTAAGAAAAGAGAAAGAAAGCATTATGTTTGCAAAACCCCCAGCGGGCGCCGCGCAGTTTCTGCAAACACAGGGTGCCCACAGGGCCGGAAGCTAACGGCTTGGGAGTGCCAGCGACACAGAAACGAGAAAGACCTCCCCAGCCCCCCAAGGCCAAGCGCTGGTGCTTCCGGTGCCCCCAAAGCTTCCGCACAGAGCACCCTTCCTTCGCCCCGCAGCAGCAGCCCCAGCCCTCTCACGCCCGAAGAAATTCGGACGCAGAAGGCTGCCCGCGCCGCTCT
>NW_006293003.1:1695227-1696127 GCF_000327345.1 Myotis davidii
GGCGCCCCTAACGTGCGCCGCTGCGCTTGTGTCTCCGCAGAGAAGGTGTTCGCCAGCCTCCCCCAGGTGGAGAGGGGCGTCTCCAAAATCATCGGCGGCGACCCCAAAGGCAATAATTTTCTTTACACCAATGGCAAGTGCGTCATCCTAAGGAACATCGATGTGAGTACCCCCGCCCCCCTCCAGGCGCCCGGCGGGTCCCCAGGCTGCGCAGCTCCTGGGTGAATTCCCCGCCCCTTCCCCGGTTCCTCTCTGGCCCGGTGGCCTGGGAGGAGGACGCCACGCCCCCTTGGCTCTGGGACCACACCTCAGAGCCCAGGAGGATGGTTTCAAGTCTAGCCAGGCTGGGTTCTCTCTCTTCTTGTGGACACTGAGGCTCAGATTAGTTCAGTCCTAAGCAAAAGGGCTCTGGACTTGGGGGATCACAGGCCGATCCCTGCTCCTTGACCTTGGGGGGGAGGAGGGGTTGCTGACTCAAGCCTCCCTGAGCCCCAGTTTCCTCATATGCAAAATGGAGATGAGATGAGGCTCCCCCCACTTCCCCTGGCTGCCCTGCCCGCTGAATGAGACAGAGGCCTCACCGCAGCCCAGCTTCCTGGCACACACCCAGCACTGGGTAAATGGCACTGAGGTTTAATCACTATTAACACCCAGGGTCTCCCCATGTCCCTGAGCCAGGCACCTGCACTCCAGCCTCACCTTCCCCCTGCGGATCTGAGCCCCAGGGCAAAATCAGACGCCCATTAATGCCCATGAGTCAGGGGCACAGGCTGGCATCCTGCCCCCAGGCTGAGAATGCTTCCAGAGCCAATTCCCAGGGAAACCCTTGCGCATTCCGGCTGCTCCTCTGTGATGATTGAAATGACCAGGATTGCTCGCTGAAATGCTGCTTCTCCCTGA
>NW_006293003.1:1697107-1732740 GCF_000327345.1 Myotis davidii
CTGAGCTGGGCTTGGGCCTTTTGCACAGTATGCAGGTGGGTGGTTTTGCTTAGCGATGCCCCCAGGGTGCCAGTTTAAATTCACACATATCGTTGGGAGCCATTACACTCTGTGGGTTGGGATGGTCACTGGTCAGATGTGCTTACCTTCAGGACCCTCACGACCCACCGAGGGAATGAGGGGCCCTGGGCCTCAGCTTCCTTGTCTGTAAGAGGAGAGGCCTCCCTTGGGTCAGAGGTGCTGCTGGCTCTGCCCCCACCTCTGGGGAAGCCAGCCGCTGCTGCTGCTCTGCTGCAGAACGGAGCTCCGCTTGGCAGTGTCTGCCCAGGGTGGCTGGGCACCTCGAGCGAGGGGGTGGGTGGTGGTGAATGTGCTTTGAAGGCGCTAACAGCTACTCTGCTAGTCACACGCATTCCTAGAAAGCTGATCTGGTCTCGCTCAGACCGAGGGGAAACATTGCCAAGGCTTAGATCGTACTGATCCAGAGGTCTCCAGAGTGAGGGCCTGACATTTGGAGGAAAGTTGAGGTGGCCCTGAGTAGATAGAGACTCACTTGTAGTTTGGCAAACGGATGAAAGCATCTCAGGGATGCAGACTGTGCACCCCATGGACTTGCCCTGACAAGGCAGGCGCATCATGGCCGTTTATATTCACTCCAGATGCAGACCTCACATGAAGTGTAGCTACTGTGTCTGGTACCAGGAACAGTTCTTACACTGCAGCATCTCCCCCAACCCCACTGTGGGCCCATGGCTCTGAGGGGGTGTCAGGCTCAGGAAGGTGAAGGAGCTGGTTCCAATGGACAAGCTGGTCCCAGCCATGGACGAGCCACGGAGGCGTCCCCTGCCCTGGGAAACCCAGGCTTGCTCTTCTGAGGTCTTTTTACGCTACATCCTCTCTTTTGAGGATGCATTTGCTTTCACTTCCCATCTGTTTGTAAGTTTCTGCAGGACCAGGGCAGTGCAGGTACTGCTGCTGTGGCCGTCCCTGTTCTGGGCATGAATGGGGCGCATGGGCCCCTGTTTGATTGGTGGGCCTCGGTTGTCCAGTAAAGGTGGTACGATGGTTATTAGGGCAGAGTACTCCTGTGAAAAAGACAAGTCCTCATCCACCTCCACAGCCCGGAGGGAAGGCAGCGGTTAGAGTACAAGCTCAGAGTAGAGAAGAGATGGGAGAGAAGGTGTGGACCAGACCATGGAAGTCTGATTGGCATCTCACCCATAACGCCTGACACCATATTAGGGTTTCCCATGTGTCCCTCCTCCCAAAGAGCAATGCAGTTCTACAGCCCTTCAGGCCTCAAACCTTGCACTTGACTCCTCCCTTCTCTTCCACACCCAATTTAATTCCTCTCGGAACCCTATGGATGCTATTGAGAGGAACTTCAGAATCTGACAAGTTTCAGTACTTCCTCAGCTGCCACCCTCATCCAGGCCACCATCTTCTCTCCTGGAGGACAGAAACAGCCAGCCCTGGCTCCTCCGGGCTGCTGTCAGCACCGCACTGGACTGGCTGCCTTAGAGCAAGTTGCTCCTGTGCTCTCCCCGCTGTGGCTGAGAGGTGTGATGAGAGGCCGGATGATGAGGCCGTCACACTGCTCCAGGCAAAGGCCCTAAGAGCCTGTCCTCAGCGCTCACAGTCGTGCAGGGAGAACCAGCTCTAAGGAAATTGAGTTCGGACTGACAAGGGAGAAGCAGAGGTGCTGTGGGCTACTCAGCACAGGAGGCTCCGAGCTCCTGTGGGCTCAGAAAGACACCTGGAGGATCAGGGGTGCCAGTCAGGTGGAGTGTGGGTGGTGAGAGGGGCCTGGAGAGACCGTTTGTCGGGAGCACTGGGTGTGAGGGGAGCATGCAGGATAGGTGTGCAGGGCTCTGGTGGTGGATGTCAAGCAGCCCTACTGAGCCCGGCTGTGGTCCAGAGGGTACAGAAGGTTCTGCAGTAGGCGATCATCCTGTGTCTGAGATTTGAGACAGGGTGACCAACGAGGAGGCTGCTCACAGATTAAGGCATCTCTCAGCAAGTGCTCATCAGCTGGTACAGCCAGCCCTTGCTTCCTGATGGTTCCCACACACTTGCTAAGCCCTGCCCATGGCCACAGTGCCCAAGATTGAAATCAGTGGTTCTCAGGCAGTTTTGCCCCCATCCCCCTCGTGGATATTTGGCAATGTCTGAGGGCATTTTTGTGCTACTGGTATTTAGTGGGTAGAGTCAAGGGATGTTGCCTAACATCCTGTAATGCACAGGACTGCCCTACAACAAAGACTAATCTGGCCCAAAGTGTCAGCAGTGGCCATTGAAGAACCGTGATAAAGAACATTCTAATGCACTAGGTTAAGCACTTGGAAAGAACGGTGTCCATACTGATTTGGGAACAAGAGGGAAGAACCATCTGTGCCCCAGCAGCAAGGAAGTCTTCTGGAGCAAGGGCATATTTGAGTTGGGTTTTGGAGGATGAGTAAGAGTTTTCCAGGAAGAAGACTTACTACAGATGGTGTGCGTAAAGTGCAGAGGACCCTTTTTACTTGCAAAGTCTCTGGTGGAGTCTCCCCAGCTTCATGGTGGTGCAGCCATTAGAAAGACCTGGATTTCAAGCTTTGGTTACCTGGCTGTGGCTTCTTCCGCTTTCCAGAGCCTCATCCAGAAAAGGGGCATCCCTCTGCCATAGACTGGATGTGAGTGTCGTGCGCACTCTAGGCCTGTCCGGTTCTCCACAAGCACTGGCTGATTCCAGTCCAGCACACAGCACCGAACACCACCTCTGGCATCGAGCTGGATTTTGATGGGCACATTTTGTGCCCGGCAGTGGCCAAGCACTTAGAGCAGTTTCCATATCAGTAGGAATCATTTATATTAATAAAAGGGCAATATGCTAATTAGACCGGGAGACCTTCCAGACATCCTTCCGGACAAAGCCATGGTGGCGGGACCAAGGCAGAGGCAGTTAGGGTGATCAGGCCGGTGCGGGGGAGGAGTTGCAGGTGATCAGGCCAGAAGCGGGGGCAGTTGGGGTGATCAGCCTGGCAGGTGAGCGGTTAGGAGCCAGCAGTCCCAGATTGCGAGAGGGATGTCCAACTGCCGGTTTAGGCCTGACAGGGATTGAGCCTAAGCCAGCAGTCGGACATCCCCCAAAGGGTCCCAAATTGGCAAGCGTGCAGGCTGGGCTGAGGGACACCCTCTCACCTCACACCCCCCACCCCCGTACATGAATTTCATGCACTGGGCCACTAGTCTATAATAATAAAAGCATAATATACTAATTAGACCAGACAGCCGGACAACCTTCCGGACAAAGCTGGGGCTGCAAGAGCCGAGCCCCTTGCACGTATTTCATGTATCGGGCCTCTAGTGTTGTTACAGCATTAGTGTGAGATTTAACTGAGCTAGTTCACAAGCATCTCTGGAAGGTTGCCTGGGCTGTGATGGTGCACGGTCTGCCTTCATCTTCACAATCCCCTATTGGGTGACTCTACTGTCTTCTTAGAGACAGGGCACTGAGGCCCAGGAGGTGTTGGGATTTGAACCAGAGCAGCCACTCCCAGTTTTCTGTCCTGACTCACAAGGCCCAGGGCAGGCAGAGGGATGGGAAGACAGGTAGGGAGATGACAGTCTTGTGTCCATTGGGCTGCTGCCATGCCCAGGGTCATGCCTGAGGCTTGGTTTGCTTCACTGGGAGGGGATGAGCTGGGAGGCAGGAAGGAGAAGGCTTTCAGGGGTGGGAGGGCAGTGCTCACCAGGTCCCAGCACCAGGCCAGACTTGATCCGGGAGGGAAGGAATGCATTCTTGTTGTCCTTTGAGGTCTCGTGGTAGGGGCTTAGCCTCTGGGTTCAGGCCTACGGTTCTGGAAACAGGTTTGTGTGTAGCTGCTTTGGAGCTGGGTATTGGGCAGTAATTTGAACTTGGCCTTAGTCACCCATGGACAGAGGGCCCTGCAGATTATTAACTTGCAGGTCCAGCTACTGGAAACCGCTCTCAGTTGGGAGTGTTTAGAGAGCCAGGACTCTGGGAACTCGGCCCTCCTGGACTCATGCTCACCTTGCCTGGCCAGAGTGTGGAGGGCGCCCAGGCTTTCTCTAGCTGCTCAGGGGACCTTCAGCTGCAGAAGCTCAGACACCCCTCGTGAGCAGTGTCGTGAGAAGTGTCGTGTCGGACCGCTTCAGCAGTGGGTGGTCCCTCGGCCTTCCCCACCTCTGACAGCCCGTCTGGTTCACCGGCCAGGAGCTGAGGGAAAGGCTGCCATGCCTTGTGACTGGGCTGTCACTCAGCCTTACCTGTAGAATGCTGTGGTGACCTCTGTCCCCTGGCTCAGCACCAAGACGGAAATGTGAAAGGGGTGCAGGGGTGGCTCCGGACGCAGCGTAGCCACTCTCCTGGAGCAGGGCAGAGTTTGTGTGGTGTGCTGCTCCTGGGAAGGCCCCCTGCTCAGGTTCAAGGCAGGGACAGGCTCTGAGGTGAGAGCCTGAACTGCCCTCCGACCACCTGGTGGGAGCACCCTCCCCTTGTTGGTGCGATGGGGTGGACCAGGGGTGGCGTGGTCCTGCGTCTCACCGCGTTTGTGGCTGCTCTCGCAGGCTTCAGCATCGTGGCTCCATCCAGAGATTTTGGGAAGTGGCTGAGCGTCAGGCAGGCCCTGAGCTGGGCCCTGAGTTCAGGGGGAAACCTGTGGGATGTGGACGGGGTGTGGGGCCAGGGCAGCTCCTGTGCCAGCCCTGAGGTGGGCCCTGGGCGGGAAGGGGCCTCGGGGGCCTGAGAAGAGTGGAGGCTACAGGCTCAGGTCCTGCAGCCCCTGAAGGAGGGATTCTACGGAGGGAATGAGGTGATCAGAGTTGGGACCCAGACACCACGGTGGATTGACGGAAGGAAAGATCGGCTTAAAATATATTTTCCTGGTTCCATGGGGAATGGGAAGAAATAGACAGAATCTGGGTCGGGTACAAAGAGGAGGTGGGCTTGGGAGCTGTTAGAAGACGGGGCAGGGCTGCAGAGAGGGGCAGGGCTGGGGTAGCAGGCAAGGCAACAGGTTCTAGTGGCTCTGTCAGCCTCTGCCCACATCCACGTGGCACCCGCAGGGCCTCTAGTGCAGGACTTCTGACTGCGAGAGCACAGGAAGGAAGTCCCAGAGGAGGGTGCCCAGCCTCCACGCCCTGGTAGACACTGGAGCCCTGTTCTGGAGGTCTCCTGAGGATGGGGGAGGGAGCCTGCCCCAGTGGAGTGCTCCAGCTGCTCCCCGACTCGGCTTCCCTCCCCCCAACTCATTTTCTGTGGTTCAGAGCTCGTCCTGAAATCACTACTCATCCCAAATCCTGCTTTTGTTCCTCCAGACAACAGGAGATGAGGGGGTGTGGGAGGGAGGCCGCCCCTGGAGGTGTGAGTGGGCACTGCTGATGTGGAATGAGCCTGGCCTATGGCAGGACACGCTGAGGACAAGGGTGGTGTCATTTCTGCCTCCGGTGGCCAGCGTCCCTGCTGCAGAGCCGTGGCCGCTGACTCAGGCAGTCATATTCAGCCTGGTGACGCCTGCTGTCCCCCTCCTACCCCCACCGGCCCCGAGTTATTTGGGAGAGTGATGTCTCTTCCAATGGCTGGTCCAGCCCAGGATTCCAGTGCTGAGCCTGCCCGGGACAACTTTGGGAGTTCACACGCCCTGTGCTCTGCCCTGTGCTCGCAGACACCCTGCCCATTTAGGGGAAGGAATTCTTAGGACAGAGCCTCCTCCCGGGGGCGTCCCTCCCTCCCCAGAGGCCTTTGTAGAGCCCACCCTTTTAAAGGCAGTGCAGGGTGGTGACCAGGTCTCCAGGCTGTGGGTGCCAGCCTAAGTGGGTAGTTGTCCTTCAGGCGGCTTTGTCATCTGCGAAGTGGGCTGGTAGTGCCCACCGTGTGGGTGTAAGACCTCGGTCGTCCTAGCAGCAGACACCTGAAGGAGGCCCTCGGTGGTGGTGGTGGTGGTGGTGGTGGTGGTGATGGTGGTGGTGATGGTGGTGGTGGTGGTGATGGTGGCGATGATGGCTGTGCACACAGTGTGGCGGCTTCTTCGTGAGGGAGCCTGTCAGTGTCCGGGAGTGAGTGAGGGCTGACAGGCGTGAGTGAGGGCTGCTCTGGCAGGAGCGGGTTGGAATAGTCAGACATTTAATAGATACCAGGCATCTTAGTTTTGTTGAGGGGTAATTTAGATGCAAGAGACATCCCTCCATTTTAAATACATATAACTTGAGTTCGTCAACTATATATAGTTATGTGATTGCCCCCAGAATCCACAATCACGACATGGAACATTCCAGTCGTTCCACAAAGCCCCTTCTGCCCCGGGCTCCCTCCGCCCCAGCCCCTAGCCGGGACCGGTCTGCTTCCTGTCACTTCAGGTTTCCTTTTCTAGAATTTCACAGAAAGCAGGCCTGGTTGTGTTTGGGGTGCATCCTCGCAGTTGGGAGAGGTGGTAGCAGTTCCTCTGATGGCCCATCAGTTCGTTTCTCCGGGAGACCTTTGAGTGCTTTCTGGTTTCCACCTCTGACTGCATGCACAGGACTTTGTGTGGGCGTGGGCGTCTCTCTCTTGGGAGTGGATTGCTGGGTTTTTGTGTGGTGAGTCTGTTTAACTATAAATAACCAGCCAGGCTATTTTAAATTCCCACCAGCAGTAATTCCAGTGCTCCCCTCCCCTGCCCCTTCATGCTTGCTAACATCGTTTAATTTTATTGGTTCTAGCGGGTACATAGGAGTATCTCATTGTGGTTTTGATTTGCATTTCCCGAAGGACTAGTGTGATGCTGAGCGCCGTTTCATTTGCTTTTCTGCCATTCGTGATATCTTTATTGGATACCTGATAGCTTCTAATTTCATTAGCAAATGTTTATTCCAAGACTAATTAACTTAGGAGCCACATATATCAAGTGCCTACTTCATCACATAATAATAAGTCTTAGGGGCAGACATGGGATCCGCGTAAGGGCTGCTCAGAGTTCCTTTCCCTCAGAAAGCATGTATTGAGGACCATCTATTTGCTAACTGCTGTGATGGCTAAAGAGATGTGATGGCTCCTGGATGTGAGGACCGTGGTGCATGTCATAGCTGCCTCCGGGACATGTGGAATGCTTAGGAAGCACAGAAGAGAGAGGGCAGGCCATCACAGGAGGCTTCATGGAGGAGGTGACTCTTCAATTAGGTCTGATGCATAAGTAGTGTTAGCAGCCAGGAAGAAATGTTGCTGGTCGAGGGAACAGCATTTACAGAGACTTGGGGCTGCCAAGATTAGTGGAAGGGGGCCAGTGGTTCAGGGGGCTAGAATTTAGGGTGTTCTTCTCTGGCCTCTGGTTGGATGGGGTGGGGTGTGCAGGGATCCTGTGGCCAGGAGGCTGAGCAGGATACAGGCCTCTGATCTTACAAGGAGATGAGGAAAGGGAGATTACCAGGTGGTCAGAGCAGGTGGGGGGACAGTTGGGGGTCAAGTTAGTTGCACCTGCAGCAGCTGCTTCTGGATAGAACCTGTGTCCACAGCCTGGTCTGTGGGAAGCTGCCTCTTCAAAGAGCACGTGGTTCATAGAAAGCTGACAGCGGGTGTCAGGGATTCAGTGGCCTAGTCTTTATTTCGCTTGAAAGCGGGGGGTGGTCTGCTTTGAGTAAATCATATGTTAAGACCTCACTGTGAGTAGTCAAGCTGCTCCTAGTCCCAGGCGCTGGCCGTCTTCGTGCTGCAGAGCCCAGCCGGCCTTCACTCTGTAGGAGTGGGACTCCGCGCTTCCCACCCAAGGGCTGTGACAAGGAGAGCCCCAGCCATGTGCCCACTCTGTTCTCCTTCCTCAAAGCCAGGGGCCCTGTTTTGGGTCCTGCCCTGCCTGGCAGCCGGGACAGGGCTGGCTCTGAGCAGGCGAGACCAGCTTGACTTGAAGAAGGCAGCTGCAGCCTGCACAAATAGGGGACAATTAGGATCCAATTTTTTAAAAATGAAACTCCTATTTCATGTGCATATTTCACAGATACACAGGAGAGAACATTACCTTGACTTCCATCACCATAGACAAAAGAGAAAGAGGTAAAATGACCTAGAATTCTATCACCCAGAGAGAGGCAGGCAGTAGGTGTGTATACTTCTGGGATTTTCTTTGTGATGCTTTTGACTTGCTAGTAAGTTTTGTGGGCGTGTCATTTCCCCCCACATCCATCAATTGGGAGAGCTGAAAGTAGTTTGACTGCTTCTACTTGCCTTGTGTTCACTCAGGTCTCCTCCCTACAGAACCCAGCCCTTGCTGACATCTACACGGAGCATGCCCATCAGGTGGTGGTGGCCAAGTACGCGCCCAGCGGATTCTACATCGCCTCTGGAGGTACCTGTGTGCGTGTGGCTGGTGGTGGCCCTGGGGCCTGGGTGTGCACTGGAGCCCGCGCGGGTGTGTGTGTGTGTGTGTGTGTGTGTGTCTGAATTTAGCTTTGTCTTGTGTTACCTTTCCTGCTGCTCCTTTCCTGGGACCTAGCACAATGCGGCCTCAGCCTCCGCCAGAGCTCATCTCATTTTTTGACCCTTTGCTCTCCTGCTGGGCGCCGGCTCAGTGGGCGGCTGGACACACAGATCTTTACCTTCTAGGATGCTGTCTTTATTCACCTAACCCTTTGAGGTAGATCTCTTACCATTTACAGATGAGAAAGGGAGGCACAGAAATTACAGTGAATTACCCTGACCCCATTCATTCACACACTCAACAGCTATTTATTGTCTGCCTGGCCTGTGCCTGGCCTGTCTCAGGCCCCAGGGAGAGCCAGGTGGAGGAGCTGGGGTGGGCCTCCTCCCATCCCCAGAGAGGGACAGGCAGAACCAAAGTGCTGAAAGAACTAGCTGGTGAGAAGGGAAGGGCCAGGATTCAAACACGCTGGTGGCTGTTGTCTGCACTGCCCTTGCTCTGGGCATGGCCAGCCAGGCATGGACCTGTCCCTGCAGGGATCGCCCCTCCCTGGCTGTGCAGCCTTCCTTGAGTAACTTGCCTTCCTGGGCCTTAGTGTTCTCTCTGTAAACGGGGCTGCTAGCACCCACCAGGTCGGTGGGGAAGGGTCCAGTGTGCAATGTATGTAAATACTAGGACAGCTCTCACATAGTAGGCACTGACTTTTGACCTATTCTAACTCCATGTGTAAAACTTGCTCTAATTTCTATCCTGTGATTTATTTTAGCCATGTGGGGTTTTTTTATTCTGGCCTAGCTTGCCAGTAAAATGTCTCTTCGTTAAAACCCCAAGATTTGGCCCTGGTACCTTTTAAAAGTGTGTTTTCTCAAGAGAGACATGTGGTTGGAGGGCCCCCACTGCCTGCTTGGCACAGCTTTCCCGCCCTGGTGCCTTGAGCCTGGAGCCCGGCTGCTGAATCACTGGCCAGGCCAGGCCTGCCCCGCCCCATGTCCCCAGGCGTGGTGTTCAGACAGTAATCAGTGGCCTCCGATGCTAATGCCGAGTCAGCGAGGACAGTCCACACAAGAGAAGGGTCAGCTGGACACTGTCTTACAAACGCCCTCATTGAATGGAGGAACCCGGGCGACGGGCTGCCCGCGGGTGCAGGTGTTCTTGGGCGGAGATCACATTCACTCCGCAGCGCACTGGTCCTCTGCCCAGAGTGAGGACAGGACACGTTTCCTGCAGAGAGAAAAGGAGAGTCCTGGGCTGAATTAAACCGGGTGCGGGTGGGGGGTGCAGTGTGGAGGAGGAGGAAGCTGGGAGAGCGCTGTGCTCTGGCTACCGTTCCTGGTACCTGCTGTGCAGGGGGGAGGGGGGGTCCCCAGGGTCTGGGAAACCTGCCACTCACTCCCAGATGGGGCGCCAGGTTCCTGTAAGTCTGGCTGGTCCCCATTTGCTGAGTATTTGAACCCTCCAGACGGCCTGTTGTGTGAGGAAGCCCACTCCAGGGCCCAGCCCTGAGCAAGGCGGTCCATGTCTGCCTTTAGGGAGCGGCAGTGCCACGTGATGCTTCTCCGTGTGGCGCCATCTTTGGGGCAGCTCCAGGTCCCTCCTAGAGGTGGCTTCTTCGGGGGACGTTGATGCCGGCAGTCTGTGCCCTTGCTCAGTCCCCAGGCGCCCAGGCCGTGAGTCCCAGGTGACTTGGGCTGCATGGGGCAGGCTTTCGGGAGTGGGGCCCTGAGCCCAAAGAAGGATGAGAGCGTTGCTCAGGGGAGGGACGTGGAGACCAGGCTGCAGAGCCATCGTGAGCAGAGGATTCTGGTGCAGCCCATACATGATGGATGTGTATTCAATGTCTGTCCCCCTTGAGACCCCAGGCAGGTGCTTGTCCGCTGTGCTCTCTGGCTAATGTTCCTGTACCTGCTGTGCACTTAGTTTGAGGCTTGGCACCCATGGCACTCGTCATCCTCTGGTGACCGCACCAGGGCTGCCCTCATCAGATGGGGCCCGGGCGCCTGGTCTCCAGCCCGATGTGTTTTTCTGGCTCCAGCTGCTTCTGAAAAGAACTTGATGAGCAAGCAGGGCTGATGGAGGAGGATGCTGGCCTGGCCGGGGAGGCAGTGGGGAGAGGTCGGCAGTGCTTGGAGTGGAGCACAGGCCGACCACGTGCAGAGCCCAGGGAGGTGGGGGAGCAGGATTTGGCCTGTGTGCAGGTGGGTGCCGGGCTGTGCTGTGGCTGTGTTCTCCGTGGCTCAGCGCAGTCCCTGGACGGCCTGCCGTTGCCCATGTGCGTGCGAACCCTTCCTGACACTGTCAGCCAGTGTGTTCAGCGAAGGGACTAAAGAGTCCAGGGCCCATGGGAGCCCCTCAGCTACTGATGTGCATGAGACGGCAGCGTGTCTCCTCTCTGTCCCACAGCTGGACCAGATGCCAGATGTTTGCTCTCCAGTGTGGGGCCTCCTGTGGCGCCTTAGCTCACTCACTGACTAGTTGTGACGATCTAACAAGAGCCTGTGGTGTGCCGAGGGCTGGTTTGGGGAGACTTTACGCCTGTCCACTCGTCAGTGTCCGGGAAGCCCTCCCGCTGGCACTTCCCCCTGAGGTGGCAGGGTCATAGGTGTTTGCCCAGGGCAGGGCTGCATCCGGGGTGTTGCGGCTCTCTCTCCCTGGGCCCCACCTGAAGGGGACCAAAGCTCTCACGGAACCGCTGTCCAGTTAGTGAGGTGCTGAAGGGAGTCCTGGGAACACAGCTCCCGCTCACCTGCTGGGAGGGCTCCCCAGACCCCTCCAGGCTTAGGAGTCAGGCCTCCAGTCTTAGCATCAAGGCCTCCATTTTTCCTGCGAATGTGGGAATTCAGTGCTCATGCGGGAGGGGCATGTGGGGGTTGGTGCTTGGAATGTAGTGGCTGGCTCGTGGCAGGGAGGGAGGGGCTGCTCCTCTATCACTGATCCGAGGCAGATGCTCCGAGGCCTGGCACCCCGTTCTGTCTGTAGTACCTCTCCTTCCCACACCCGCCCTGTGTGTCTCCCATGAGGCTTACTCACTGCAGCTGAGTCGTGGGGTTGGGCTGTGCTGTGATGAATGAGGCTGCTGACTGCCGAGGCGCAGTGGGGCTTCGAGGGAGTAGGGTTGACAGACCCCCATGGGGGCCACCACGCATGCCTGGCACACACCAGGCTGCCCAGCTGTGCGCCTTGATTCTGTTAGTAACACATGGCCATGTAGGAGAGAGGCAGGTGTCACTGGTATACTCACTGTGTGCCCTGGAAGAACTTCCGGTCCCCAGTGTTGGGGAAGTTAGTTACTGAGGCTCGTGTGTCATTTAGGTCCCCTACAAGGAAAGAAAGATGGTCATAAAGCGAGGCTGTGATGGCACCTGGGGTTTGCTACCTGTGTCCCTGGGCTTCCTATTGCCTATTGGAATGTGGTGATCACGGAATCTGGTGAGGGGCACAGACCCAGCAGTGGGCCTCGTGGAGGCAGCAGGCGCTGGTCAGCAAGTGGCCGGGGATCGTTGACCTACACCACACCCCTCCTCCCAGGGGACCTTGGCAACTGCAGGAGGCCTGTGCCAGGCTGCACAGCTCTGCAGCCTGGACCCGTGGTGACCGGGGCTCCCGCCACCCGTTATGTCCGCAGATGTGTCTGGGAAGCTGCGGATCTGGGACACCACGCAGAAGGAGCACCTCCTGAAGTACGAGTACCAGCCTTTCGCTGGGAAGATCAAGGACATTGCTTGGACAGAAGACAGTAAGAGGATCGCCGTGGTCGGGGAAGGAAGGGAGAAGTGAGTCTGGCTTTGGCCCTCCCCTCCATGTCCCCTGATCTTCTTTCCGGGTGTCCCTGGTGGGAGGGGTGCGCTGACTTCAGTGTGCCAGCTGGGGCAAGTGTGTGTCCAGTCCCCCTAGGTGCCAGGCTCTGAGCCTCCTCACAGAGATGTGAGCCGCACGGGCCACTGGCTCCTTCGGGGCAGGCTTCAGCGACACGTAACAGTGGGTGAGCTCCTCAGGGTTTGTCTCAGGGCCCAGGCACCTCCTGTCTGCCTGTCTCGGGAGTCCTAGAACTCCTGCCGCCATCATGCCCACTTTCCAGCACAGGAAGCGGCAAAGGGAGGCAGTGAAAGAGATGCAGCTCTTAGAGCAGGATTGGGTCCCTCCCAGCAGCTGCCAGGGAGACCGACATTTCCCAGCTGGGCACATCACCCAGGTCCCCTCACTAAGGAAGACGGGGTGCGTGGACACTGAGTAGGTGGCCCTCAGTGGCTGCTGCACTCCCAGGTCTAGTGACCAGAGAGGAACCCTGGTTTTCTTATTCCAGGTGCAGTCAGGGTTTCCTCTGGGGTGCCATGGCTGCCCTCCAGGACTTGAACTTGGCAGGCATATGCCTGTCTCCCTTATTGGGAGCCTCTGTAATGTGTATTGTGGTAGGTATTAGTTCTTCCATAGAGTTTCAGGTCATTCTTTTTTTTTTAATGTTTTTATTGATTTGAGTGAGGGAGGCAGGGAGAGGGAGAGAGAGGTAGAAATATCAATGAGAGAGAATCATGATCAGCTGCTCCTGCACGCCCGTATGCAACTCGGGGATGTGCCCTGACCAGGAATTGAACCGGCAACCTCGTGGTGTGTGGGTCGGTGCTCGAGCACTGAGTCACACCAGCTGGGCTTTCAAATCATTCTTGCTGGTCTTAACAAATTCTTTTTCATTAGATTGCAAATAGTAACCAAAACAATACGTTTTCACAGAATGCCAGCTGAAAGCAAGGCATCATCTCCTCTCGGAGGGGATGGCAGGTGTATTCCGTGGTCCTGCCCAGTAAGGAAACTAACCATAAAGCTGGTCCCCTGGCGGAGGCCTTCTCAGGGAGGCTAGCTGGCCCTGGGCCGCACAATCACGGACCTCCGGCCTCTTCTGCAGACACGTCTCCATGCTTTCGACAAATACTGTGTAGAGCCCAAATCGCAGTGCCATCAGTGTGTGACTTGGATGGGAGTGTGAAGCATAGTCATGAGCCGGGGCTGAATTGGACACTCAGCTGCCCGTGTCTCACCCAGCTTCGCAGGGCTGATCATTTTTCCTGTGGCTCCTCTCGTTGGTAAAGGTTTGGAGCCGTCTTCCTGTGGGACAGTGGCTCTTCTGTGGGCGAGATCACGGGACACAACAAAGTCATCAACAGCGTGGACATCAAGCAGACCAGGCCATACCGGCTGGTGACGGGCAGTGACGACAACTGTGCCGCCTTCTTTGAGGGGCCACCATTCAAATTCAAGTTTACCATCGGCGTAAGTGGACTTCTCTCTGGAGGGTGGCTTTGGGTGAACTTTGTGGTTTGTATTTGAAGCCAGTGGAGCCTAAACCTGTTAGATGCTGATGGCAGAGGTGACGGCGCACACCATCGGTGTGTAGACAGAAAGCAGGGTTTGTGAGGGGACGCCCTACGGTCCCCAGCCCTCCGAATCCTGCACTAGGACGGCGTGGATGTTCCAGTTTCCACAGGAGGGGCCCTGCATAGGGCTGGGCTTCGTCCTGGGATGCAGTGTGCTTTCTGGGGTGGGAGCTCCGAGCACCTACGAGCCATGTGACTAGACAAGCATCCTGGCCTGCAGCTGTGTTAGCAAGGGAGCCCAGGGCTGGCTGGCGTCACCCTGCTCTCTGGTTGTGCCATCTTGAGACCAGCTGAGCCACCAGGGTGACAGGAGGTGGGGCTCCAGAGACATTCAGATTTGTCTCCAGCGCCTTCCCGGAAAGGTGAGGGGCAGGGACACACCTGTAAGTGGCACATGAGAGGAATTAGATGCTGTAAATGCCCTGGTGAAATGCCCCAGGATGTGGGGTCTCAGTCCCAGCTTTCCACGTGCTCCCGGCTGGCACAAAGGCTTGACCTTGGCTGACAGCAGGTGGCTGGCTGGACAGCGAGTGGCCTAAGGAAGGTTAGAACAAGCCTTTGTCCCTTTGGTGCCAGGAGAGGTAGGTGGAGGGCGGTCTCCTTTGTTCTCGGCACAGCTGAGGCAGGGGAAGGGCGCGGGGAGACCTGGCAGAGTGGGAAGCCGGGTGTGGGAGGGGCAGCAGCTAAAGGAGGGCCAGGCGGCATTCTCAGGTCAGGGAGGAGCCGAGTCTCGGAGACCCCCAAAGAGGAAGTGATGGTGGGCACGTGTGTCTGAGCCTATTTCTCTCCTGACGCTTGGGACCAGGGCACAAGGCGTGGGACCAGGGAGGGCTCCCAGAGGGGACACCTGAGCTGTGGCTAGTCCACCTGTGCACCCTGGAATCAGGCTCTGGGCCCCAGGTCTGTCCTGTCAATGACATGGACTAGGGTGCCTGACTTTATCGTCACCTAATTGCTTCACGCCTCCATTTTCTCAGTGGTGAGAGGGAGCGGATGGGGGCGGGGAGGCAATGACAGGAGGATTTTGGGAGCTTTGGTAAGTGCTGCTGTGACTAAAGGTCAGAAGGAGGGGACCAGCCTTCCAGGACCTTCCTCATCGAGCCGCGGAGGATGCCCAGTCCAGTAGGTGGCCAGGTTGGGCGGCCGTGAGATGCTCAAGTTTGGAACCCGCCCCAGGTGCTGCCCAGACTGTTCCTTCTTTGTCCCGGCCCCTCCCTCGGAAAGGGCTATTTTTAGCCCCCCTCATTGGTTAACGGACTGTTGGGGCTCCCTCCCTCTTTAGGTTAATGGGCTATTTCAGGAGCAGACAGCAGCCTCCTGCTCTTCTGGACACTTGGCTTCAATTGCAGGAAAGGCTGAGAGGAGTGTTTAAGGCCACCCAGACCCGACCGGGACTTGGAGTGGGAGTGGCAGTGGCATCTGTCTGTGGGGCCCCTCCCGGGAGCCTGCATGGTTCCCGGGTCTGCAGGGCCACGCCAGCACCTGCCGTGGGCCGTGTCCCACAGCGTCGGGGCAGCTGAGTGCTGTGACTGAGGAGACAGGGACCGGTGCTGGGGGGCGGCCTTTCAGAGGAGAGGCGGTGGATGTGTGGAGTCGGGAGGGGAGGGCAAGGGCCTTTCAGGAGGGCGTCCTGACTTCAGTGAGCCAGGTTGTATGGGGGGCGCTTTGTTCTCTCAGGGAACCAGTGAAACTGCAGTTGATGACAACCCATCGGTGGCTCAGTGCCTCGTCTACAGCCTGTTCTTCCCCGAAGCCCCGAGGCCTGCCCGCTGTGCGAGCTCCCAGTTCTTAGGGAGGGAGCCCTGCCCCCTCGTCCCCATCTGCCAAGCCTCTTAGTCAGTCACAAGGTCCCGAGCCCCCTGACCCAGCCCCCTCCCTTGTCCACTCCATGGAGAAAACCTGGAACAGCAGGGACGAGAGAACTGGCCGTCTGGCCAGATGTCCAGGTTTGAGCCGTGGTTTTGTTTTCAGAGCTTTCCTTTCACCTCGGGGCTGCCCTGAGGACTGGGAGGAAGGTGGAGACAGTGTCTCGGACCCTCCTGCCCCTGGCTGTGCACATCGCTGGCCCTGCTGTGTGGCTGGCTTCCTTCCAGCCTGGAGGGGACAGCGGAGTAGCTGCAGGTGGCCTGAGTAGTTAAGGATCTGACCTCAGGTGGCTCCCCGCCAGGGGCCCCCGCCTGCCAGCCTCCTGCTCGGGGCCCAGGCTGGCTCAGCCAAGAGCTCTGGATGGGAAACTGGAGACCGGCTCCTCTCAGCCTGGCCGCTCGGGTCTGGTGTCTCCTGTAACAGGTGCCTGGAGGCCCGAGGCCCCTCGCAGTGAGTGTAGGAGGGTGGACGTGTGGCAGTGAAGGCAGGGCAGTCGAGGCCTGAGAGCTCGGGTTGGAACTTGGACTCCATTTCACTTTGGTTCAGCGGGTGGGCGCCCCTGCTGGGCAGCCCTGCCCTCCAGCTCCGCATGCCTAAGACTAAAGGAAACAGCACATACCCTTAGGGCAGGGGTCCGCGGACACAGGAGCCAGAAGCACAAACACCACAGCTGAGCTGGGCCTGGGCCAGGCCTGGGGCCTCAGACAGGAGGCCTCCCCGTCACGGCAGGCACGGCTTGGGCTTGGGATTGGGCTTGGGCCTGGGCCTGGGCCCGGGCTTGCTCCGAGGAAGAGGGGAGAGGGCGGTTCTGCCCCACAGATGAGGGAACATGGCGTAGCAGACGGAGCCTTGGCTGGGGGTGCCCAGGGGCCTTCCAGGCAGAGAGCTGGGCCTGGGCCGAGGCAGGAGCCGAGCCAGCCCTCGCTGCATCAGGAGCTCCGAGGTCTTCCTGTGGCCGTGGGCTCCATGAGCAGCAATAACTGTGAGGCAGGCGTGTGCTGCCTAGAGAGCTTTCCTGGACCTCCTGTCCGCGGGTGGATAACGTCCCCTTCCCACAGGACCACAGCCGCTTCGTCAACTGCGTGCGCTTCTCTCCCGACGGGAACAGATTTGCTACGGCCAGCGCTGACGGCCAGGTGAGGGCCGGGCCGGGCCGGGCCGGGGTGGGGGCCCTGGAGGGGGGCTCCTCTGATCATCCTCGGTGACTGTTCAGACAGACTCACTAAAGCCAGTCTCAGCGTGGGAACGTAGGAATCTCCCCCTTTCCCACCTGGAACGGGCTGTCACCAAAGCATGGGAGACACGGCTCTGTCTCCTCTTAAATGGAGCAGAACCTTCGAGTAATTCTCTGAGTCTCAGTCGGGAACTGACAGAACAGTGATCAGGCAGAGCACTCGGCACGCACACTGCTGAGATGCACGCAGTAACCCGCACCCTCCCTCTGTTGGAAGATACACATCTACGACGGGAAGACGGGAGAGAACGTGTGCGCCCTGGGCGGGAGCAAGGCTCACGACGGAGGCATTTATGCTGTGAGTATGGGCTTGTGTTTCGTGGCTTCGTCTGTGGTCGTGGTCGCCTGTTTGCATTCTCCGAACAGATTTGCAGTTAGAAGCTTCAGAGTCGGGTGATGGTACAGAGCTTCGGGGTCACGTCCAGCGGGTGACATGGCCTGGACACTCGCCCGGTCCCTGCCCCGGATGCCCCTCACTCTGCTTTTGCTTCTCCCTGCTCGGAAGTGGGGGCTGTGGCCGGGCTGCCTTCTGAGGCCACTTCCCACTGAAATTCTGACACGCGGCACACCGTTTTGTTTGAGTAGATTAGTTGGAGTCCTGATAGCACTCATTTGCTTTCTGCTTCCGGAGACAAAACCTCGAAAATTTGGGATGTCAATGTGAACTCGGTCGTCACCACGTTCACCATGGGCTCCAACGTTCTGGACCAGCAGCTGGGCTGCTTGTGGCAGAAGGACCACCTACTCAGCATCTCCCTGTCTGGGTACATCAATTACCTGGACAAAAACAATCCCAGCAAACCCCTGCGGGTCATCAAGGTGAGGCTGCGCCGGACGCACCTGCTTGTATAAGGCGGGAAGGGAGAGGCTAGAGCAGGGGTGGGCAAACTTTCTGACTCGAGGGCCACAATGGGTTCTTAAACTGGACCGGAGGGCCGGAACAAAAGCATGGATGGAGTGTTTGTGTGAACTAATATAAATTCAAAGTAAACATCATTACATAAAAGGTCGGTTGTTTTTTTTTTTTAGTTTTATGCATTTCAAACAGGCCGGATCCGGCCCGCGGGCCGTAGATTGCCCACTGCTGGGCTAGGGGGTCGAATGGGAGGCAGGCCCAGGGCTCTGGTAAAGTGGCAGGATACTGGTTGTTTGGGGGGGAATGTGTGTTTAGCAAGGTGGGAGGCCAGGGGCCCTCAGCCCTCCTTTTGTCTCCTCCTGTCCTGAGGGGTTCAGCCTCCCTCAGTTAGGGGCTCACGGGCTGTGACCCCCAGAGCCCCGAGACAGGTTAAGTGGAGCACCCTCCTAGACCCGGGAAACCTCAGGGAGGACCAGGTGGCCTGAGGTGGGCCTGGACTTCGTGCGGGATTTGAACATGGGATTGCATGTGGGGAGCCCCACTGGGCATGAGGGGCTGGAGACATGTGAGGAGGTGAACTCAGGAGTGATGGAGCCTGAGGTGTGGAGGCCTTAAGTACCTGGCCAGGGGCCAGGGCAGCAGGGAGCGAGCGGAGGGGTGGGAGGACCCCACTGGATCTGGTCCCTGATCCCCAGGGCCTGCCTCTGCCTTCTCTGCTGTCAGCCCCAGTGATTTTGTCATCTCAGGAGACTTACAGCTCGACCAGAAGCTCCTCGGGCTGACCTGGTGCCACCCGCTGCGGACCCGCCTCTGCCAGGGCACTCAGGGTCGGGCAGAGTCGGTAGGGAGCAGTTGGAAGTCGCAGAGGGCAGCTGGCGTGTCCTCAGCTCCCCCCCTGCCTCCTCCACAGGGTCACAGCAAATCAATCCAGTGCCTGACGGTGCATAAAAACGGCGGCAAGTCCTACATCTACTCCGGGAGCCACGACGGACACATCAATATCCTTTGACTCAGAGCTGGCTCGGGGGCTGCTGGCGGGTGAGGTGGAGCTTCCTGCTCTGAGGGTGCCAGAGGCAGGGCCAGCCAGCTGTCAGCAGCCACTCGAGCACCATGGCCGTGACCTGGCGGGTCACCTCTCACTCTGTGCCTTGAGTGGTGCTCCCCGTCCGTGACTAGTCCTGGCCCGTTCCTCTCCCAGCAATCCACTCATTGAGTCTCAGGTTCAAAAGGACTTGTAACCTCTTAGTAGAGCCGTGTAGCTTAGAAATGGGAAAACCAGCTTCAATTGCTGAAGTGCCTCACCCAAGGCCAGCAGCCCCTGTGGGCAGCGGGGCTGGAACCAACCCGAGCCTCCCTCCTCCAGTCAGCAGTTGAGGTGATCCCTAGACACATGTGTGATCGCCCTTTCCTCACCTCCCCACCCCACCCACCCCGTGCTTGTGGCCTGGGGCTGGTAATCCCCCTCCCAGGACCATCTTGAACATTGGAGCAGGTGTCTGCAGGGTGACCCACAGGTGCCCATACCCAGGCCTGGCTCCCAGTTGGGGGCATCATTGAGCTGCCCTCGTGTAGACAGTTTCGAGTCTCTATGCTGCATCTGGAAGGGGCTCACTGGGCCTCCCCATTTCTCACGCCTCTACAGCCTCTTGTCTGCAAACCTTTGTCATTTCCGTGAGATCCATGCAGTCTCTCCACAGTCCCAAGAAAGGGAGGCAGATAAGTTGCCCTCAGCACCATTACATGTAAGGAGATGCAGGGAAAGGGGGTATATGTCCAGGGGGAAGAGAAGTACTAGAACCTGCCTCTCCTAGTGGGGTATGCAGGTCTGTGCAGCCACTGCCTTCAGTTGGCCTGGGTTCTCCCCTCCTGGCACCTGCTCATCCCCACCCCATGTCAGTGTACACACGTTACCCTTGATACTTATGTTTCCTGCCGGGTCCAGGGCTCGGGTCCCCATCACAAGAGTCAGCGCGAGTGCACACCAGCTTCCCAGAGGGAACTGTAACTTCATTGGAAATGAGAGGCTCACTCACTGATGTACAGGAAGAATCTCGTAATTTAAAACCCACCTCACACCAAGCACCTGGCGCTCACAGGGCACAAACATGCCTCCCTGCAATGGGTTGGCCCAGGCTTTACCTGGGGCACCTTGGTGTCCATCTGCTGAGCAGCGGGGCACGGCCAGCCTCCTGCTGGTGGACATGGGCTCCACAGCAGGTTCCAGAAGGAGCAGAGCACAGCGCTGGCTGCTATACAGCAATGGCCTCCGTAGTTGGGTTGTGATCTGTCTATGCTGTTAACTGCTCGCTCAGCGCAGTTCTGTGACCTGCTCTGCTGGCCTGTGCACCACTGTCCAGGAGGCGTAGTGGGCTCTGACCCGGCCCGATGGGTTATGAATGGCCCGCTGGCCTGCAGTCAGGTCGGCAGTCTTGCTGGTTTACCTGGACGGCTCTGAGATTCAGACGTGGATGTGCATGGGGAGCTCGCCTCAGGCCAGTGCATACTGTCCTGTCCCTCACACGCTGCCTGGGACAGGCTTTGGCTGTGGGCACCCCCAGCCCCCCGTTCTGCAGGTCTGACTTTTCCTTAATGCCCCCACATTACTGGGACTCCGAGACCGGGGAGAACGACTCCTTCACGGGGAAGGGCCACACGAACCAGGTGTCCAGGATGACCGTGGACGAGTCCGGGCAGCTGGTGAGCTGCAGCATGGACGACACGGTGCGGTACACCAACCTCACACTGCGGGACTACAGGTGAGCTGCCCGGGGCTCCAGGACGCTCCTCCGCCCCGAGAACGCGCTGTGCCTGCCCAGTCGCCACTCTCACAGCATTTCCTCCCTCTTCGCTTCTTGTCCTGGGCACTCGTTCTGTTGCTGGGCTCTTGGCCAGGAGCTGGGTTAGAGCCCAGGTGCGCGCAGACGATGACCAGGTGTAGCCTGGGAGGCCGGCGACCAGGTCTCACCGCCCCCCCTCCTCGGCTCTGTTCCTCATCAGTAAGGTGAGGTGACTGGCACCAGTGAGGCCTTGAGGGTGCCTGGCATATGGCAGGTGCCCCACGGACAGACGGGCCCTGGGAGATGTGGGTGAAAAGCAGGGTCGCATTCGGTTTGCCCTGGTGCATTGATTGGCAGTCCATGGAGCTGGGCGAGGAGGAAGGGGTGTCCTGTCCCAGCTCGCAGGCAGGCTCCTCCAGCACCCACACCCGAGACCTCACTCTGCGGTTAGTTGTGTAGACACCACCATCCTCCCAGAGGTAGCAGGCTCCTGGAGGTCGTCTTGGTGACCCTCACACGGCTCGGCACGCATCGTAGCGGACATGCGTGCTGTGGCCTTGCTTGCCGTTCGGGACTGTGATCAGTTAGGCCCCAGGATGAGTGCAGAAACCACCCCAGAACCAGGCCTCCAGGCTCCAGTCCGCTTCCTGCTGCTCAGTGACCCCAGCATTGCCTTCCCTCGGGGCCGCACTGCCCCTGAGCCTCGGTGGGTGAGAGAACCCTCGGCGGGCAGAGCCGCAGCCCGGCCTTCCTCTCACGGGCCTGTTCCCTGAGCCTTTGGGACCCCACGCTGGCCCAGTTACATGGAATTTTCCTCAGTTTATTTCCAAGGAAGTTTTTGTGTGTGCAAATTTTTCTAGAATGTGTTTTCATAGTATCAGCTGAAAGTAAGAACACAATTTTTACCCATTAAAAACAATGGGTTATACAGGGTGTCCTAAAGCAATGTGTACACCCTGGAGCAGCTGACAGCTCAATTTTGAAAATGAAATGTATTTTAGTAATCACAGCCTTCATAATTACTCAAAGCGCATGTATGCATTTTTGGGACACCATGTATTAAAGTGAGTTGTTGAGTAGACTGGTCATGGCCTGGGATGAGGGGGCAGAGCTCAGCACTGTCTGCACCCAGGAAACAGGGTCTTTGGATGGGGAGACAGAGCAGTGACAGGGTGCGGTCGGGTGGCGGGTACTTAACCGCTTTAAATGGCAGCAGAAATTACTCCCCTTGTTCCTCTCATCATCCTTCCCCAGGCCCCCACCCCCGCCCCCTGTGATTTCCAGCTTTCTCCCAGACTCTGAGTCATTCCCCCCGTATTTAGCCGCCCCCCTCCCATCCCCCCACCCAGTGGGTTACAGCAGCATGTCCTCCAGAGCTGCTGTGGGTTCGCAGTCAGTGTGTGCACACCTACCCGAGCTCCCAGACATGGCAGTAATGCGCTCCTTCTCTCCGACAGCGGACAGGGGGTGGTGAAACTGGACGTTCAACCCAAATGCGTGGCTGTCGGCCCCGGAGGATACACGGTGGTTGTGTGCATCGGGCAGGTATGGCCCCGCTGTGTTGGCTGGCAGGGCGGGCAGCTGGGCAGCGTCCCGTCTCTGAATCCTGCCCCGTGGACAGTGGCTCGAACAGACCTTTTTATTGAGCTCTTGCCCTTGTTGCCTTCAGCATGTTCACTCAGCAGTCCCGTCCGTTACGTGTGGGGTCGTCCCTTCTTCCAGATGAGCAAACGGAGGCACAGAGAGGGCAGGTGGTTGCCCAGAGTGTGCCCCTGACAAAGGGCAGGGCTGGGATTTGAGCCCAGGCAGCCGGTCAGATCCTGCACTTGAGCGTCAGGCCCCGTGTCCATTGCTGTGAGGCCTCCGAGAGGCAGAGCAGGGCTGTGTGTCTTCACTCATGTTCATGATGCCAGCCCTCTAGTGGCAGTGCTGTGTGACCTCAGGCATTTCCCTCACCCTCTGACAGCTCCGGGAGGGTTAGAGGAAGTACTGTCTGGCCCCTGCACCTTTGTAAGCCCCTTTCTTAAGGAGGAGGCTATAGCCGGGGTGATCTGGTGACTTCCCAAGGCCACCTGATGACAGGGGCACCAAGCCAGGGGGGCTTTGTGGCTCTAGCTCCCCAGCCTGGTCCTCATTCATTCGGGTTGAGGTCCCTACATTCTCTCCTGGAATTTCTGGAATGAAACGCCCTTGCCTGAGCCCCAGGCCTGACCCACTTTGTACAGCTGCGGCAGACACCAGCTCCCAGCAGACCTGGGCATCCCAGCATGGGGGTCAGGAAGGCAGGTGTGACTGTGCCCTTGCTGGCAGGAGTGGTGAACCCTGCTAAAGAAGCTGCCGTTCAGCATCCACGGCCCCTCCCCGTTCTGTGAGCTTAATTGCTTCGGGGAGAATGGATTCTGTGTCCTAGATAACACGACTTCCTGCCAGGCAATTACTGCAATGGCCAGGTGGTCAGTGGGGGACAGGAGTAATGCCTTGGAGCACCTGAGCCGCGTGGGGGAGGGACCGGAAGGCGAGGTTTTTGGGTGAGCGGGCGGATGCTTCCCCGATGAGAGGGCGCTTTCCAGGCCTGTGTCTGAACACCTGGCCTTTGCAGGAGGGAGTGGGCTGTGGGCCTGTGGCAGGTGCTCTGTGCACGGGACTCCTGGCCTTTGCAGGAGGGAGTGGGCTGTGGGCCCGTGGCAGGTGCTCTCTGTGTGCACGGGAGATGATCCCGCCGCCTCCCAGGGACTCAGGCCCACAGCTCTCAGCCAGGTGGGCTCGCTCCATGGGCACAGCTGCTGGTTGGTTGCTTTGTTAGGCGCTCACCTGTGCCCTGGACTCTGTCTTCATGGCTCTTACCCCCTAGGGCAGCAGTTCTCAACCTGTGGGTCGCAACCTCTTTGGCGGTCAAACGACCCTTTCACAGGGGTCGCCTAAGACCATCCTGCATATCAGATATTTACATGAAAATTCATAACAGTAGCAACATTACAGTTATGAAGTAGCAACGAAAATAATTTTTTGGTTGGGTCACCACATGAGGAACTGTATTTAAAGGGCCAGAAGGTTGAGAACCACTGCCCTAGGGGGCTGAGACTCGGGCTTCAGGAGCTGCCCCGCAGGCAGTGGTGGCCGAGCCGGGATCAAGCCCCAATATGTCTGTCCCCAGGGCCCAGACACCCACGCACTCGGCCCCTTCCTCCCCCTATTCCTCCCAGGACTCTGTCCCCATCAGAGGAGGAGGAACGAGGCTGGGGTGGTGTCCCGGAGCCGTGCACAGGGAGTCCAGGCCGCCTCCTGGGAGCTGTCTGTCCCGTGCTCCCCTCCTGGGGCTGCCCTACGGGAGGGCAGAGCCCGCCTACTGGCGTCGGCCTGGGGCCATTTCCTCTGTGAGATGGGGAGCCAGCACTGTCACTCCAGGCCGTGGAGACGCACTGTGACGACATTGGATGCTTCACAGTCAGCAGGTCAGACCCACGGAAGGTGTTTCCTTGGCCCTGAGACCAGAACTTAGACTGCTCAGGAGTCCTGTGCGTTCCCAGGGCTCTGTCACAGCCCAGGCCTCCCAAGTGCCTCTCCCTCTATCGGGAAGCGGCTCGGCCTCGCGCGTGGGGGCTGATTGAGGAACTGGGGCACTAACGTGCACACATCGTCAGCTTCCCGGGCAGTAGGTGCTGTGGTGGTGATGGTGGCAGTGGGGCAATGGCATGGCCTCACGGCCGGTGTTCGCTGCAGTCCTGTGACGAGGGCCTGTCGCCGTCCCATTGAATGGCGAGGGAGGAAGCGTAATCAGGGTCGCAGGCCTGAGGCTGGCCCGCACGGCCCGTCCCCAGCCAGGTCAGAAAGGGAGCCCTGACCCGAGCGGAGCCGCGTGCCAGGCTCCGCGCCCTGCCCGCCTAAAAAAAAACCAGAAGAAGCTTCAGCATCGACAGCCCCGGCTACGAGCCCGAGGTGGTGGCGGTGCACCCCAGCGGGGACATGGTGGCTGTCGGGGCCACGGTAAGGCCCTCTGCCCTGGGTGCCTGGGCTGTGAGTGTGGGACTGTCTTAGGCAAAAGAGGAGGGAGTGGGACTGGGCCCCTGGGAACCAGCAAGGGACACCTCCATGATGACCCTCAGTCCCCAAGGGCTTTCCAGCCCTTGTCCTGGTTCTGTGCACACAGCAGAGGGCACCAAGGAAGGGACATTTAAGACCTACCCAGGGGACCTTGAACTGCCTCTGGGACATGGGTAACCCAGTTGCCTTGAGTGCAGGCTGGGCCCTGACTTGTCCTGGGGCAGCCTCGGGCGGTTGCGGGGACACCACCTACCAGTACCCCGGTTACCACCCTTCTTCTAGCTCCGTCCCATGTGCTCACCCTCGCCAGTTCATTCCAGTGAGTGTTACACTTCTCAGTGCCAGGCCCCAGGGACATAAAATTGAGGGCTCCCTGCCCTGAAGGGGAGGCACCTGAGGTGCATCCACCCTGGTCAGGCTCCCTGAGTGCAGGCAGAACCACCCACAGATGCCCAGGCCCCTCCTGGAGGCTCTGGCTGTTGGGAGCTGGACAGAGGTTGGCCATGGGCACCCCTGACCCAAGGACCCCTGGGGCTTAGGGGCAGCCGGTGGGCTGAATGGCAGGCACACGCCCTTTGAAAGCTGGGCAGAGGGAGGTTTCGCCAGGGAGCAGGCGTTGGAAGGAGCTGCCGAGTGTGAAGTGTTCTCAGAGCCTGGCCTGGGAGCCCTCGTTGGAAATTTCTGGAGTGTTTGTAAATAGACTCCTGAGCACCCAGACACAGAATCAGAACCGGGGTGCCTAGGGCCCCTCCCTGGAGCACCTCCCGAGTCACTGTCCCATCCATGACCCCTGCAGGACGGGAACGTCCGCCTGTACTCCATCCTGGGCTCCTCGCTGAAGGACGAGGGCAAGCTCCTGGAGGCCAAGGGCCCCGTAACTGACCTGGCCTACTCCCACGACGGCGCCTTCCTCGCCGTGTGCGACGCCAGCAAGGTGGTCACGGTCTTCAGCGTTGCCGACGGCTATGCGGTGAGTGGCAGTCTGTCCTGTGTCCCCCTGCTGGGCGGTGCGGGTGGCGGGTGGGGGCCATGGCCTTTCCCTCCTGTCACCAACCAGATAGGTGCACGGGAGCAGGTGACTTTGCTGTTAGAGCATGACTGACGGGGACAAACCCTGCAGGGAGCTGTCTGGGCGAGGCAGACAGTTCCTAGGGAGCTGGGCGGCGGCTGCTGTGAGGGCGCAGAGGGCTTTGCTGGGCCTGGCTAAGTGCCTTCCTAGCCTCTGAGGCCTGTTCTCTCTGTCAGTGGGCCTGGGCTCGGTTTTTCTCTCGGCTCATCACTGTCTGGGTCCAGGAAAGACGAGCGCTGGTGGTCCCAGCACTGCATGCGCTTGGGGGACACTGGGAAGTGGGTGGGGAGGAGGACCCAGTCGCCAGGGCACACGGAGCAGCCGAGGGCGCTTTGCATGTGGGAGTGAGAGTTCCTGTTTCACAGCATAGCTGCCCTGGGTGGTGCCCGTCCTGCCCCACAAAGGGGACTGCGCTTCAGAGAGACCTGGTCCCCAGCGGGGTGAGAGGACGGTGGCAGGTCTCCAGTCCCTGGGCCTCCCCACTGCCAGCAATCCCCACCCCCAACACTGACAGCTCTGAAAGCTACAGCAGAGTTAAAAGAATTTACCAGCTAGACTCTCCCATTAACATTTTATCCCGCTATAAAATGTACGCATAACAAGAGACAGATGTGAACAAGAGTACATGTTTGCTGGCATTCACCTAAGATAAACACCACCCTGCCCCACCCCCAGGAGGTGCCCTTCTGCCTGGTGCCACGAGATCACGTGGTCAGTGGTCTCGTTTGCCTGTTAGGAGCCTTAAGACATCTGAGTAATTCACGGGAGAGAATCCACAGAGGCCGGCATAGGCCAAGGAGAGAGACAATCTCAGGCCATTTGTGAGGGTGGGCTAGAGGGGATACTGTGAGCAACCCCTTAGTGAGAGGGCTTTGGGCTGAGGCACGCTCTGGAAGTAGCCGCATGCAAAGCCTTCTGCTCTGCCCAGACCGGCCCCAGCCCCAGCGGAGGAGGGGAGAGGAGGAGCCTCATGCCTTCCATCTCTGCAGTTCCCTGATCAGGCCCTTCCGTCTGCCCTCGCTGCACTGAGGGCTCTGGCGGTGGCCGGTGCTTGATGCTGGGCTACATCTTCAAGTAGCAGGGACTTCGTGGGGCTCTTACAAGGAGGCCAAGAGCGGGGGGGCATCGCCTGGCGCTCATGGTCACTGGGAGGGTTGGTGAGGACCATCCCTGACCTGAACCGTGATCTCTGCTGCCTCTTTTTACCCTGCAACTAGGAGAACAATGTGTTTTACGGACACCATGCAAAGATCGTCTGCCTGGCCTGGTCACCAGACAACGAGCACTTTGCCTCTGGGGGCATGGACATGATGGTGTACGTCTGGACCCTGAGTGACCCCGAGACCAGAGTCAAGATCCAAGGTAACTCTCACACCCATCAGCTCCCACGCAGCTGCCCCAGGGCTCCAGTGTCCCCTCTGTCCTTCCGGGGAGGCCACCCCGTGAAGGCGTGTCTCCTTCCTCCCCATCAAGCCAGGCTCTGTGGGCCCAAGCTGGGCACTCAGGGACCGACAGCAGGTGTGGTAGCAGGTGGTCTCCATACACAGGCCACGTGCTGAGTCGGGCCTCTGACAGCTCTGAGTCCATTCGGCTGCCATATCAGTCCACACGGGCGTACACGTAACAGAAACTAATCACTCACAGCTCTGGAGGGGAAGCCCGAGGCCGGGGTGCCAGCGTGGTCGGTGGGGCCTCATCCAGGTCGGGACTTCTCACTGTGCCCCGCGGCCGCAGGGTTCTGGGACATCTCGTAAGAGCACTGCTCCCGTCCGTGGCCTGAACTTCTCATACCGTCACCTTGAGCCAGATTAGCTTTTCAACTTAGAAACTTTGGGGACAAGCGTTCAGGCCTTCGCCTCCTCCCTTCCCCACCCACCACCCCACCCCTTCGGCCTCGCACTCTGCGACAGCCTCAGGAGAGCCATCCTGTGGGCCGTGATGGGCTTTAAACTTTCCAGCAGCCACGTTTAAAAAAGAAACAGGAAGTTATTTTTAATTATTAATTTTATTTACTCCAACACATCATTCCCACATGAGGCAGCAGCCCACGTCACAGGCACTGTCGTCCCTCGTGGCTCACGCCCCGGGTGGGGTCGTCCTGTGTAGGGCAATGTCCCGAGGGTCAGTGCCAGCGGAGGGGACACCCGCTTCTCCTCCATCCCAGCCCCGGGTCCTTCTGCCACGAGGGGAAGGGGATTCCTTAACAACGATTGAGTCCGGCCCACAGGCTGCTCCGTCAGTCCCGTCCAAGGTGTACAGAGGTGCCGAGCAGCTGGCTCTCCCTTACAGTGTGTTTTTCCTCCTCAGACGCACACCGGCTCCACCACGTCAGCAGCCTGGCCTGGCTGGACGAGCACACGCTGGTCACCACCTCCCACGATGCCTCTGTCAAAGAGTGGACAATCAGCTACTGAGGACCCGCCTCTGCACGGCCGAATCAGGGACTGGAGTTCAAGTGCAGCAGAACACAGCCTTCCTCTAACTCTCTGTACCGCCCCGGCCCGCCCCGGCCTGCCCCGGAGCAGGGCCCATCCCAATGACCCTCGTCTCTGCAGGGTGTTCGTATCTATACACGTCCTTCTGAAAGCTTTAGACAGTGACAGTTTGCACATGAGAAATAAAGTGAGCACTTAAACAGTGTGTGGAGCATAACTCAACCCACCCCCAGCGCAGCCCGGGGCACATTCCAGAGGCAGCGCCTCCAAAGCACACAGCCCGCTCCGCTCCCGGGGCTGCCGGTGTCGGGGAGGTGAGTCCCAGCCCCCCTGCCGGTGGGGGAGGGGCACCTGCGCTCGGCGAGGCCCAGTGCTGTGGCCCAGGTGTCACGCGGTCACTCACTGCGTGAGCCACGCTGTGCGTTGCCCCCAGAAGGCCTCGAAGCAGACGGGCCCGCGGGACCTCGTATCCACTCTCAGTTTTTGTGCTTGATTTTAAGAATGAACCATGATGGTTTTTTGTTTTACTTTTTTTTTTTTTTTTTTTTTTTTTTTTTTGCTTTTCTGTTTTCTCACTTGGTTGCTTCTCTTCTTACCCTGTGCTGTTTCCTCTAATAATTAGCTTTGGGAGATTAGTTTTTTTTTTAATGTGTCTTAACTGTTTCCTGTCTTGTTTACTAGCTTTTGGGTTGAGGGCGATGTCTCCAGGAGCCCTTGGTAGTAGACTGAGGTGTCCTGGTCCCCATGCTACTGTCATCCTTCCATGTTTTCCTTTCTCTCCCCCTCCCGCCCCCAAAGCAAAGGTTAATTTAAAGGTAAAGATGAGTCGCTGTAAGCTGTCATCGTCGCACCTTTTCTTTTTCAGTGCAGAAATTAAAGTGACATCAGCACGGTGACTTGGAGTTTTCTTGCGTGTGTCGGAATCACTGGTAATGCTGCTGAGAGCAATCCCTCCCCCGCACTTGTGAAAACACTGAGCGCTTTACGAGATTAGAGCGAGAGATGATTAAATATCTTTTCTCTTCACTGTGGATCGCTGACTCTGTGTGGCGGGCCCCTGGGGCTGGGGCACACGGTCAGGGGAGGCGGCTCAGGCTCAGGCACTGGGACTGTTAGGAGCGCCTTCGGATGGGCGAGAGGCCCCGGGGAAGGGGCTGACACTGGGTTCTGTTCTGTCCGACCACCACGTCACTGTGACCTGGGCCACCTCACCTCCCTGGCCTCAGCCTCAGTGTCCTCTCTGAGCTGGAAGCACTGGACCCATCCCACCCATGCACTGAGCGGTGTGGGCCTGTCCTAAGCTGACAGGCAGAAAGGGGTGGGGCGCTCCTGGGGCATTGGCAGAGTATGACGGTGCCTCGGTTTCCACATCTGTAAAGTGGGGTGAAGGTGGCATATCTCAGGGCTACATAGGGACTGCGTGAGATGCCCAGGCATGCCACCGTGAATGCAGGAAGTGAGACGGTCTCATCATTGATGTAAAAGGCAATTGGCAAACGATGCGCACGTTAATTACACCGGAAGTAGGACAGTTATTAGCCAGCTGTACAACCAATAGTGCCGTGTCCCCGTGTCCAGGGGTGAGCAGGGTAGGCCTCCTGGAGCAGGTGGTCCCTCAGGTCGGGGCAATGCTCAGAAAGCCCAACAGGACTCGGGATGTGACCGTCCTGGGAAGCAGCCAGGCAGGGTTTAATGCCATCCGGTGTTCCTGCTTGGACCCCTTCCCCCACTCTGTGGAGATGGACAGCTACAACCTCGCATTCTTGATGTATATTGAGCCCTAGATGTCATGGAGTCTGGTTTTCTGGTCGGCCCCTCTGGCAGACTTCCCTGCTAGAAATGGTTTGCACTGCATGGCGGCTGCCCGTACTTTGCAGGAGGCTGTGCAGTGTCCCTGTCCTCTCACACTTAGGTGCCAGTAGTGTGACAGCCAAAAACATCTTCAGACATTGCCAGTGCAGACAAAAGGGCCCTTTTTATCTGGAAGAGCTGGGCAGGGGTGGAGGTAGGAGTGGAGGGTGCAGCAGGTAGAAGAACTGTGGTCCTAACGGCTTGGTTCTCTTCAGAAGTCCCTACATGAGCTACTCGCCTTCCTCTATTCCAAGTCCACTCCAGTCACTTAGTCACTCATTTTCATGACCTACTCACTGATTCTCTATTACACACCAGACACCACAGTCAGCTCTGGGGACACAGCTGCAAGATGAGGTGTTCATGGTGAGCTAAAGGTTTTCAACACGTGATTCTGTTAGGGCCCAGGAAGCTGTGGGAGGAGCCTCAACCATGCACAGGAGACCAGCCTGGGGAGGATCGGGGCAGGGATGACAGCCCACCTGTCAGGATTCAAGATGCAGGACCGCCTCCACTGCCTCTCCCACCTGCCTCCACGTGAGGGCCTCCGTCCCTGGAGGCCTGCCTGCTCTTTGCTTGCTCAGGCCGCTGGCTGTAGTGCTCAGTGAAAAACAGCAGAGAGCAGCATGCGGCCAGACGGAGGCCGGGCGGTAAGCCAGCATGGCCAGCACTGCAGGCTTCCCAGCCCCTGCCAGCGGGAGTCCTGTTTCCCCGGCCTCACCTTAGAGAAGCCCTGCATCTGTTAAAATGGCCAGTGGGCCAAGGAGGACAGTGTCCCTGACGCTGGCCTCCGCGTCACTCTGCCGGCCCAGCAGGGCGCCATCTCTTCACCTCCTTCCAGAGTCTGAGGAATCGCTCCATCTTAAAGTGTTTAAGACAAGGGACAGGCGCTGCCCACAGGGCTGACCCAAGGGCCCACGCCCGTCTCCTTTCACAGCACATTTGGTAAAAGCACCTGCCATGATCCTCAATGGGCATTATTCTGGCCCGCGTTTGGGATGGCAGGGGCTTGGCTGACGGGCACAGGGTCCTGGCTTCTCCCCTCTCAGTCCGTCAAAGCTCCCCTGTTCCCAGCTTCTCAGCAGCAAAAGAAGTAAATTGGGAAGATTTGTTCCAAAGAGGCGCCCATGGGATAGTAACTTCTCATTCTCTGTGGCTCCCATGCCCCCTGCCAGCAGCTCAGAAAAGACAGCCTTTCCCTGCCGGTGGCCCAGGAAAGGGCGAGCTCAAGGGGCTGTGTTTGCTCACATCACCGGGTTTTTTGCAGTGTTTCTCAATGTGCGGTCCAAGACCACCTGCACCAGAACCTCATAAAAATACAGATTTTTATACATGGCCGCGTCCAGTAGAACTAAACACATCGTGTCCTGCTGCTCGTCAACCCCACTCTTGTGTATGAACGAGAGAACAGGAGCTGAACAGAACCTGGACACAAAAGAACGGTCTCCTCTACACCAGGGGCAGGGAGCCTTTTTTCTGCCAAGGGCCACTTGGCTAGTTATAACATCATTCACGGGCCATGCCACGTTATCCACTTAAAAACTAGCCTGCTGTCATTCTGAATTGAAGGTCAGAGAAGGAGCTTCACAGACAAGAAAAAGCTAAAAGAGTTCATCACCACCAAACCCATATTACATGAAATGTTGAAGGGCATTCTTTAAGAAGAGGAAGAAGAGGAAGAAAAAAGAGATAAAGAATATGAACAATAAAATGGCAATAAATACATATCTACCAACAATTGAATCTAAAAATCAAAGTAAATGAACAAGGAATCTAATGAATAAAATAAACTGATGAATAAAATAGAACCAGAGGCATGGAAACATGGAACAGACTGATGGATCTCAGAGGGAAGGGGGGTGAGGGAGGGCAGGGAGAGATTAACCAAAGAGCTTATATACCTTCTAGAGGCCCGGGGCAGGGGGTGCGGGGGGGTCCCTCAGTCCCAGCCTGCACTCTTTCACAGTCTGGGAGCCCTCAGGGTTGGAAGGCAATGCCCGATCACACTTCTGCTGCTGCCACTGCCAGCAGCGCAAGCCTCGGCCAGCCTTGGTTACCTGTGCCTCGGGTGGCCATGGGCAGCTGAGCAGCCACCATCCAAGGTTTGTCTGCACCTCGGGCCAGCCCGGGGCAGCTAGGCGGCTGAGAGGACTGGGCACCACCATCTTGTGGCTATGGGTGCCGCCATCTTTGAGGGCATGACAGTCAATTAACATATTCCCTCCTTATTGGCTGTGGGCTCCAAAATCTTTGCAACAGCATGAGGATCAATTAGCATACTCCCTCTTTATTAGATAGGACTAGAGGCCTTGTGCATGAAATTCATGCACAGGGGTGGGGGTAGAGGGATCCCTCACCCCGGCCTGCACCCTCTCCAATCCGGGACCTCTAGGGAGATGTCCAACTGCCTCTCACAATCCAGGACCTCTGGCTCCTAACTGCTCGCCTGCCTGCCTGCCTGATCGCCCCTAACCCCTCTGCCCTCCTGCCTGATTGCCCCTAACTGCTCTCCTACTGGCCTGATCCCCCCCAACTGCTCCCCTGCTGACCTGATCACCCCTAACCGCCTCTGCCTTGCCCCACACCCAGGACCCAGGATTCCCTCCTCTGGTTGGTCACAGGCAACCAGAACCCAGGCCAGCTTTGCCGGGCCAGCTGCAGAGGACTGTGGGCAGGTGGCTTTGCCGAGGCCACAGCCGCAGACGCCCAGGACCACGAGGTGGGCAGCTTGTCCCTTTCCTGGGCCCCAGCCCCAGCCGCTGGCACCTGGGGCTACAGGGCAGGCAGCTTGTCTGTCTCCAGGGCCACAGCCTGGCTGGTCCCTATTCCTCTCTTGCAAGCTCATTTGTGCCTGGATGGTCCCCATTTTTCTCTCATGAGCTCATTTATGCCTGTCTGGTTCCCATTCCTCTTTCCCCAGTGTTGAGTGAGCCATTATGGCGTGAAGGCATGAGGATGTGATGACCATTTGCATATTAGCTCTTATATAGTATATGCATTACCTATGACACAGACAATAGGGTGATGAAAGCCTGGGTGAGGCGGGCACTGGGTGGAGAGGGGCTATGGGGGGAGAAAAGGACATCTTTAATACTCTCATCAATAAAGATTTTTTAAAATATCAGCCTCCTGTATTTGGTCAAACATTTAATTAACTCACCCCTAATGCCTTGGCAGGGCCAGACCACAGGATTAAGGCCCTAGAACGGGACATTCCCAACCCCGCTTTATCTGAAGTTTACGAACAGACTACGCTAACCTGTGTGACAGAATAATGTCACCTGGCCTGGGGGTAGGAGTTCTGGCTTGAAAGGGGGCCTTTGAGGTGTTGGAACTGTTCTATATCCTTGTGTATTGGGATGATGCTCTAAGCAACTGAGCTACCGGGCCAGGGCCGGCTGTCCTACGTGTTCATCTGAACGGTTGCTACACAGGTTATGTACACACGTGAAAAATGCTTATGTACAGATATATATATATATATATATCTAGGTGTATACCTACACATTAGTATACCATATGGTAGGCATACCATATATGCACGGATATATACATATGCATTGAGTTCTATATTTATTAACTTTCTTTTGCTTAAGTTTTTTGTTTTGTTTTGAAAGGAGAGCTCCCTGGTTATATAACACCTGGGGCACACCACTTTTTATTTTTTTATTCTTTCTTTCTTAGAGAGAGAGAGAGAGTGGAAGAGTGAGGGAAAGACAGAGAGAAATATCGATGTGAGAGAAATACATTGATTGGTTGCCTCCTGCACATACCCAGACCAGGGCCCGGGGCAGGAGCCTGCAACCAGGGTACATGCCCTTGACTGGAATCCAACCGCAACCCTTCAGTCAGAAGGTGTTGCTCTATCCACTGAGCCAAACCACCGAGGGCTATATTTATTAATTCCCCTACGTCTCACACACACACACACACACACACAGACACTTCCCAGCTTCATGTCAGAGTCTCTGAGCTGGGGCCTGAGAGTCTGCACGGTGCTCCCCTGATGGTGATGGTGCGCATTGAAGACCAGGGTGGCAGGCTGTGCACGCTGGGATCTCCCAGTCTCACCTCGGCAGTCACACCGGACCCCACTGCCCACCTGGGTAGAAGTATCACAAGGCTTTCATACGTCCGTCACTAGGGAACAAGATTGGTGTGAGATTTCTCACCTTTACGCTGTCACACCTAAGCCAGAAGCCGCGCTCTCATGGAAGGACAGGCACCTCTTTCCTGCTTGTCTTTAAAAACTGAACAGGAAAACCAACTGTTTGCATCCTTTTAAGTCTTCGTGGAGAAAGACATATTTCTGTTCTTTATTTTTCATACATCCTGTTTTATTTTTTTCCATCACCATTCATCCCCTCAAGGCCCCCTTCCACCTCCATCCGTCCCCTGCCTCCCACAATCGCCACTCTGTTGTCCAGGTCCATGAGTTCTCTCTCTTTTTTCTTTTTTGCTCAATCCCTCCACCTCTCCAACCCTACCCTGCCACCCGAGTATGTTCCAAACTTACAGTCAGTCTGTAGGTGATTTTTTACTCTGTCCCCCACTTCTCCATGTGCTCCCTGACCCCCACCACACTCAGCGTAATTAACAAAAGGAAGAGGCAGGTGACGTTCGTCGAGTGTCGGGAATGCACAGGGCTACTGTGCTTGTGTGATCGCATTGGATCCTGAAAACAGATCAGTGAGCAGAACCGAGGCTCGGAAGGACTCGGCAACTCCCCAAACATCCACAGCCTATAGGTGGGGTCGCTGACCCCAATGTGCCCAAGGGCACTAAAGAGCTGCTGATGGCTCATTTTTGTTTAATTTACAGCCACAGAACTTATCGTTGGCATTCAAAGCCGCAGCAAACATCCCCTTAACTTAACGATCAGCCTTTACCCAACAAGTGGATTAGTTTATTTAAGCATCCTCCTAATATTTACTCAGTGTCCGTCTTTGCCAGTGCAAATGTCTTGCTGAACATGTTTTAAATCCACCATTGCCTTAGGATTATTATTTGAGAAAAATTGTTATAAACGGGGTAACTAGAATAAATGTACATTTTTAAGATGTTGGAAGTTTTGCCAAACTCTCCGAAAGCATCCTGTTAATCTGCATTCTTCTTAAAGGACCACACCTTGCCAAAGCTGGGTGTCTGCCAGCAGGACACCCCAATTCAATCTGCGTGAGTGAGGGGATCATTTTAGTGTATTTATTCTTTTTTAAAATATATATATATATTGCTTTCAGAGAGGAAAGGAGAGGGAGAAAGAGAGAGAAACATCATAAGAATGAAACATCATAAATGATTCATAAGAGAGAATCATTTCTTGGCTGTCTCCTGCACTCGAGTTTGTCTATCATGCCCTGACCAGGTAGCTTCTTTCCTCTCTAAAAATCAATTTAAGAATCAATTTTAAAAATGTATATCCTTGGGTGAGGATTTAAAAAAAAAAAAAGAGTTTGTCTGCCAAGATAGTTACACAGGTGTTTATACAATCATTTGTTAAATTGTATATATATATGATATAAAGATTATGTATCAGGTTATATATAGATTATGTATAATACATCTGTAAATGTATTTTTGTAAAATATGATATATTTATATCTATATATATAAAAGCCTAAGTAACCATCACAACCGAATGGATGACCAAACAGGCTGTGTGGGGCAACCAGGCCGGCAAGGGGGCAGTGAGGGGCAACCAGACTGGTGGTGGGGGGGGGCAGTTGGGGCAACCAGGTCAGCAGGGGGACA
>NW_006293003.1:1742052-1742866 GCF_000327345.1 Myotis davidii
TTTAAAGAAAGAAGGGTGGAAGGACAGGAGAGATGGACAAGAGAAAGGGAAAGGATGGTCTTAAATTTATACAGAATTGTTTCCTTAGTACATGGCCTAGAACAGTGATGGTGAACCTTTTGAACTCGGCGTGTCAGCATTTTGAAAAACCTGAACTTAACTCTGGTGCCGTGTCACATATAGAAATCTTTTTATATTTGCACCCATAGTAAAACAAAGACTTATATTTTTGATATTTATTTTATATATTTAAAATGCCATTTAACAAAGAAAAATCAACCAAAAAAATGAGTGTCATAGGTTCGCCATCACTGCCATAGGCCAACACCCTATCCACTGAGCCAAACCGGCTAGGGCAGTGTATTTATTATTTTCACTTCTTCTTGTTTGAATTTCTTAGTCTTTGGTATGCGGTGGGAGCCCTTGATCTACATCTCAGCAAGCTGACACTGCCTCACGGTGGTTTAAGTATATTTCACCGGTTTTTCTTAGTCTTCTCATTTTGGGTCTAGGCAACTACAGGCAATCAGTCAATGTCCCTCTCCCACATTGATGCTTCTCTCTCTCTCTCTCTCTCTCTCTCTCTCTCTCTCTCTCTCTCTCCTGAGTTTGTCTATCATGCCCTGACCAGGTAGCTTCTTTCCTCTCTAAAAATCAATTTAAGAATCAATTTTAAAAATGTATATCCTTGGGTGAGGATTTAAAAAAAAAAAAAGAGTTTGTCTGCCAAGATAGTTACACAGGTGTTTATACAATCATTTGTTAAATTGTATATATATATGATATAAAGATTATGTATCAGGTTATATATAGA
>NW_006293003.1:1743089-1743838 GCF_000327345.1 Myotis davidii
GAATGCCCGGTCACTATGACATGCACTGCAGCCAGCTAACTGGGCCACCCCCCTGCAGCCCCTCCCCCTGGCTGGCCCAGCCCCCATTGGCCCCATTGGCCCCCACTAGGGTGGGCCTGCTCCCCAACCCCCTGCACGAATTTCATGCACCGGGCCTCTAGTAAGTATATAGTATTGTACAATATATCCTTATAATATATAATCTCTATTATACAAACCCCATGGCCGTGATGCTGTCACACCATAACGACCAAATGCCAAAGCCACCTGCTGAGCGTCATATGATTTCTTCATGGGAACAAGTGAATGTTGCTCTGTTCACCTGTCATCTTCCAACGAAGGTTAATTTAAGTGCTCCTAAGAAGGAAAGGTTTGGGCAGGAAACTGTTCTTATCTCCATCCACAACTGCCTTCAAGGTGGGCGGGGTCTTGACACTGGGTCCCACAGTACACCGGGTCTGGGTCTTGCGCAATTTCGTGCGGTGGGCCTCTAGTAAATATATACATATATATTTGTGTAAATGGAATCTACACTAATAAAAGAGAAAAATGGTAATTGGTGTACAACGCTACTCTTTTCATTGGCTAATCAGTGGGATATGCAAATTAACTGCCAACTCAGATGGCAGTTAACTGACAACAAAGATGGCGGTTAATTTGCATATGTAGGCACAATGCAGGGAGGCGAAAGGGAAAGCAGGAAGAAGCCCCCTGCCACTGACAGTGATCGGAAACCCAGGGGGGAGCTA
>NW_006293003.1:1744491-1759171 GCF_000327345.1 Myotis davidii
GAGGGCTGGGGGCAGAACCAGTGATGGGGGGAAAAGAGGGTCCCCTGCCCAGGCCTGACACCTCTGCCCAGGGTCCCCTGGCCAGGCCTGATCAGGCGATTGGAGGGTGATGGGGGTCAACGCCTGAGGGCTCCCAGTATGTGAGAGGGGGCAGGCTGGGCTGAGGGACACTCCCCCCCACACACACCCAGTGCATGAATTTCATGCACCAGGACCCTAGTAGTTATATAATATATCACACAAGTATATATTTATATTATATATTTACATATTTTATTGCTATTTTAAAACCTACAGTATGTTTCACAATTTAACATTTTTTAAAGCGTGAGGCCATGTGAGTGAGTCTGGAAATGAAGGTGCGGGGACAGCGAGCAGAAGGAACCTTATGTCCTCAGGGCAGAGTCCAGAGTGAGCCCTGCGGGGACGCAGTTCTAGGCGGATGGGCACCTAAACTGGCAGTCGCCGGGAACCCCGAGTCACTCAATGTGTTACACTCTGAAATCTTTTAAACTGTTGAGAGCTGACTTCAATGCCTACTTTGATTTGAAAAAAGAAAGGAATTGTTTTACCTGTAACTAATCTGCAGAGTCAACGTTTTGGCGTTGTCTGCCCTGTGCACAGGCCCGCTCCATGGCCACGCCTCCTTCCATCCCGTGGGGAAGCTGGTGGGCAGGTGCACCGCGAGGTTTCATGGCTGTCCTCCTGTGGTGAAGAAGCTCTTTCTTTGAAAGCATGATCCCCACTGATGGCTGCTCTTTTCTGGGAAGGTGCCTGGTTTTGGATATGCCCCAAGTCTCAGTAAACTGCCACACTCATTCTGAAAGAGCTATTGTTATTTCTTAGGCTTCCTCGGTACGCGGTGTGACATCTGGAAACCATGTGGCATTTGGGGCTTCCTCCTTCCCAGGGGCCATCACTCTGACTTCCGTCTCCTGGATGCAAGATACTCACAAAGCTTTAACCTTGAGCGTCAGGTAAATCCCGGACTGTCGGCACCTGCCCCAGGCAGGTCCCCTAACCTCTCTGAGCCTCCATGTCCTTCCAGAGCCTGGGTCTGCCATGGAGTCTTCCTCTCCAGGTCACTGTGAAGATGAAACAACGCCTGCCTTTAGCAGCGCCCTCTCCCAGCTCAATCCATGTTAGAGAAAGCGTGAGGATCACTAGAGTTCAACAGGGACTTAAAACGACAGGCAGGGGCACCAGGCTGTTCATACCAGATGGGAGATGGGAACAGGCACCTATTGGCATGTGACACATGTTTGCTCACCTCAGGGGATTGGGCTGGGTGCTTTCCAAGCATTTTCTTCTCACCCCCTCGCTCCCCCAGGCTGAGGGAGGCACAATGACCATCCCAACACCCCATACTCACCGGAAGGGAAGTGGGCCTCAAGCCCAGTCCATCCTGCAAAGCCCGTGCCCATCTCTGCTGGCCTGTCCTGGGGCAGGATGGGTCATGCATTCATTCATTCAGCCCAGCGGCTCTCAACCCTGGCCGCAGGCCAGGACCACCTGAGGGTCTCCCACGACGCATCGCTGCCTGCGCTCTGCCTCACACCAAATGCACCCGCCTCTCCAAGGGTGGCTCTGGCACCCGGATCTTTTCAAGGCTCCCCACGTGACTGCTCTGACCAGGCTGAAGAGCCGCTGGTGGCCCCGGTGTGGCGCCTGCAGCATTGACACATCAGACAGTAATCTCAGAAGCCTGGCCACACCTCCCGCTTTGTCATAAAGTACCTCGTTGTCACTGCCTGTGATGATTAGTTGTATGTGTCAGCTGGGCTGGGCCACGGGCCTAGATATTTGGTCCAATGTTATTCTGGATGTTTTGGTGACGGTGTTTTGGAGATGAGATCAACATTTAAATCTGAGGACTTTGAGGAATGCAGATGACCCTCCCTAGTGTGGGTGGGCCTCATCCGATCAGTTGATGGCCCAGATAGAGAAATGACTGACTAACTTTCCCTGATCTGGAAGGGATTTCTCAGCAGCCTTTGGACTCAGAGCCACTCTGCCCTGGGTCTTAGGCCTGCTGGCCCGCCCTGCAGATTTTGGACTTGTGATCTCCATGTATTGCATGAGCCAATTCCTTAAAATAAATTTCTTTTTATACACACACGCATCCTGTTCATTCTGGTTTTCTGGAGAACCCTGACTCATACAGGGCCACAAGCAAAACTGGCCTCTTGTTGAACGTGGCCATACATAAACATCCAACTCGCATTCTTCTATGGACAGCCACGCCTGGAGAGGGAGGGGCTAGACACGGGGTTCCCAGTCCAGGGCAGATTGCTACATGGCACTTGGTCTCACTGACATAGAAGCGCAGAGATGGAAAAACCATCTCCTGAAGTTATTCCATAACCAGGGATGGGACTCAGTGGGATTAATACCGTGGCTCCTGCCTAGGGCGATTCGGCATCCCAGGCGACAGTTGGCAACTATGGAGGCATGTGTGGTCTGGTCAGGGCACAATAGACCAACTCAGGAGACCTTGCCGCTGGCATCTAGCGGGTAGCGGCCAGGGATGCTCTAAACAGCCTCTGAACTAAAGCACAGGCCAGCCCCTGTATCAGATACACCCGCCGAACGTGTGGCAGGTGCCAAGGTTGAGAAAGCCTGGGTTTGGATGGGGAAACACTTGCTAAGGAAATGAACTTAGGGAGGAGCGAGGAGCCTGAAAAGGCAGCAGGAGTCTGACAGACGGACTGGAAGAACAGGCTGGAGGAAAACATTGCCGAAAAGGCCAGGAGCTCCGGGAAGTTCTTAAGAATCCAGCCAGTGGAACGTCACGGTGCCACGTGTGGCTTGAACTGCGCTCCTCCCACGGGGAGTCCTGGCTCTCTGAGTCTTAGCGCGAGACCAGAGGTGGTGAGTAGCATCTTGTGTTTTTAATTTGGGGAGCAATCTGTTAAACTCATGGGAGGGCGCTCTGTGCGGAAGCTAGGAGGGCAGAGATCTGGTCCCCTCTCTGCTAACGATGGCCGTTGGTACCCTCGGTGGGAATGTGGGTGTGGGGAACTCTGGGGCAAACTCTCCTCAGCGAAGCAGAGTCATTGCTTAGGCCCCGATCACTCTGCTTCTGGAGACAGGGGCGAGCGGAACACACGCTCCCAGGCCCCAAGGGGACAGGGCAGGTGTGAGGGTGCTCCCGCAGGGCGGCTGGGCTGCGGCAGGTCTGGGTCTCCATCCTGGTGGAACGCTCCCTATGGGTCGGAATAAACAGATGTTTGTGAGGTTAAGTAACGTGGTCAGGGTCATTCTGCTTGTTCAGGGCGAGGCCGCAGGCCAGCTCGGCTCCGCTGAACGCCTATGTCAGCGTGTCGTCCACTAGGCAACCCCTCCACCCCCGCCCCCTTCATAATGAGAAGAGGGCGAGCGGGAGAGATCCCCTTCCATCACATTGACGAGCCTTCCGTTGCGTGTTCCTTCCTTCTTCCTTCGTAGAGAAGAGCAACAGGACAGGCAGGCGCTACTGCAAAAGGTTAGCGGGCGTGGGCCGCGGAGTCAGCTTGACCTTCTAGAATTCTGACTTTAGTGAAGGTCTCAGCTGGCCCCCATGATGCGTGCTGCCCATAACAAAACTTTTTTTAAAAAAAATATATTTTTATTGATTTCAGAGACGAAGGGAGGGGGAAGGAGATAGAAACACCATCGATGAGAGAGAATCGTGGATCGGCTGCCTCCTGCACGCCCCCTAGTGGGGATCGAGCCAGTGACCCAGGCACGTGCCCTTGACCAGAATCAAACCCTTTGGTCCGCAGGCCGACGCTCTATCCACTGAGCCAAACAGGCCAGGGCAACAAAACTTCTTAAAGGAAAAGAGCAGCTAACCTATGTGAAGCCACTGCCAGGCACCGGTCTGAGAACTTCTCATGTCACTGTTGGTAAACAGCCCTCAGGGCGGCCCTGTGAAGCAGGGAGGGTGTTTAAGTCTCCACGCCCCAAAGGAAGGTGAACAAGCCAGAGAGGGGAAGTGACTGGCCCAAGGTCACGCAGCTGGCAGCTGGCGTCGGAGCCCAGGCCGTGTGCGTGTGGGCCCACTGCCAGCCATGGGAGCTATAGGGGGCTTCTGACTCCTGCTCTGCTCCCTGCTAACCACATTGTGGATGACCTTGGCCTGAGTTGTTTTCATTGTGAAAACATGGATAAAGATGGTTTTCCTCCTGATGTTGGGAGGTGTAACATCTGCACAGTAATCAAAGTTTCATCATCGCTGAATTGCTCACCTGCTCCCTTAGGGATCAATGCTAGGTGCCCAGACGCCCCTGGGGCGCTGTGTTTGGCACGTGGTCAGAGTGACCCCAAGGAGGGGCTGCTGGCTGGGGATTCGGGGTGGGGGGTGGGGGTGACTGCATTGAAGAGGAAAGAGGAGGGCTAAGACCCCGGGCTCCGGCAGCGGGACAAAGTGAGCTCAGCCAGCTGACCAGGGGCCTGGAAGACCCAGCCAGGCGCCTTCACAGGTAGAGGAAAGGGGAGGATCTGGGGGTTCGAATGGGGGAAGGAAAGACACAGGAGAGACCCCAGGCTTGGAACCAGACAGCTCTGAGTTCAAATCTCACCTCATGTCCGTCCTTGCAGTGTGACCTTGACACAGTCCTCACGCTGCCCTCTCTCAGCCATGGGCTCTCCGTGTCCTTGTGGCTGAGGACCCGGTGAGAGGAGCTGGGTTTTACCTCTGTGGTCATTTTTTTAAAAAAATAATAAAGCCATATTTTTCTTAACTGACTTATCTGAGACCAAAATAGGTTTCTCTAATGAACTGTTAAAAATGAGAATTGGAAGAGAATGGCATCAGATGAGAGAGGCGAAGGCACACACTTTATTTCTTTGTTTCTCTGCGCTCGCCTGTCTCCAGCAGACAGCCAGGGCCGGCACGTGACGGGGGAGCCTGCCACAGGCCTAGAAATAGAACCACTGCTCTCTGGGGCCCTGGGCACCTCCCCGCCTGCCTCCACCCCCAGAGGCAGCCAGTCTTTGAGTTTTAAACATGAACGTTCAAATGCGGGGGGCAGGGGGCGGGGTGGGGGAAAGGAAAAGCGGTGACCTGAAGCATTGCAGGAGAGAGGGTGGCCTGGGACAGGCGTCGTTAACGACAGGTGTCAGGCACTCGCCAGGTGGCTGAAGGCGTGCGGAGTGGATGTGCGTGGATTAGTCAGGACCGACCCCTGGCCGAGGCCCTGGCTCCGCTCCTGTTTGCAGGGTGAGTGCGCGTCTGAGCAGACCCTGGTGTAAGGGTCAAAGGTCGTCTCAACCTGGCGGACCTCTCCTTCCCGTGCCCTCTGGCACTGCGCTCACTTGAGGTGATGTGTTTCACTTCGCCAGCCCATGTTTTGGAAACATGGGTGAAGTGCTCGGCCGGAACTGTCCGTGTCTGGGTCCCCGTGAGAACCTGCCGGGTGCGGTCAGCCTGGCATCACCCACGTTTCCCTGAGCGCCTTCCATGAGGCAGATGCCCCGCCGGCTGCTGGGGGGACCTCTGAGCGAGGCAGACAGCCCCTGCTCGGGAAGACAGCAGCACCAGTGCACAGACAGGAGGCGGGCAGGAGTGGCAGGGACCAGGAAGGACACAAACCAGGCGCCGATGGGAAGGGAGTACAGGACAGAGTGTCCTCCAAGCAGCGGGAAGCCACCTAGTGATGGCCCCGCGGGAGAGGAGCCGAGAGCGCTGCCTTTGCGGCCGAGCCCGCCTCAGCCATTGCCCGCGGACTTAACGATCTCTTTACAGGCTTTCTCAGCACTGTGTGTTCCCTTTAAAAAATTTATCACCAGGCCTCGAAGTTACCGCCCGGGCCTGTCTCCCTAATTAGACTGTAACCTCTGTGATAAGGGACTGGTTCCTCTTTCTTGTATCGTCCACTCAGCTCACGTGTATGGGGTGCTTCCTGTGTGCCCGGTACCGAGATGAGTCCCTGGACAAAGAGTGGGCACTCGCTACATGCCTTCTTTTTTTCGATTGAGATATAATTGACATAGAACCTTGTACCAGTGGTAGGTATACTACATACATGACTTGATGTACACGGAGGTACTGTGGAAGGACCACCACGGTGAGTTCAGGTAGCACCCGTCACGCACAGACACAAGGATTGCTTTCTGGTGAGAACTTGGAAGAGAGGCTCCAGACACAAAGCGTGTGCGTGAGGAGTTGCCTTCCCAGTATCACAGACGAGGACACCCAGCCTCAGATGTAAGGAAACTTGTTCAGGGTCACCCAATCTGCAAGCAGTGGGCCAAACGTTGCCCGCTCTCCTTTCTCCATCATAAGTGTTATGCTGTAATTTTTTCCTTTATTACAAAAATTGTGAACGTGTAAGGGCCGGGTTAATTGTGAGTTCTGGTTGAAAAGCGACAGCTCACATCCGTCCACGGCATTGTCCCTGTAGACCAAGCATGTCAAACTCAAAGGCTAACACGGGCCACATAAACAAGGCATGCGGCCCACGGAGTTTGACACGCTTGCTGTCCAGTGGTTTTCAACCTTCTGGCCCTTTAAATACAGTTCCTCATGTGGTGACCCAACCATAAATTTATTTTCGTTGCTACTTCATCACTGTCATGTTGCTGCTGTGATGAATCGTCATGTAAATATCTGCTATGCAGGATGGTCTTAGGCGACCCCTGTGAAAGGGTCGTTCGACCGCCAAAGGGGTCGCGACCCACAGGTTGAGAACCGCTGCTGTAGACTGTCTGAGGCAGCCATGCAGCTGAGCCCTCCCGAGGATCCTTGAGTCCCTGCTGCGGCCCGTGAGCTGGGGTTTGCTGCTTTCATTCCCCTGTCACAGGTGTGGATGCCCAAGTGCAGAAAGATGCAATAATGGCTCGGGGCTAAGCAGCCCAGAGCAAGGGGCTGGGACACCTGCCGCTGACCCAGGCTGTGCTCCTGCCAGCTCACTGCCCAGGAGGGCGGGTTGAGTGTGGGCTGAGGGCCAAGGAGGACAGTGCGAGGGAGCGGCCGCAGCGTGGGAAGGAGGCCTTGAGCCGGTCTCGAGCTGAGTCACCGAGAGAGGTGGTGTGTGGTACCTGAGGGCGCAAAGGCCAGGCATCTGGGTGCCACAGCAGAAAAAGCCCAGCCCAGTGGCAAGGATGCTGCTTGGCACGCCACCTCCCTGCTGCCAGGCAGGGGGCCTCGGAAATCGCCTGCCAGCAGGGTTCTCCCGGGGGTGGGGCCCAGATAAAAGCCAGATGATAACAGGTGGCGCCTGCATGATAAACAGCAGGCAAAGGGCCTCGCTGGACACTGAGGGTTTCAGCTTGGGCCTCATTTATAAAACAGGATGCTCTTTCCGGGAGATTTCTGGGTAGGTATGGGCGGTTTCTTGGGAAAGGCGAGACTCTGGCTGAGTTTTGAGGGAAGAGAATGTCGGAGCTGCAGAAGAGGGAGGAGGAACGCAGTCCCAGTCCAGGGCTGGGGCTGGGGTGGGGTCTCAGGGGGTGGGTGCGGGACAGCAGGGCTGGGGATGGGTGGGCAGACAAGGCCCAACATCCAGCTTCCCGTGCAAGACAAACAATCTTCGCTCTTGGCAGTAATGTCACCCAGGATAACAGACTCAGTCAGTTATCACGAGCCCCTAAGAGCAGAACTTCTGCTTTCACAGGGCACAGGACAAAAAGAGGAAATGGAGTGAGACTTTCAGAGGCTCTTAGGCCCCAGGAGAGGATGGAGAGAGGCCTATGGGGTCCCCCAGAGGGCCTGACTCTGCACCCATCTAATTCCATTGTAGCGCTCCACCTGCAGAGAGAAGTTCAGATTTTTCTTCCCAAAAAGGAAATGGTGGTTTGGCATGGTGCCAAGGAGGCCTTCCAAAACGATCTTTTTAAAATCTGCCATCTCCCTATCTCTGCCACCAACCCAGCGTCCCAGCCCCGTTGTCCCATTTCCCCACAGCACCTGTCACGGTCCATCGCCCTGTGTCACTCATGCATGTGCTTGGTGCTATGGTCTGTCTCCCTCCCTAGAATGTAAGCTCCATGAGGGCGGGAATTTCTGGCTGGGAGTCATCACTCTCCACCCCAGTGCCTAGGACAGTGCCTGGGCGGCAGGCCCAGTCAGTGTGTGTGGAGTGAATGAAGGAACGGGTTTCATGTGGTTACAGCTCTCTGTGTGTCTGTCTGTGAGCTCCTTCCAGGAGGGACTTGATCTGTTTCATTTCTGTGTCTCCAGCAACTAACCAGCAGCCTCACCTGGCTCTTAGTAAGTCCTCAGGAAGCCTTTTTAAATAATCTATAATAATAAAAGCATAATATGCTAATTAGACCAGACGTCCTTCCAGACAACCTTCCAGACGAAGCCTGGTCTGTGAGGGAAGCCCAGGTCCCAGGTACCAGAGGGAAGCTGGTGCTGGCAGCCAGGGGAAGGAAGGCCTACTCTTGCACGAATTTCGTGCATCGGGACTCTAGTAAATGAATAAGAGAATGAGTGGATGGGTGGGTGGATGGATGGATGGGTGGATGCATGGAAGGATGGAAGAAAGGATGGATGGTTGGATGGATGGACAGATGGAGGGGTGGATGGGTGGAAGTATGGAAGGATGGTTGGATGGATGAATGGATGGATGGAAGGAAGGATGGACAGGTGATTTCTTTTCTAGAGGAGGGTTTGCTTGGTGAAATGCAGCAAACAGGTGTCCATGTTTGGCCTGGCCTGTGGCTGCTCCTCAGATTGGAAGGTTTAGAGTCCCACGAGCTCATTTGGGGCTGGAGGAGTTGAACAAGGTGGTTGAGTCCAGCTAGCCAGGGCAAAACAGTGAGGTCAGTGGGGGTGTCAGTCTTGACTCTGCCCCTCCCTTGCTCTGCCTCTTTGCCCCTCACCAACCTGGAAAGAGAACTCACCTCCCTGGCCTGCCCTCCTCACGCTGTGGCACAGAGGGCACCCTCTGCTGGCTCCCCTGTCCACTCCCCAGCAGCTGCTCCTCAGGAAACAGAAGGAAAGAGGCCCAGTGCCCAGAGCACTTGTATTTGCTGTTCTGTTTTTCCTCCCTGTCCCCTTGCCCTGACCCAAGCTTTGTCAGACCCAGAAAAGTAACTGCCCACCTTAGAAGGCTAAGGTGCTGTGGGTGTCCCCACTTAGAAGAGTTGTCACAGGGCCACAGAAATGACAGCTGGCTGAGCGAGGGGTCCTGGGAGCAGGTTTTGGGTCAGTGCTCCTGGTAGCAAGGAAGGTCCCCTCAGCATTCCCCATCCTTGGTGCAGGGCGTGAGGCAAGGAAACAGTCTTTGCTGCCTTAGAGCAGAGCATCAGCCTGAACTCTGTATGCACAACCTCAGCTGGGAAGGTGGGCCAGCAGCTGGGGCTCCAAGGTCAAGTGGATCTCAGAGAGTTCATCCATCTGGCAGGGAGGAGGGTCCTTCATCTTGACCCTCAAGGTAAGAGCCAGTATAGGCCACAGACTCAGAACTCTGTGGAGCACACAACCCAAAGGGACCCATGATTCTGTCCATTTACTTTTTCTATTTATGTTTCATGACCGAGTAGGTGTAGGTGTAGGTGTAGGTGATGATGGTGGTGGTGATGGTGGTGCTGATGGTGATGATGGTGGTGATGGTGGTGGTGGTAGTGATGGTGATGGTACCACTATGAGGGGCAGGAGCAGAGGCAGGGAGAAGAGGCAAGAGGCCACGGTAGTAGCTCAGACTCGGGTGGAAGAGATGCTTTTGATGAATGGTGGTCAGATTCTGGATGGATCTCAGGATTAAGTTGGGGTGAGGAGAGTGCGAAGAATGGCGATGCCAATTTACCTGGAAGTTAAAGATGTAGAGGAGCAGGTTTGGAGGGGAGCAGGGGTGTCTAATAGCATGGGGGGAGTCCGCATACAGATGGGATGGGAGACCCTGTGTAGTGAGTGCAGAGAGAAGAGGGGGTGAGAGAGGGGAGGGGAGGAAGAAAAGAAGGGAGGGAAGGGAGAGCGGAGAGGGTCCCACAGAAGATCGTGGAAGGAGGCCAGTGAAAAGGGAGAGAACCGGGCAGGAGCTCAGTGAAGTAGCTCCCATGAACCTGTGCAAATCTAAGGAAGATGCGAGCTGGCCAGGATCCAGTCCACAGCCTTTCCGTCGACATCCAAACCACGTACCGAGTCTCCCCGGGAATCCCAAGGTCATCAGGGGCCGCGTAGGGCGGCCAAAGCCTCCCGCAGGATTGTTAGTCAACTCTGGTCTAGCCAAACAAGAAGCAGGGAGGAGCTCTGAAGGAGCAGCTAAGGATAAATATTTATCCTAGACACGCTCAATTTCATGAATGATTGACTTACCGGTGTTAAAAATAGGCCCCATTCACGAGTCCCTGCCAGGTGTTGGTGTTATGTCCACACGGTATTATTCCTCCTCTCACAGGGACATATTGTCATGCTTGCGACACGGGTAAGGAAGCTGAGGGCAACGGAGTCGCTCAAGGTCACACACTGGTTGGAGGCAGTCAGGGAGGGAAGCTGAGTCACATTGGGGCCAAAGCCGCGTCCGTCCCGCTAAACCACGCTGATGCACGGGGGGAGGGTCAGGGGGTCTGACTCCAGGAAAGCCACGGAGGCGTTAAGCAGGGTGGGTCACCTGGCCTGGTTTTTGCTGTAGGAAGTCGCTGGAGATGCCGCTGGATGGAACCGCCTGGGGGGCGGGGGGTGAGCAGGGACAGCTGTCGGGAAGCCATGGCAGGCAGTCTCCCAGGTGACAGAGGATGTCATCTGCCCGGATAGAACTGAGAGCAGAAGCGACGAGAGTTTTGATCATTTGGACAGGCACTAGGAGGGAGTCTGGAGGAAGGAAAGCATCTTTGATATTTGGGGGGCTGGAGGGGCTGGAACATGGACATCGGAAGTGTAGTTTAGGACCTGCTGTGTTCAAGACGCTGCTTAGCCACATGGGGGCACTGACTGGAGGGTGGACATATGCATCTGGACCTGGAGGAGAGGTCGGAGCCAGAGGGATAGAATGGGGGGTCAGCAGCATATCATTGGTTTTAAGGCTACTACCCATCTGGATGAGTCACTCATGGGAAGAGTGTGGGTAGAACAGAAGGGGGGCTTTGGGCTGTGTCCTGGGACCCTCCACCACGAGGTCTGGTAGGCGAGGGGAGCAGCTGAATGGACTAAGAAGGGGTGGCCAGGGAGGCGGAGGGAAGACCGGGCCAGTGTAGTGGCTGCAAAGGACGATTCTAGGAGGACCCAGTGGAGGAAGAGTGGTCAGCTTCATCCAAGCCGCAGGGAAGTGATGGGACTTGACTACTGACCATAGGTCCTGGGTGTCCTCAACGTGAGTGGTGTGGTGGGTCCAACCCCCTCTGGGCGGCAGCTGAGTAGGGAGCGGAGACAGTGGGCTCTCTTTGGGAGCTTTTGCTGCAGCAGAGAGCATGGAAAGCAGGTGTCCACAGGGGGCCTGGGGCCAGCAGACGTGTTGTTGTTTTTAAACCGAGGTGAAACTCCCTTACTATCAAATTAACCATTGTATTTGATTTGTTAATTAACCATTTTATTTTTTAAAATATATTTTTTTAAATATATTTTATTGATTTTTTACAGAGAGGAAGGCAGAGAGATAGAGAGTTAGAAACATCAATGAGAGAGAAACATCGATCAGCTGCCTCCTGCACACCACCTACTGGGGATGTGCCTACTGGGGACCAAGCCTACAACCCAGAATTGAACCTTCGACCTCCTGGTTCATAGGTTGACACTCAACCACCAAGCCACGCTAATGAACCATTTTAAAGTGAACAGTTCAGTGGCACTGAGCGCTTTCACAGTGCCGCGCAGCCACACCTATCTAGTCCCCCAACATTTTCACCATCCCCCAAAGCCAACCCCTCCCCCATTAAATAGCTGCTGCCCTTCGCACCCACCCCCAGCCCCTGGCCACCGCTCAGCAGCTTCCTGCCTCTGTCCTTTCACCTGAGCGTTGCATTGACAGGGAATGATGAAACAGGTGACCTTCTGTGTCAGGCTCCTTTCTCTTAGTACAATGGTCTCAAGGTCCTTCCACGTTGTCGCATGTATCAGATCATCATTCCTTTGTGTGGATAAACCACAACCGCTCATCCTCTCCTTAGCCAACGGGCATCTGGCCTGTCCCCGCCTCCTGGCTTCTGCGAACAGAGCTGCTGTGAGCATTCATGCACACGTGTTTGTCTTGAACACCTGTCAGCAGGTCTGGGTGTGCACCGGGGATTGGAGTGGCTGGACCACATGGGGATCCTATGTCTAATTGTTCAGACACCACCCAGCTCCTTTCCACAGCAGCTAAACCAGTTACATCCCCACCAGCAACGTCCGAGGGCTCCCATTTCTCCACATCCTCACCTTTTGGGTTAGTTTGTTTTGATTGGTGATATTAAGACATTTGTGTTCCTAGCCTGGAAGAGAGATGGAGAAATGGAGGCTGCTGCAGAGAAATAGGACAGTTGCTGGAGAGAAATTCTAGAGGAGGTGGGAAGGATGAGCCCATGAAACCCAGGAGTGGGGGGCCTCCGAAGTGGGCAGTCTGGACGCTGGGCTGCCAAGAGCAAAAGAGATTCTCTGAACTCTAGGCCCTGAGGCTCCTGATGGGCGCGTCCTCTGGGAGGAGCTCTCCCACAGAGATCCCAGTCTGGCCGGCAGCGTGGGTGGTCTTATTTTATTTTTTTAAAATATATTTTTATTGATTTCAGAGAGGAAGGGAGAGGGAGAGAGAGACAGAAACATCAATGATGAGAAGTAATCATTGATCACTTGCCTCCTGCACCCCCCACCCCCGTACCTGGTGGAGCCAGCAACCTGGGCATGTGTCTGACTGGGATTGAACCCATGACCCCTTGGCTCATGGGTTGACCCTCAGCCACTGAGCCACATCGGCCAGGCATGGGTGGTCTTACGTGAAACCTCAGTTCTCATTCACAAGCCATGCTGCTTCGGGTGTGCTCAGCCATAGTGTGGAAATAACAAAAGGTCAGGATCTGCCTTTTGGAGTAAGTGAGGCTACTTATAACCAGCACCTGGCAGATAGCAGGTGCTTATTGAACGTAGTCCCCTTACCTTGGCTCACTCTTCTGCCCAGTCTCTGAATTACCCAATAGAAGTAACGGGTGTACCCTTCTCAGTATCTAGCAGTACGATGGCCACATAGTAAGTGCTCCATAAATATTAGAAAAAGAATAAAGATCCAAGAATAAAAATAATGATCAAAAAAGAGATTTCCCGCTCTAACCAGTTTGGCTCAGCGGGAAGAGCATCAATCAGCCTGCGGAGTGAAGGGTCCCGGGTTCGATTCAGGTCAAGGGCATGTACCTCAGTTGCAGGCTCCTCCCCGGCCCGGGCCCTGGTCAGGGCCGTGCAGGAAGCAACCAATCAATGTGTTTCTCTTACATCAATATTTCTCTCTCTCTCTCTTCCACTATTTCCAAAAAATCAATGGAAAAAAAGATCCTCCAGTGAGAATTCTTTTTTTTAAAAAAAAGGGATTTCTCAATAATAATAGCGACAGTGAATATTTACTCGGTGCTTGCGACAGGACAGGCATTGCCTCAGGCAGCATCTCATTCAATCTGCACATGACCTTGAGGCGAGTCCTCCCGTACCCCACTTCTCAGAGCGCATGTGTCTGGTGCCTGGTGTGAGGTGGCTGGGGAGCGGAGGGCCAGCGCTGAGGTCTGACATTGGACCGCAGGCTCCTTGTCAGCCTCAGACACAGTCTATCCAGATGCTGCAGAACCAGCGGTTGAACAATCTTGGTGTCAGAGAGCAATTTACTGCGCCTGAAAATGCAACCAAGTTCAAGTTTGTGCCGCTCGCCGCACCACGGCCAGTAAGGCGCATGACAGATGTTGGGGAGGAAATTCGGAAAGCCAGTGAGCCGAGAGGATGGTGGATGAGCCTCCCAAAGAACCGCTAATGAAAGTGCAGAATTCGGGCTTTCTTTACGTCAAGGGGAGGAAACGCGGGAGCGACTGAGGTCAGGAGGGGACAGAGGATCTCGGGCATCGAAAAGCCAGGAAGGCCAGGAGGCGAACTTTGTTCTTGGGCAACAGATTCCCGTTGCTGTGGATTTGGTCTCCGTGTTCCTATAAACCTTGGACAAACACCCCTTATTGTGGAACACACTTCCTTATCGCCCCGGGGGAGGCCATTCTGAGCAAGGAGCTGCGTTCTGTTTTGTCCTGTTCTTGTTTCTTTTTGTAAAACGTAAGCAGACTTCCTCCGATGCTTGTTATGTCTGCGTTCAAGGATAAGCAGCTAAGCCAGTGGTTCTCAACCTTGGCTGCACATTAGAATCACCTGGGAATCTTTTTAAAATCCTGATTTCTGCTCTAGCTGGTGTGCCTCAGTGGATAGAGCGTCAGCCTGCGGACTGAAGGGTCCCAGGTTTGATTCCGGCCAAGGGCACATGCCTAGGTTGCAGGCACAATCCCCAATGAGGGGCATGCAGAAGGCAGCCGATCCATGATTTTCTCTCATGAGAACCACTGAGCTAAGCAGGAGCAAGTGCCCTAAAGGCTACGGAAACGAGGCAGGCCGAGCACGGTGTAGTCGGAGAGGCCAGGCCGTTCACCAGCGCAAGGAGACGGCGAGGGCGAGGCTGGGCGGCTGGGCGGGCACAGGAGGGTGGGCACCAGCCGGGCATGTGGGAGGCTTGAGAAGATTGGAGAGCAGGGCCCTTCCTTGCCCAGGGCACCTCCGTCTGGGTGCGTTTGCATTGCCTCCAGCACAGCTGACATCCCCGGG
>NW_006293003.1:1759286-1781266 GCF_000327345.1 Myotis davidii
TCAGCCCTCTGAGGCGGTTGATAAGGGCATCGCGGGCAGATGTCTCCCAGGGCCCAGGTGGCTTCTCCCGGTTCACCAGGCCCACCCCTTGTCAACATGAAGGCGCTGGGACACGAGATTAGGCAGGGAAAGGCTGTCCGGAGGCTCTCAGTCGATGCCCGGGGGATCGGATGGCCTTTTCCATGTTCCCCACACAGCCCTGTCTCCCAGCATCCCTCTCCTGTGCTGGGGGGACTCCCGGGCACCCATCTTTCTGTGCCCCACTTCCCACACCCCCATCGCTCTCTGGGCAGGTGCCTTGGCTGAGCCTGGACTGGCACCGGCTGCACAGGCGCACTCTTGGGTCCCTTCCACCGTGTCCGCCCCTCCAGCCCTCCGTCCCACAGGGTCCTGAAGGCTTAGCCCGTGCGCATCACTTTTGACAGGAGTGATGGCTCTCGTGTTTTCTCCACGGCTGAGCGTCCTCCTGCACCCACAGAGGAGACGTTAACCCCTCCTGGTCCTTTGGGTTGAGGGCTTGACCAGCCTGCATTCATTAGGGTCCTGCATGTCATCTCATCTGACCCTCCCCGCAGCCCGGCATGTTGGTCCTATGCCGGTCACAGCTTCACGTCAGCGAGAAGGGACCCGGCACCCGGAACGTCAACCCGTTAGCCGGCAGGGGCTCAAGCAGCCAGGACACCTCTGCCGTCAGCTCCGGGTCCAGAACTGGCTGACCCGAACCTGCGCATGTGCGTTAATCATTTATCGCTCGTCAAGATAGGCCCCGCGGCCTGTTTACAGCAACTGGAGCGCTGGATGCCATGTAATCATTAACGCTGTTGTCTTTCACAGTTTCCCTGGTTTATATCTGATTTCACCGGGAGCCGGTCTATCTGTTTGCTCTTTAGACTGGGACAGGCCAGCGAAGCTCGGGGACAGGTAAGCTCCGCTCCCTCGCAGTCCTGGATCGGCTTGGGGGACGGTTTCGGGGGAGGGACTGGGACCCCTACGAACAGTGAAAGGGGGGGCTTGAAAACGGAGGGACTTGAAAATCAATGTGGTGAAGTCGGAGTTGAGGAGAACACGTGAGTGCCTAGCGTGGTGTCCGGCAGATGCGAATGTAACAACGACATTGGCCATGAGCAATGCCGGCTATTCTTCCCACGGCTGGTGGCCCAGGCTGTAACCTCCCGCCACCCACCCACTCCCTGCTCCCTTCCTTCCTTCCCCTTCTCTCTCCCTCCCTCTCTCTCTCTCTCTTTCTCTCTTTCTCCTGCTCCGTTTTCCACATTCCTTTCCGTTAGCTCATCTTGGGATCAGCTATAGCTCCATGCCAAATCAGCAGAGAATGAATCTTGAAAATGAAGAATCAGGCCCCAGCAAGTGTTACTCAGACCAAGCGCTCGGGGACCAGGGTCTGTACGGCGTTTCCTGTTCAGGGGTGTCCGCCCGCGGCTTTGGAACCTGGGCTTTGCTCAGGGCAGTGGCGCCCGGCCCTGCAGGGCAGTGGCCACCACTGGCATGTGCCAGGTGTGGGAGAACAAGGCCCGCTGCTGTCGCAACCTTCTGCGGGGTATTGACGAGTCAGGGCCCGTCCTCTGCCTTGGTCCTTTTACATAACACAAGCCGGTACGTGAGGGTCTGACTTCAAGCCACCGGGATTCAGATCCGAGCTCTGTGACAGGTCGGTGGGTAAAGACACTTCAAGGCTCACTTGCTTTATTTCTTTTTCCTTTTCTTTTCTTTCTTTCTTCCTTTTTTGAAATGTTTTGATTGATTTCTAGAGAGGGGGGAACGGAGAGGGAGATAGAAATGATGGCTGCCTCCTGCATGCCCCGCCCTGGGGATCGTGTCCGTACACGTGCCCACAGCTGGGGCACGTGTCCGTACTGGGAATTGAACCAGTGACCTCCTGGTGCACGGGTCCACGCTCAATCCCTGAGCCCCACCAGCTGGGCTCACTCGCTTTATTTCAAACAGGACAGGCCACATGTCAGACACACATGGTGCCTGTGAGGCTTCATTATTGGGAGAACGGCAGTGGGAGTAGCGGAGGTAGTTTCCGAAGTATTTAACCCCTGGGGGCCCCCATCAGATCGCCGGGAGCCAGGTCTGCTCTATGGAGCTGCTGGGTCGTGGTGGCAGGTGGGCACCCAGGGGCCCGGGCCGTGTGTATCCAGCGGTGAGTACGATAGCCCTGTGCCTTCAGAGCGGGCCCGGCCACACCGCCAGGCTCTGGCGTAGGATTAGAGCAGAAAGCAGCCATGTTGGCATTGTTACCGTGGATCAAAAGGACAGGAAGCTCGCGTTTTCAGAGCCTTGTTCCCCAGCTTGTATTTACTCTGTTAGGCTATGTCACTTATTTATTATTCTGTTGAAACCTTAGAGCAGCGGTTCTCAGCCTTGGCTGCACATTAGAATCACCTGGGAACCTTTTCAAAATCCTGATGTCTGGGCCTCATCCTCCGGAAATTGTTTCTTACTAATGTTGTGGCCCCACCCCATAACAAAGAAACAGAATTTCGGAGGATGAGAATCCAGAAATTAGGATTTTAAAAAGATTTCCAGGTGATTCTAATGTGCAGCCAAGGTTGAGAACCGCTGCCTTATTGCAGCGGTTCTTAACCTGTGGGTTGCGACCCCTTCGGTGGTCGAACGACCCTTTCACAGGGGTCACCTAAGACCATCCTGCATATCAGATATTTACATGACGATTCATCACAGTAGCAACATGACAGTGATGTAGCAACGAAGTAGCAACATGAAGTAGCAACGAAAATAATTTTATGGTTGGGTCACAACATGAGGAACTGAATTTAAAGGGCCAGAAGGTTGAGAACCACTGCCCTAGAGAAACAGGTCCAGAGAGGTTAAGTAACTTCCTCCAAGTCACAAAGCAAGTGAGCAGTAGGCCCAGGATTTGAAGCCCTGGCTCTATGCTGCCTGGGGCACTAGCTCTGCACCTGGTCATGCTCAGCTCTTTATGGTTGCTATCGGGGGTCTCAGACCCCTGCTGCCCACGGCTCCCCTGGGCAGTGGGTCCTCACTGACTTCGCAAACCCCGTCCTTTCCCCTCTGGCCTGGGAACAGATGGGAAGCGGCGGGACCCCGGAGGAAGCACAAGCCACCGCCTACACACCTTCCCGGTGCCCGGCTCGTTCCCGTGTTTTCTGGGAAGAACGCAGCCTCTCCCCACGGGGCCAGGGCACACCTCCCATCTCGGGCTCCGTTCTGTGGGTTCTTTATGTCGTTTGGATACTATCTCCTCCTTTCCTACCCCCCCTCCCTGTTTCCTCCAGCTCGGCCTCCTGAGCCATTTCCCACCCCCACCTGCTCCTTCCAGGTTGGGGCTCTGTAGGGCCCCTTTCTTTCTCCCCTCTCCCTGGCGACCTGACCCATCCTCCCACGCTGTCCACTCCCAGCACCACTCTTACTCCTGCTGCCTGAGCACTACTTGCACCTGGTGCCTCACAAATACTCAGCTGTGGCCGCATCTGTTACTGCCCGGTCTCCAGCCCAGGGAGCGATCGCGGTCAGTAACTAGACAGCGAGGACTGGCCGGGCGTCCCTCCAGGCCTGTTTTCTAAGCGATGCCTCACCCAATGGGAGAGGATGATGACTACCTTGATCGGTTGATAAGGAAACAGAACTCGGGTTCCTGCAGGGCCACGGAGTGGCATGACTCCAGAGGGACATTTAGTGTCACCTGTGCAAATGGCACTCCCTGGAGCTCCGTGGTGACAGCCTTTCATTCCCACAAGCTGGATGGGGAGGCAGGCCTAGAGGCGGGCGGGGCGGGCCATGGATGCCCTCCTTCTGGCTCCTTTGCCCCAGGCCCTTGGTCGGCAAAGTGCGGCTCTCGAGCCACATGCAGCTCTTTGGCCCCTTGAGTGTGGCTCTTCCTAAGCCTTAGGAGTACCCTAATTAAGTTAATAACAATGTACCTACCTATATAGTTTAAGTTTAAAAAAATTTGCTCTCAAAAGAAATTTTAATCGTTGTACTGTTGATATTTGGCTCTGTTGACTAATGAGTTTGCCGACCACTGCCCCAGACCATCCCATCTGACCCCAGTCTGAGTTCTCCCTTCCCCTCTCTGGCACCCCACCCATTCTCTTTCCCAGGCGCCTCTGGGGCCAGGCACTGTGTCAGACTCTGTGGACAGAGAGGTAATCAGCTGTGACCCAGTGTGAGGAGTATATCGGTCAGGGTGGCCAGGGAACAAGGTCTACGTATCTGTAGGTTAGATATAGTGATGTGTATAGACAGAGGTAGAGGTAGAGCTGGGGGGGGGGGGCATTTTAAGGAAATGGCTTGCTTAATTGTGGGTGCTGGCAAGCCCCAAGCCGATTCGTAAGCCAGCATAGAAATTCCAAGATGCTGCCGTTTTCACGTGGGAACCACAGACAGAATTTCTCTGTTGTTGTCTCAAGGCCAAATTCCTTCCTCCTCGGGGCACCTCTGTGTTTTCACTTGGGGCCTCCAGGCGACGGGGGGAGGCGCCCACAGTATCACGGCGGGTCACCCAGTTTACTTAAAGGGAACATCCCTCGTTTCTAAAAACCCCAGCAACAGCTTGCCTGCTCTCCAGGTGCCCAACCACAGGCACAGCCTGGCCGGGGTGACCCCTCCAGAGAACCACCAGGACCAGGACGCGTCCCAGGCCCTGGGGACACAGGAGAGCAGTCAGCAGGTCGGCCCAGCTCTGGGGCTCATGGGACAGGCTAGGGGAGGCCGGGAGGAAGCAACTCAGATGCGCCAGAGGGGCAGGGCCCAGAGTGGAGCTGGGAGCCATGCAGGCGAGACGGGAAGGATGACAGGACTCCGGCCATGGGGCAGCTAGAGAAGCACCAAGAGCCCAAGGGGGGCGGTCCAGGGAGCTGAGTGTCTCTGGGGGGTGCTGAGCTGAGTGTCCCTGGGAGTGCTGAGCTGAGTGGGTGTCCCTGGGGGGTGCTGAGCTGAGTGTCCCTGGGGGTGCTGAGCTGAGGGTCCCTGGGGGTGCTGAGCTGAGTGAGTGTCCCTGGGGGGTGCTGAGCTGAGTGTCCCTGGGGGTGCTGAGCTGAGTGGGTGTCCCTGGGGGGTGCTGAGCTGAGTGTCCCTGGGGGTGCTGAGCTGAGTGAGTGTCCCTGGGGGGTGCTGAGCTGAGTGTCCCTGGGGGTGCTGAGCTGAAGGTCCCTGGAGGTGCTGAGCTGAGGGTCCCTGGGGGTGCTGAGCTGAGTGAGTGTCCCTGGGGGGTGCTGGCATGAAGCAGGTGGCGTTTCGCAGGGAAGAGCCTCGAAGGTCCTCAGTAGCAGCTCCCCAGCCACATTCCCGCCAGGCCAGAGCTGACTCTGGACCTTGGAGCTCCTGATTCTGTAAGAGCGGTCTTCTTGCAGAATTTTACCTTTTTTTTTTAATGTCTCGCAAAACAGCAGAATATACCTCTGAAGACAGGAGGCAAAATAATGCTAGCTCTGTGAATTGTCTCTTCTCGTGCGAATCAGAATTTTACCTTTTAAATCTTTTTGGCTACTTGAGAACATAAGGGCTTAATTCTTCAAAAAAATTTTTTTTAATTTAAAGAAAATGTAAAAACTCATTTTTCTAGTTGTAGAGGTGGGTGTTTTTGTTTTGTTTTTCCCCAGTGTAGAAAAACGAATACGTAAGAGGATAATTGGCTAAAATATCACGGCCAAGTGGGAAGAATAGCTGCTTCAAGGACGTTTATTTTCTGAGCACGTACAGCTGTGACCTGTCCGCTGCTGGTCTGTAGTCCAGGCAGGACCCCGCCTGGGACATGCCGCTCACACCTGCGTGCCCGTGAGCCGTCTGCTTGCCATGAGCTGTCTGTGTGCCTGTGGGCCGTCTGCGTGCCCGTGAGCCGTCTGTGTGCCTGTGAGCCGTCTGCGTGCCCGTGAGCCGTCTGCGTGCCCGTGAGCCGTCTGCGTGCCCGTGAGCCGTCTGCGTGCCCGTGAGCCGTCTGCGTGCCCGTGAGCTGTCTGTGTGCCTGTGAGCTGTCTGTGTGCCTGTGAGCCGTCTGCGTGCCTGTGAGCTGTCTGTATGCCTGTGAGCAGTCTGCGTGCCTGTGAGCTGTCTGTGTGCCTGTAAGCTGTCTGTGTGCCCGTGAGCAGTCTGCGTGCCCGTGAGCCGTCTGTGTGCCTGTGAGCCGTCTGCGTGCCCGTGAGCCGTCTGCGTGCCCGTGAGCCGTCTGCGTGCCCGTGAGCTGTCTGTGTGCCTGTGAGCCATCTGCTTGCCATGAGCCGTCTGTGTGCCCGTGAGCTGTCTGCTTGCCATGAGCTGTCTGTGTGCCTGTGAGCCGTCTGCGTGCCCGTGAGCCGTCTGCGTGCCCGTGAGCCGTCTGCACCCCCTTCCCAACAGTCTCTCCTAGCATGTAAGCTCCATGCGGGCAGGGCAAGGGCTGTCTTCTCGAGACTGCATCCCCATCACCTGGATGCTAGGGGCTTAGTGAATATTTGTTAACTAAATAACTGAATGTATAAATATTTTGCTTTAAATTTAATTTGGCATTTAAAAGTCGCATGGGCAAAGTTGAAGTACGAATGTTGTTTTAGGAGTGGCTATTCAGTCCGGCCAGTGTGGTTCAGTGGTTGAGCATCAATGTATGAACCAGGAGGGCACGGTTCGATTCCCAGTCAGGACACATGCCCAGTTGTGGGCTCCATCCCCAGTAGGGAGTGTGCAGGAGGCAGCTGATCCCTGTTTCTCTCTCCTCATTGATGTTTCTATCTCTCCCTCTTCTTCTCCCTCTCCCTTCTTCTCTGAAATCAGTAAAATGTATGTTTTAAAAAGAATGGCTACTAGGAAGTACATCTATTTTTAATGTTGACTAATGTACATTCTTTCATAGATCTTCCCCTTCTTGTCAAGTGAGTAATCCTGAGTATTTCCTCGGGACAGTAAAATTCTCTCACGTCAGGTTTAAAGTGCTCCGTGCATTTTTATCCTGGGGAGGTACCGTCATTTATTTAAACTCCCCTCTTCCATATCTTTTTCCTATTGTGAATGCCATTTTTTCTAACATGAAAAAAAAATGTTTCAATGCCATTTCTGGCTGAAATCTTGGAGCACATTTTTTACTGTTTCAGGGTGAGCTTCTACAAATGGAGTAGTTGGGCCGAAGGGCCTAAACATTTCCCATCTCCAGAGCAGCTGCACCATCGCTTAGCTCTGTCCGCCAGAAATCCAGGTGGCAATTTGGGCAACTGTTTCCAGCTGAGCAGGGAGGGACCACTTCGTTTTAGCTTCCCTGGCTTTTATTTTCACATCTTGGGGACAGGAAGTCTAGTGTTCACAAGATGTGCCCAGCGCGAGAATGGCCGTGTAGACGAGAATGTTCTGGGAGAGGCCTGTACTTAAAAGCCATCCAGCCAGCATTCCAGACACAGACGTAGTCAACCCAACCATCTCACAAATGGAGAAACTGAGGCCAGAGAGGAGCAGGGGGTGCCCAGGAGCAGGGGTCCCCCGTGCGGGTGTCTCCACCAGCGCTCCTCGCCGACTCCCCTGAGTTACCTATCCCTGGCAGCAGGAGCCTAATAATGGCTGCTTCCTTTTTCTTCTTCCTCAGGAACAAAAAAAACCCAGTCCCAAACCTGAGAAAGAAGCCATGAAGCTCAGTGACAAGGACCCGGCCACTAACAAAGAAAGCGATTTGGAGGAAAAGAAATCGGTCAGTCCTGGCTCCCTTACCTCTTACTGGAGCGCCTGGGGACTCTGGGGCTGTCCCTCCTTGCCCCTCCCGCCCCGGGGACATGCAGGCTCTGGGGGGTCAGGCCAGGGGACAGAGGCTGCACGCAGGGTGACGTGGGAAGTACCGTGAAGTGTATGCGGTGAGGCACAGGCCTCAGGTGGCTTGTACTGCGGCTGATAAAAATCCTATCTGCAGGTGACCTTCCGGATTTGGAAGGGGGAGGAATCTCCATTCCAGAGGTCATTTCTCTAGATCAAGGGGACACTGACGTGGAGAGGGATGATAGCATCATCCTTCAGGATACACTGTAACCGGTCCCCCATCCACCACAGGCCCAGGTCACCGCCCCCTCCTCCAGGAAGTCCTCAGCACTTAGAAAGCCTCTCTCCCCCTCGGGACTCCCTGAGCCCTCTCTCCAAACCAGATGCAAAAACCAGGAGCCGGTCAGCACCCTCTCTGTGCTGGACCTTCACACCCGGGGTTCTCATTCGCTTCTCCCAGCCACACTAGGGTGAAGGCATCGCCACCCAGACTTCACAGGCGATGAAGCAGGGCTTGGCGAGGGCTGAGGCCACTTGTCCAAGGCTATGCAGCCAGTTCAAGGTGGAGCCGGTCTCATATCTCCACCCGTGTGTGCCTGGTCTCCTGTGATGGGTGTGGGAGCTACCAGGACTCAGAGGAGAAAATGTCCACATTTATATGAAACCTTTACTTAGCAGGACAAAGATCAACACGCATATTGGCCAGTCGGCCAGGGAAGTGTGAACTGGGCAGCCTGGACGCCACTATCCTCACCTCGCAGGTGTGAAGGGGAGGGCCACCTGCCCAGGCCATCCAGAGTCCTGCTATAGACACTCCCTCCAGGTAGTCACCGTAGGCTTTTCTCAGGGCTTGTATTGGGTTGAGTCATGGCTCCCCTGTGCGGGCACTGGTATGAAGTGCTTGCCTTTCTCCGTAGGCCCCAGCCACACCCTACTATTTCCCTTCCCCTAATACCCTGGGCCTTGGCTCAGTGCCCTCCCACACCCTTCTTGGCCAGCATACTCCCCAGGTTTAGTGGTCCAGGAGCCACCTCCTCCAGGAAGTCTTCCAGGATTCAGCCCCAGGTTGGCTCAGTGCTGCCTCTGTGTCTCCCTGGGGAATTCTCAGCCATCATATTACGTGTTATAGCTGAGAGTGTCTATGTCGGCATCCTGCTCTGGACCACAGCTCCTCCTAGATGGGGGAGAGGGCGCATGGAGGGGTGCTGGGCGGACTGCAAATCAATTCCAGAAGAGCCGCTTCTCCCCGAGTCCCCGAATCTCCTTGCGGGATTAATATGCAGAATGGCCATTGCACTGTTTCATATGTTCAGGGAATCGCTAGCCTGATGGTGAGGGCTGGCTTGTCTCTCTCTGGAATCCTGGTTCCCCACTGAGCGGCTGCTTCCCCATGTTGTGCATCGTGGGCTGGACGTTCGCACATGCGTGTGACACGGCACACTCCCAGTGCGTCTGCGGGGCTCCACGTCTGATCTCAGTATGCGCTTTCCCTTTAGCCCAGCCTGCTGGCTTCTTGTCTGTGGGCTTGAGGCTGCCCTGGCCTCTGGGGGTTCTTCGTCCCCCAAACACGCCTGTGGCCTCAGCATCGGCTCTGCCTCTGGGAGCACAGGGCCAAGGCGGCCTGTCCTTCACAGGGTTTAAAGGTGGTTCTCTGACCACAAGGCAAATGAACTCTCACCCGTCCTCCTGGGCATGAGGGGTCTGGTCGCCGGAACGCCGCCCCTGAGCCCCTGAGGGGGCAGGCACGAGGGAGGCACCTCCGCAGCCCATGCTGAGTGAGCAGGGTGGGTAATGACCCCGGGGCCGATTCTTTGCTTCCTGCAGGTCCAGAGCTGCAGGCAGCCATGCCCGTCTGTGCATGGGCTACGTGGTTTCTCTCCGAGCCCCTGAATAACTCGGCAGGACAGTCGGGGCAGGAGCGGTCTCCCCTTTGGCACTTGGAAACATGGTAGCTCAGAGAAGCAAAGCGACCTGCCTGAGGACGCACAGCAGCAAAGTGGCGAGTGGCAGTGTGTTCCATGGGGCTGGAGTCAGGCTTGGCTTCCCACCAGGCTTCTCCTTCGAAGTCCATCCGTCCCAACCCTCAAGGCAGGGGTGGGGAACCTTTTTCCTGCCAAAGGCCACTTGGATATTTAAAACGGCATTCGCAGGCCAGGCCATACAAAGTATCCACTTAGACTTTAGCCTGCTCTATTTGCCAAACACTTCATTCACCCACCCCTAACGCCTTGGCAGGGCTGGGCCAACTGATTCCTCGGGCCTTCGGCGCCTGCGGGCGGACGTTCCCACCCCTGCCTGAGGGAGCCGCCCTGGCTTTATGCTGGTCTCTCCCTCCCTGCTCTGGCCTCGTTAAAGAGGAAAACCCACACCCAGGGGTGATGCTTGAGAAGACAGGTTTCCCTTGCTGCTCCAGTTGTGGTTCTGACTTGGGATCAGGGGAAAAAAAATCACTGCCCATTTCCTGTTCAAACAAGAGAGAATTGCCACACTTCCGGCCGGCCGCCCCTCCCCTGGACTCTGCCTCCTGGCCCTCGGAGATGCCCTGGGCGCTGCGGGAAGCGGAGCATGGACTCCCGGGAGGAGCCCGGTTCAGCGCCCCTCACACGGGGCCCCAGCCCCCCGGGACTCCCCACGGGGGCCTGGCCGAGGAGCGGGAAGCCAGGTGGGAGGAGAAAGCAGGTAAACAGAGACATGGGCCTCTATCCCCCCCGTCTCCCCGCCCGGAGGCTCGGGTCACAGTGTGGGTGGCAGTGCATGCCTGTTACTGCCTGCCCCGAGGCCACGGGGCTTGGCATCCCATCCAGTGACTTTGGCCATCGGTGCTCCAACCCTGTGGCCAGTGTCCTGCGGCTGACAGCACCTTCTGGCGGTATGACTGTGCTCACGTAAGACCTTGCTGGGCGGTGGCCCTTTTTCCTTCCCTGTCGCCACAGCAGGTACCCTCTGCCCCTGGGGATGGTGGTGAGGGGTGGTGGGCACGGGGACATGCAGGGGAGGGGGCTCCAGGAGATGGCTCCCCCTGTCCTCCTCCGCCCTCTGATGATTCTGACAAGCAGGAGTGGTGGTTGGGGGAGCCAGGGGGGCCCAGGGAGAGAAGGTGCCCAGCACGGCCAGGGTGGGGAGTTAGGAGGCGTGGCATCTGAGCCGAGACCCAGAGGGTGATTTTACAGACAGCGATGGAGAATGGTGCTCTGTCCGCAGTGCGATTCTGTTCCGTCAGTGAATCCCGTTAAGTTCAAGCTGCTCTTACTGCAGAAAAGACAGTCGCCCCTGGGTATCCTCAGGGATTTGTTTAGGACTCCCTCTGACACCCACATCTGTGGATACTCCAGTCCTTTATATGAAACTAGAGGCCCGGTGCATGAAATTCGTGCACTTGGGGGGTGGTCCCTCAGCCTGGCCTGCACCCTCTTGCACACAGTCACGGAGCCCTCGGGGGATGTCTGACTGATGCCTTTGGCCCTCTCCCTGTAAGCTGGCAGTTGAACATCCTTAGCGCTGCCACCGCTACTGTACTCGCCAGCCATGAACCAGGCTTCTGGCTGAGTGGTGCTCCTGCTGTGGGAGCTCACTGACTACGAGGGGGAAGCTCCTGCATTGAGCGTCTGCCCCCTGGTGGTCAGTGCACATCATAGCGACCGGTCAGTCCGCTGTTTGGTTGATTTGCATATTAGCCTTTTATTATAGAGGACGAGGGGCCCGGTGCACGAAATTCGTGCACTGGGTGGGGGTGAGGGGGAGTGTCCTTCAGCCCAGCCTGCCCCCTCTCACATACTGGGAGCCCTCAGGCATTGGCCCCCATCAATCTCCAATCGCAGGATCGGCCCCTTGCCCAGGCCTGACGCCTCTGGCAGAGGCGTCAGGCCTGGGCAGGGGACCCTCATTTCCCCCCATCACTGGTTCTGCCCCCAGCCCAGGCCTGATGCCTCTGGCCCAGGCATCAGGCCTGGGCAGGGGACCCCCTGCCCCCTCTGATTGCTGGCTCCGCCCCCCGCCCAGGCCTGATGCCTTGGCCAGAGGAGTTGACCCTCATCACCATCCGATCGCCGATCACCGGATTGGTCCCTTGCCCAGGCCTGAGGCCTCTGGCAGAGGTGTCAGGCCTGGGCAGGGCACCCCCAGCTCCCCGCGGTTATAGGCTCCGCCCCTGCCCAGGCCTAACGCCTCTGGCCGAGGCGTCCTGCCCAGGCAGCAGGGACCCGCAGCAGCAGCCGCCCCGCAATCGTGGGCTCCGCTTTAGGCCGAGGCAAGGGACCCCTAGCTCCCGGGACTGCCAGCTTTGACCCTGCCCAGCTCCCATCGCTGGCTCCACCCCTACTTCCTGCTATCACTGGCCAGGGCGGCAAAGGCGCCTGATTCTCTGATCATGGCTGGGGGGCAGGGCAAAGGCGGCCCTGGGGGCTCTTAGCGGGCCCCCTGGGCTTTCGATCACTGTCAGTGGCAGGGGGCTTCTTCCTGCTTTCCCTTTCGCCTCCCTGCATTGTGCCTACATATGCAAATTAACCGCCATTTTGTTGTCAGTTAACTGCCATCTGAGTTGGCAGTTAATTTGCATATAGCCCTGATTAGCCAATGAAAAGGGTATCGTCCTACACCAATTACCATTTTTTTCTTTTATTATATAGGATGGCGTAGTGTTTGCATATAACCTACCCTCACCCTCCCATATGCTTTAAATCATCTCCAGTTTACTTATCATACCTAATACAGTGTCCACGTGGTGTAAATGGTTGTTACACTGTGTTATTGAGGGAATAATGACAAGACTGAAAGGCCGTAGTGTTTCGTACAGACATAACCATCATTCAGGTGACTGTAACTTTGGGGGGATGTTTCCAATCTGTGGTTGGTTGAGCCCACGGAGGTGGAACCCCTGAATATAGAGGGCAGGCTGTGTTCCATCCTCCGTCTCGCCCTCCATGTGATCACCAGCATCTCGTCTGCAGCAGGCTCAGTGCCTGGAAGCAGAGGGCAGGAAGCGAGATGTTCACCCTTAGAAAGTAAGGCCCCGTCCACTGTCCAGCCTCTGCTGCGGGCACTCCTGGGCACCTGACATAGGACCTAGCTGCTTGGACTCCTTCCTTCCACACGATATCTCGGGAGGAGGTTTACTATCAGCCCATTTCAAGCTGAGGACCCTGGGTCACAGAGCAGCTGTGTAACTGGGCTAAGGTTACACAGTGGTAAGCGCTGGGAGTCAGATGGAGTAGAATCAGATATGAATGTAAAACCGGGAGGTGGGGCTTTCAGGGCGGAGCCGAGGGCGATGGGTCCTAGACAGGCAGACTCTAGGAGGGAAGACCTTGGGGGGTGTAGCCACACCAGCTGGGCCTGGAGAGGTCTTGGCACATCACTCGGCAGCCACCATTCTGTACGCCTGGGTCAAAGGGCGCGGGGAGAGAGCACAGAGGAAACACCCTTTCAGAACACTCACCACGTGCACACAATACTCTAAACTTCCACATCCAGCAACACATCCACCCCTTCCATCCTGGGCGGCCCCATTCACAGCTGGGCAAGCTGAGCCCAGGAAGGTCCAGGATTGGCTCGGTCCCACAGCGGAGTGGTGGGTGCCTGGCATGGAGCTCATGCCAGAGGAGGCCGCAAGGTGGGCAGAGCAGGGGTTTGGCTACGGGGGTCCCTTCAAAGAGCATTTGACCGACATAGTTCCCTGAATTCTGGACTTCAGCTGTCTGTTTACTGCTGTGTCCCTGGAGCTTTGTCAGTGGCTGGTACTCACAATACACATACACACACACACACACACACACTCACACTCTCTCACACTCTCTCACACTCTCACTCACTCTCTCTCACACACACACACTCTCACATACACACACTCACACAAACACACTCACACACTCACACTCACTCTCGCACACTCACACACATACGCACACACTCACACTCTCTCACACTCACTCTCACACACTCACACACATACACGCTGACTCTCTCTCACACACACACTCACACACACTTTCACACACTCACACTTTCACACTCTCTCACAGACACACTTTCACACATACACATACACTCTCACACACACACTCTCACACTTACACACATACACTTTCACACTCACATACATACACACACACACTTTCACACTCTCTCACACACTTTCACACATACACATACACTCTCACACACACACTCTCACACTTACACACATACACTTTCACACTCACATACATACACACACACTCACACTCTCTCACTCTCTAACAGACACACTTTCACACACACACACTCACTCTCTCACACACACTCACACACTAACACTCACACTCAAACACATACTCACACACACTTTTACAGACTCACATACATGCACTCACACACACACTCACTCTCTCACACACACTCACACTCTCACAGAACGCTTTCACACACACACTCACTCACTCTCTCACACTCACACATACACACTTTCACACACTCTCTCACACAAACACTTTCACACACTCACACACTCTCACACTCTCACTCACTCTTACACTCTCACACACTTTCTCACACACACTCTCAAACACACTCTCTCACACTCACTCATTCTCTCTCTCTCTCTCTCTCTCTCTCTCTCTCTCACACACACACACACACACACACACACTGAACGATGGCAGAGAATGTGCCTTCCAAGGACACCTGGGTCCCCTCTCTCTGGCGAGTGGCCCACACCCCTGGCCGGCCTAGGATGGCAGCCCTCCCTGTGTCCAGCTCCTGTCGGCTGGCCAGCCTTTGCCAAAGGGTCCAGACGTTTCTGCTCCGTGGTTCTGCCGTGGCTGTGGCCGTTCTTGGAGGGAGCCACAGGGCAGGATGACAAGGAGCAGGCCTGGACCTCCGGGCCAAGTACAGTAACGCTCTGTGTGCGGTCCTTGTCCCCAGGTGCTCCTACCAGCCTAGGGGATGGGCCCCTCCCTCCCTCCCTTCCTCCGGGAGTAGTGTGTGCTTGGGGGTGGGGGGGTGCGTCTGCGTGGCTGTCAGGAGCCGCAGGGCCCTGACACCGCGCCCAGAGGAAGAGCCAGGAGGGGGTGACCATGTGGGTGGAGCCAGACCACCGGGGCTGCTCTGTGCCTGTTTCCCCACCTGTACAACCCGGATAAAGCAGGAGTGATCTGAGTCCCAGGACAGAGTTCCCAGAAGTGCTTAGAACAGCACCTGGCCTGGCTCTCAGGAAGCGCCAGCGGCTACGGCTGGCAGCGGCGTCTGGCTTGCTCTGCGCTCCTGTGGGGGCCAGAAGCTGGCCAAATTCAGCTGAAACAGCCGCGTGCAGCCATGTACGGATCTGATGTGCTGTCCCCTCCTTCCCCAGAACTGGTCCTGCTCGCTCATCGTGGCCTCTCTCCTGGGCGCCTTCGGCTCCTCCTTCCTGTACGGGTACAACCTCTCCGTGGTGAACGCCCCCACTCCGGTGAGTGCCCCATGGCCCCGGGACGCGCCCTGCAGGGGGCGCTGAGGAGGCGTGGGGCGGAGGGGATGGGGAACAGTGCTACCCCCTGGAGCTGGGTGGTGCGGGATGCTGCAAACCTTTGAAGGCAGGTTCTGTGCCAGCTGGGGGTCTGGGGGGACCGGGCAGAGAGAAGCACTGGCCCCCGCCTTCGAAGGGGCGGTGGGAGATGCAGAAACAGATGATGGCGGCCATGTGTGGGGCCATCGGTTCCTTGAGGCTGGAGTATGAGTGTCCGGGGCGAGTGTCCTGGGAGTGGGAATGTCCTTCCTAGAGGGGGGCCCTGCGGGAGGAGCTGGGGCAGATCCTGAGGGTCTTAGTCCAGGGCAAGGAGCACAGAGTCTGGGGGGACACAGAGGGGCCACCTTCTCCTCCTTGTTCTGTTTGTGTCCATGCCTTTTCATCTGCGCGAGAGGGCACCCGGGAACCTGCTGGTCAGCATCCACTGCTGCCTTCTGTTTTCCCTGGAAAACCGGGTCATCAGGAGCAGTGTTTCCAGACCGGCAATACCGCCTTGTTGCTGGGCAGGGCACGGTTTGCTTCTCACCTGGGCTGTTAGGTGCTCCCCATTCTGGGGGTGCTGGCTTCTGCAGGGCCTGCCGCCACCCTTGGGGCAAGGTGGGTGGGGTGTGAGTGGGGAGTTCCTGGAGGAGGCGATGCCCGCGGTGGCTGGAGGGTGGAGCGGAGGCACAGAGGCCTGGGTGCGAAACACCCGCAGGGACGCTGCAGGGACGCAGGCGAGACGTGGCTGGGGCCAGGTGTGTTTGGAGCGCGTAGGGCGGGAACGAAGAGGCAGCCAAGAGCCAGGCTGTGGACGTTCTTTAAAATATTTATTTTGTAAGTGTATTTTTATTGTTTAAAGTATTACAGTGTCCCTGTTTTTCCCCATTTTTTAAATTTTTTTTTTTTTTTTTTTTTACCTGTTAACTCTGTGTAAGTTCATTTGAAAAATGATTGTAATGCTGAAAACAGTTTGCAAGCCAGCGGGTGGAAATGGCCGCCTGAGTCTCACAGCGTTCGAGGGCTTTGGACCAGCATCCTGAGAGGGGGATCTGATTGGCCCGTGTTTGCCCTTCAAAGAGGCCTGGGAACCTGTGCTCTTGCTTCATCTTGAGGGTGGAGCAGAGGCACAGAGGCCTGGGATGCGAAAGTTCAGTGAAACCCAGCAGAGGGTGGGCCTTTGCACTCCTGGCCGGAGGAGGGAGTGTAACGCTTGAACCTGGGATGGAATGACACGGGTGGAGCGACGACCATGGGAACACGAGCAAGGGACAACTCCGTCATTGTTTCAAAATTGGGTTTTTCTGTTGTGTGGTTTGTTATTTGTTTTTTTTTAAATTCTCACCTGAGGATTTTTTTTCCCATTGATTTTCAGACAGAGTGGAAGGGAGGGAGGAGGGGAGGAGAGCGAGACACACACATGGCTTGGTTGCCTCCCACATGCACCCCAGTGGGGCTGGAGATCGAACCCAGAACCGAGGTACGTGCCCTTGACTGGGAATCAAACCCACCCGCGTGGGTCCACGGGCCGATACCTAACCACTGAGCCAAACCAGTCAGGGCCAACATTGTTTCAGTGAATAAACTTTGTTTTCGAGAGCAGTTTTAGGTTCGCAGCAAGGCTGAGCAGAAAGTACAGATTTCCCAAGCACCCCTTGGCCCCGCCACACGCTTACATGCGGCGTCCCCCCCGTCCACAGGAGACGTGTGTTACAGCCTGGGAGCCTGTCTTGACACATCAAAGTCCGTACCTCACAGTAAGGTTCCTGCTTGGTGCTGTACCTTCTATGGGTTTTGACAAATGTGTAACGGCCCGTGTCCACCACCGTAATATCTGACAAAATAGATTTTTTTCATTTTTAAGGCTTTGTCTAAATATACTTTTGCCCCCTAAAGTTGTTTATATACCCTTTTTTGACTTAATACTTATACCGTCAGCATTTTTTCCATGTTGTTGCAAATTCTCCATCCCGGGATTTATTATTATTATTATTATTGATTTCAGAGAGGAAGGGAGAGGGAAGGAGAAATAGAAAAATCAGATGATGAGAGAGAATCATTGGTGGGCTGCCTCCTGCACGCCTTCTACAGACGGTCCTCGGGTTACGTCGGACTCAACAGATGTCGTTTCGTGGTTACGTCACCATGTCCTATTTATTTATATTAAAAAAAGCAGTTCCGTCATTTCGACGTCTGTACATATGTGCTTTATGCTTTTTATTATTCATTAACCACAAGTAAAGGTCAGGAATTGTTATCTTTCTTTTAAATTTTGTTCACTGTTTCCCTTCATTACTGCTGTGTGTGTGCTCCATGCGAGGGATGTAGGTGCTTACGTAGGGGGGTTCCGACTTACGGCGAAAATCGCGTTACGTCGTAGGAACGGATCTCCCACGTAACCCGAGGACCTACTGTACTGGAGATCGAGCCTGAAACCTGGGCAAGTGCCCTGACAGGAAATTGAACCTTGACCTCCTGGTTCATGTGGTGACAACCGCTGAGCCACAGGGGCTGGGCTGGCCCCAGATTTCTCAGTGCTGTGTGCTGCTGCCCCTCCTGCCTTACTATGTGGCCACTTAGGTTGCTATCAATTTTTCTCAAGTACAGTGGGGCCTTGACTTACGAGTTTAATTTGTTCCGAGACCGAGCTCATTAATTCAAATTACTCTGTCAACTCAATGCAAAATATCGGCCAAGAGACAGCTAGTATCTCAAAAAACTCGTTAGTCGGGACACTCGTAAGTCAAGGCCCCACTGTACATTGTGCATTGTTTAAGTTGGGAGCTGTGAGTCATGGTTGGGTTGGGTTGGGTTGGGAGCTGCCTGATTGGGAAGTTGGGGGCCCTCTCCAGGCCTGCGTGCTGGCATCTGGCTAATCCTGACTGTGGGTGCTGGCCCTGCCTGCTTCCCCCTGCGGGGGGGTGGGGGGGGGCAGCTTGATGGAGCTGGGAAGCCTGCCATTTGGGTTCAGAATGCTCTCATTTCACAAGTTCCTCTGGGAGAAGGCCTGTGTTGTGCCGCACGGGGAAGCTCGGGAAGCTTTGCAGAGTGGGGGGGCGCTGAGGGGCTGCCGCCAGACACACGGCGGGAGTGTGCTAGTGTGATCACACCCAGACAAGTCCAAACAGAAACACGCTGTTTCCGACCCGCAGGAGAAAGACATTGGGGTTTGATGAGCACCTACTATGTGCTGGCCATCATGCCAAGGGCCACCTACCTCGTGTAACTCTGCCAGCAGCCCCACCTGCAGGCCCCGGTCATTATTCCTGTTCTACAAAGTGCTATACCAGGACCAGTGCTCACACCTGTCCCCTGCGCGTGGGCTGAAGAGATGCTCCCTGAGGGTCTCGCTGCCTCCAGGCTGATAAGAACAGCGCGAGCCACTTACAGGAATGAACACATTCGCCCTTTTCATCCCTGTCAGCCCGCGGCCCCACGGGAGGCACAGAAATGCTCTCAGAGCCAACGGCATGTCCACGTGGATGTGCCGTCAAAAAAAGCAGGAGAGAGGCTCAGGATTGCCCTCGTTCTAATAAGCAGGCTGTTTGGGACACACGGGTCTGCCTGCCTCTACCTGGAGCCAAAGAGCAAATGGAACTTTCTTCATGTTCTAGAGTAGGAAACCCTCAGGCCGTGGGTGGGAGGGAGGGCCAGAGAGCCCTGCAAGTCCGTCCCTAGTGGCTATCGCCGGCATCTCGCTTCCTCTCTCAGCACTGAGAGAGCCAGCAGTGGGAGCCCAGCATTCTCCGCTGCCTAGAGTCTAGAAGCTTCCTTCCCACCTGTCAGTCAGCCCAAGTCCCCGGAGCCACAGAGCTCATCAGCCTGCGCCAGGCTGTGAGAGACCAGGCCCGGGAGCCACTCTGCTTGGTCCCAGGAATGGTGGGGGCCCTCCCGAACCCACAGTCCCCGGAGCCAGCCCAGGGCCACGGCACCAGCAGGCCTTTCGGGAGAGCAGCCTCGGGCCGTGTTCTGGTGGGGGAGGCCTGAGCTCTGCCACGTGGGGACCTGCAGTGGCACTGCGGGGCTCATGGGGTACCCCTCACTTCCCAGAGCCTGGCTTGGCGGTGGGCACCCTTACAAGGACGTCCGTCTGGTTCTCCCAGCTGCACAGGCGTGTGGCCTGTCTTCACAGACCCCTCAGGCCTGGGCCGTGTTACACAGCAGCGTGCGCACTCTGGCCCAGCCATAAGTGTGTCCTATTTGTGTGCACTTCGTAGCGCTCCTGAGGATAACTGTACGTACGGAGTCACGACAGGCTCGGTGCGACTCAGTAAGGAACTGAACATCGGAGAACAGGCTACAGGGTCACTCCCCTCCCTTGTCCAGCAAGTTCCTGCATCATCTGGAGGTGTCCTGAGCTGGTCTACCTGGCTGCCGACTGCACGGTTCAATGCGCTGCCACAGGCCTGGCTCTGAGTGACTGGCTGGGGAGACGGTGGTAAATTATCCATGGAGCCATCGGCCAGCACAATAGACACGTCGAGGACCCCGACCTGACAGATACGGACACGCTGACATCCATGCCACCAGCAGCCACCCAGCTTCCTGCTCTCACTGTGCACTTCTGTGGACCCAGCGCTGTACTTTCTACTCATCCTCACATTAAATCCCCGTGGCAATGCCTTCCAGAGGGAAAACGTGTCCCAGATGAGGAACCCGAGGCACAGAGAGGTTGAGTAACTTACTCAAGATCACCCAGCAGAGAAGTGGCTCCCGGGGCTGTGCGAGCTCTCCCCAAGGCCTGGGCAGCCCTGCTCCATGCTCCTGTTTGACCCTCACAACAGCCCCGAGATATCGGTGTCATCACTCCCAGTGTGCAGATGAGGAGACCGAGATCCAGCCGGTTTAAATGATTAGCCAGTCAAGATGCTGGCATTCACGCCCAGGTCTACGCACACTGAACCCACAGCTTTTCCACAATGTCCTCTGCTGGCTATGGAGACACTAGTGGGCCCACCCTGGGTAACGGGGGGCGGGGAAGGGGGAAGCTATGAACATCTCAGGGATGGAACCCGCCCAGGGAGTGCAGGGCCGGGACCTCCGTCTTTGGTTCACATCACACTCACCCCGTCCCCATCTCAAACCCACAGCATCAGAACTGATGGTGACGGGGACCTCATGGGCACAAAGGGGCACCTCATTGCGCTTGACTAACGATGTTGAGCATCGTGTCATGAGCTTACCGGGCACTTGAGTTTTCTCTGTCGTCTGTTCGAGTCTTTTGCTCATTTTTAACGTGGGCTGTCTGCCTTCCCATTGACGTGTTAGAGTTCTTCACCGACTGTGGATGCCGGTCCTTTGCAGCAGATGCGTTGCAGATGTGTGGCCTCAGCGTGCGCCTGTCTTTCCTTGTTGTCAAGGTGGCCCTTGAAGAACAGAACTCGTTGATTTCGATGAAATGCAAATGAGTGCTTTGTTCTCCTTTGCTGGCTGCAGTTTTCTGTGTCTGGTGTCTTGGCCCACCCCGAGGACAGAGCTTTTCCTCTAACATGAGGGATGTGCGTTTCAAACACTTGCCCAGGTGGTTCTGCTGGCACCGAAGTTGGAGAGGCCCAGGTATCATGGTCGCTCTATGTTTGAAGGCAGATCTGAGTCTGATTCCCAGGTTTCCCACTTACTAAGCAAGTCACATTGTCTCTCAGAGCCTCAGTTTCTCTGTCTGCAAAATGAGGTAAAACATAGGGCCCATCTGCCCAGCCGGGGTGGCTCAGTGATTGAGTGTCGACCCATGAACCAGGAGGTCACTGGTTTCATTCCTGGTCAGGGCACATGCCCAAGTTGCCTGATCCCCGGGAAGGGGTGTGCAGGAGGCAGCCGATCAATGATTCTCTCTCATCGATGTTTCTAACTCTCTATCTCTCTCCCTTCCTCTCCGTAAAAAAAAATCAAGAAAATATATTTTTAAAAAAAGTCAGTGGATAGTGTCAGCCTGCAGACCAGTGGGTCCTGGGTTCGATTCCAGTCAAGGGCACGTACCTGGGTTGCAGGCTTCTCCCCAGCCCAGGGCCCTAATTGGGAGGCATGCAGGAGAAACAATTGATGCGTTTCTCTCACATCGATGTTTCTGTCTTTCCCTCTCTCTTTCACTCTCTCTAAAAATCAATGGGAAAGCATCCTTGGATGAGAATTAACAAAACAAACAAACGAAGAGTAGGGCCCATCCACAGACTTTATCAGAAGGTTCTGTGATTAAGGCTCAGGCAGAACCTAGCGCCGTCCTGGCCTGAGACCGCGTTCTGCAGCTTCTGGTCTCATCGCAGCTGCTCCGGGTGCCGGAGGGAGCAGGGGGAGTAACGGTGTGTTGTTTGCTTTCAGTACATCAAGGCCTTTTACAATGAGACGTGGGAGAGGAGGCGTGGATACCCGATCGACCCCGACACCCTGACGCTGCTCTGGTCGGTCACCGTGTCCATATTCGCCATCGGTGGACTCGTGGGGACGTTCATGGTGAAGCCGATGGGAAAGTTATGTGGGAGGTCAGTGGGGGCTGTCTGTGTTGGGGGAGCCCCTCCATCATGCTCATAATATATCTGTCCCGTCAGGACCCCGCAGACAACGAAATGCCACATAGTTCAGCTGGAGAGGCTTGAATGTCGGAAGGGCAAGGGGTGGAAATAGGGTCCCAGAGGCCACAGGGCAGGGAAGCCGCGGACAACGGGCTGCCCAGCAGGCGCTGAGGTTGGGGAGGTCAAAACTCTACTGTCGGAACAGGGAGGGAGCCGGGAAGAAACACCCTGGCCTCTCTCTCCTCCAACCCGCCTCTCCCCCGAATCTGCTGCCGGCGCCTCCCAGTGGTCGGCAAACTGCG
>NW_006293003.1:1781360-1801229 GCF_000327345.1 Myotis davidii
CCGTGCACAGAAGTTGGTTTTTTGTGGAAGAGCCACACTCAAGGGGCCAAAGAGCCGCGTGTGGCTGGCGAGCCGCAGTTTGCCGACCACTGGTCTAACCCAAGTGGAAGCCAGAGAACCCGGAGCGTCCTGAGTTAGGTCCAGAGGACCAGGCCCCGGGGCACAGAGCAGGCGGAGCCACGGCACAGCACGGTGTCTGTGGGTCGCTCCCTGTGAGCACAGAGCTCTGCTTGTGAAAACAGCCGGCGCTCAGACAGTCTTCTGTAAGAAGCCCTGAACCGGAGCAGATGGCGCAGGAAAAGGGTCGCTGGGGTTGGGCCCAGGGTGCCGTGGGCCAGCAAGTCCTGCCTCCCCAACTGGGCAGGTGTGTGACATGGGGCTTGCACCTCCCTCTGGCCAGCGCTCTCCCCGCGTGTGCGGCGAAGGCGATGACGGTGGCCTCAGCAGCGTGGCAGCCGCAGAAGCGAAAGGAAAGCCAAAGAGGAAATGCATTTGGGAGGCACTAAACTTCTAAGTGATGGAGGCAGAGAGATTCGGTCAAAGGTGTGGATTGTCGTGCCCCGGGCAGCTGCCGACTCCTGTTTGCATCACGACAGAGTGAAAGCCGAACTGGGGTGAAGGCTCGTCTGGAATCGTCACTCTGGGGGGCGGAGAAGCAGCAGGCACTGAAGACAGTTACCGTCTATCCCCCTTCTGCTACGTGCCGAGCTCAACCGACGATGCTTCCTACACGTGACGGTGGAGGCCCACGAGGCCCCGCAGGCGGCCCAGGTGCCGAAGAACGCACTTGACCCGAAATTCAGATCCGGGTCTGTGTGGCCACCAGCCCGCTCTTGCTGTCACATGGTGTCGATGGCCATGCCTCTGGAGGCCTCATTATTCATCCCCCGTGAGGGCCCTCGGGGAGGATGAGGAGGCTGAGCTCGGTGTGCAGGGCTCAGGGCCAGCGGGAGGGGCTGGGAGAGAAGTTCAGATGGAGCTGGGCATCCTGGGAGCCTGGGGCGTGGTCACCGGCAGGTCCACCGTGGGGCCCATCCCGGCCAGGGCACGTTAAACTCGTCTGTGATTTGGGAGAGGGGTGAGGACAGAGAGGGTGTGAGCCGCCCCAATATCTGGTCTCAGAGATGCAGGCTCCTTGTCTGCTAGACCTTCGGGCTTGGAGAAGTCTGTCCATAGAGAATAGTTTCTAAGTCCCAGTCCCTCACTCGGGGCCATTGGGCCTCTGCTTTTTGTGTATCTTCTCTGAGGCTTGTGCCCATCTCTACACCAAAGCTCTACCCCCACACACACCCCCTTTCACACAGATAATGTCACAGTCTCCACAGTGCTGTACCTTGCTCATTGCATTCACGGCGTGACTTGGAGATCTTTCCATATGACTAGAGGGTTGCTCTGACTCAGTGTCTACACAGTGTGCACTTGGCAGATGCATCATCACTTCCTTCTGTAGTTCCTCGTTAACAGGCACTGGGTCGTTTCCGTCATTCGCTGTCAGAGACGATGTGGCAGTGAGCGGCCTGTGAATCATCACTGAGCTGTGTAGGTCAGTATGTCGGGGATTCTCCAAGATGTGGGAAGGGGAGGGGGGATTAGGGCAAGTTTGAGATAAGTCAGAAACGGTGAAAAGAGCTGTGGCTCCAAAAAGCAGTAACAAGGCCCCTTGCAAGGGCCCAGCTTCTTACAACTGATACCAGTTGACCACCTGTTTACTCGCTGAGTCTTTAGGGGACAGCATCCTGTAAGAGGCTAAAGTGTTTGCCCAGGTCCTTGACACACCAGCTGTTGGACCTCAAGCAAGTTTCTCATCTGTCCTGGTTAACTTCTCTACGCAACAGGAAGAGGACCTTGGCCCACCTGAGAGGGCCGTTTTGAGCAGCAGAGGAGCTACTTGTGCAAAGAGCTTATAATGACGTCTGTCACGGAGCAGGCTTCGCTACAGTGAGCGAGGATGACCACGTTGCAGGCGAGGAAGGATGACACGGAGCAATCCAGTGCGAAGTCACCGGCTCGTAAAGAGAGAGCGGGTGCAGGAGCCTGGTCCCAGGCCCCCCACAGGTCACGCTGCTAAGCCATGGCGTCTAAGCGATGTGTCCACACAACGGTGGGAACCATCCCGGCACAGAGTGATTTGTGGGCGTGATCATCAACCCCAGGGTGACCCCAGAGGGACCGAGCACCTGGCTCGGATCACACAGCCAGAGGCGGCCGTGGGGGCCAGTGGGGACCCCGCTCCTGGGATGCACAGCCTCGTGGTCAGGCCTCCTCATCAAACCCTTCCTTTTTGTAAATTTATTTTTTATTGAATGTATTGGGGTGACATTGGTTAATAAAATTATATCGGTGCCAGGGATATGACTCTACGGTACGTCACCTATAGAGTGTTCTGAGTGTTTGCCACCCCAAGTCAAGTCTGAACCCCTCCTTTCCCTCCAGGAAGTGCACGTTACTGGTCAACAACATCTTCGCGATTACCGCCGCGCTGCTGATGGCCTGCTCGCTCCAGGCAGGAGCCTTTGAGATGCTCATCGTGGGCCGCTTCGTCATGGGCGTGGATGGAGGTGAGGCTCCCGGTGGCCGGGAGGGGCAGTGACAATTCCTGGGGGTGCTGCTAAATCCCGTGAGGACACCAAGGCTCAGAGACGGGGGCCAGTAAATGGGTAAGGGCAGGGCCACGGGTTCCGACTGCTGGTTTCTGCCACTTCCCTGGGTTAATATCATTGCCTTGTGTGTATCAGTTAGGCCTTATCTTACTGCATAAAAGTAAAAAATCAGCCCGAGACATAATGGCATAAAGCAAATCCCATTTGCTGAGCCTGCAGCTCTGTGGGTGGGCCAGGCGGCTCTGGGCACGCAGCGGTGTTCTGTGTTTGCGGAAGACTGTGTGCTGCCCACCGTCCCAGGGGTGCGAGCCCATGTTGGCTGCGCTAGAAGGTCTCCAGTGGACAACGATGGATGTTTCTAAGTAACCCAATACAACGCGGCTAAGAGGTTGAACAGGCACCTACGCAAAGTGGCCAATAGGTACATAAGATGGCGTCAGCAATTAAGGAAATGCAAATTAAAGCCACAATGGCTGCAATTGAAAAGTCTGTTAATGCCAAATACTGGTGACTAGGTGGAGCCCAGGTAAATTGGTGTGAAGGTTGAGGAAACTGGCTCAACTACTAGCACTGAACATGCACACACTGTGCCCACAGTGTATTTAACACCTTACGTACATACGTGTGCAATGAGAGTCCTGTGCAAGAGTGTTCATGGGTTGTATTAGTATTGACTCCAAAATGGAAAGCACTGAAGTGTCCACCAATAGGAGGGTAGATAAGTTGTGGTATATTTCTACATTGGAATACTATACAGCAGTGAAAATGAACAAGTTATAGCTATATGCTACAACATTAATGTATTTCAGTAAAAGAGGTGAGACACATCCTCTCAGTGCACACCACCACCACCACCACCATCACCACCACCACCATCACCATCACCATCACCACCACCATCACCATCACCATCATCACCATCACCATCACCACCACCACCGTCACCCCCACCACCACCACCACTACCCCATCACCATCACCACCATCACCACCACCACCATCACCATCATCACCATCATCACCACCACCACCAGCACCACCACCACCATCACCATCACCACCATCACCACCATCACCACCACCACCATCACCATCATCACCATCATCACCACCACCACCAGCACCACCACCACCATCACCATCACCACCATCACCACCATCACCACCACCACCATCACCATCATCACCATCATCACCACCACCACCAGCACCACCACCACCATCACCATCACCACCATCACCACCATCACCACCACCACCATCACCATCATCACCATCATCACCACCACCACCAGCACCACCACCACCATCACCATCACCACCATCACCACCATCACCACCACCACCATCACCATCATCACCATCATCACCACCACCACCAGCACCACCACCACCATCACCATCACCACCATCACCACCATCACCACCACCACCATCACCATCATCACCATCATCACCACCACCACCAGCACCACCACCACCATCACCATCACCACCATCACCACCATCACCACCACCACCATCACCATCATCACCATCATCACCACCACCACCAGCACCACCACCACCATCACCATCACCACCATCACCACCATCACCACCACCACCATCACCATCATCACCATCATCACCACCACCACCAGCACCACCACCACCATCACCATCACCACCATCACCACCATCACCACCACCACCATCACCATCATCACCATCATCACCACCACCACCAGCACCACCACCACCATCACCATCACCACCATCACCACCATCACCACCACCACCATCACCATCATCACCATCATCACCACCACCACCAGCACCACCACCACCATCACCATCACCACCATCACCACCATCACCACCACCGTCACCACCACCACCATCATCACCATCACCTGCATCAGCACCACCAGTGTCACCATCCTAGCTATTTCCTTTTCTGTGGAATCCACCTCCCAGCCGCACCTGCGGACTGGATGACGGGCATGTTACAGCGTTGGCGCTGTGTGCAGGGTGCGGGGCGTGGTGCTGGGTGCATGCTGTTTTTGTCCTGGTGAAGAAGAGGAAGGGGCCATGACCGCATCTTCCTCAAGGAAACGGCTCTCTCCATGGCCTGAGGGCTCCTCAGAGGAGACAGCTCTCTCACAAGGGCCCTGTTTCCTCCACAGGCATCGCCCTCAGTGCGCTCCCCATGTACCTGAGTGAGATTTCGCCCAAGGAGATCCGGGGCTCCCTGGGGCAGGTGACCGCCATCTTCATCTGCATCGGGGTGTTCACCGGGCAACTGCTGGGTCTGCCTGAGCTGCTGGGCAAGGTAAGCGTGGCTCTTGACCAACCGCGTCTGTTCTCAAGTCACCATCTCAGCTCCCAGTGCCCTTGGCAAGACAGAGGGGAGCCCTCCCCCCAAAGCTTGTCCCTCTGCCTAGGAATTCCTGAGCATTCAGCCTTCCACTTACTATTGGAGAAAGCGATTGCTCAGTGCCTCTGATTGGGTTTGGGGGTTTTTAAGGACATAAGGAACATATAACCAACTCTAACCTCACAGCATGTTCAAGTCCACCCACGCACCGCTATTGTGAACAGCTCAATTACAATTCATTTAGGCTTTTGCAAACCTTTATGAAATTATATAGTTGTGTGTTTTTTTTAATGGAATCGTGCCACACGCATCATTCTGCAGCTTGCTTCTCATTTAAGGTGTTTCAGGCATCTTCCCAAGATGCTTTGCTTAGCTCTCCCTCACTCTGGAGTCTTCCTTTACTATAAAAATATGGGATCGCACAGTCTTCTGTTTTTGGCTTTCCGTTTTGAAAGCAGAAAGGCCTGGCTTTGAGTTCCTGTTCAACCATTTCCTTGCTGTGTGGCCTTGGAGGCGTGCCTCACCTAGGTTCAGGTGGGGTCGGGGGTGAGATCAAGGAAGGCTTCCCAGAAGAGGTGACCTCGAAACTGAGCCCTGAAGGGTGAGCAGCGGTTAGCCGGGTAATGATGGGGTGTGGAGAGAAGACATTGCAGAGAAAGGGAATAATTGGCGAAAAGGCCACGAGGTGGGGAACAGCCCCGTGAAAGAATCACGAGTGGCTGGGGGCCGAGGGAAGAGCACGCGTGGGGAGCATGAGATGAGGCCCCTGTTCACGGAGCTGCAGCTGACATTGTGCCGGGGGAATGGGGAGCCCCAGGCGGCACTAGAGCAGGGGAGTGACTCAGCCAGATCTGAGTAGAAGGCGGCTTTGGGTCTGGGAGTGGGACAGGGTGGGAAGGGTGAAAAGAGAAGAGACGGCCTGGCAGGAGGCGGCAGTGATTGGTGTGTGTGGCAAGGGGGTGCGGGGAACGGAGGCAGTGGCCCTGGGGGTAGAGAGGAGGGGCAATGAGTCCAGGACCTGCCACCTGAGTGTCGGACAAGGACCAGGGACGGATGCAGCCACTTCCCCTTCCCACTTACACTGGAGGCCAGGAGGGAGGGAGGAGATGAGACCAGGGATGCTGGTCGAAGGCACTGGGACAGAGCCCAGCTTATACCCCCGCCTGGGGCTGAGTCCCGGAGGCGGGGCAGGAGGAGAAGGTGGGGGACATACACTCCAATGTGCTTCCAATGAAAGCTCCAGGGCACGCCTCACCCAGGGCTCAAGTTTTGGGGTGCTCAGGGGCATGGTGCACCGACCCAGCCTGTGATCAGGCGCTCCCTAGTGTCCATAGCGGGCGGAAGTCCAAGCCTCATTTGGACCAGTTAGTTCATTCCTGATGGATTCACTCATTTGACACTTACTTCGATTGTGTGCCTGGCACTGTTGTAGGCTCCACCCAGCAGAGAACAGCCCAACAGGGATCCCTGCCTCACGCTCCTCATTTGCATTTCAGTGGAGGACACACATCTGAGACACAGATCTAGGAAGCTGGCTCCTCGAGGGTGATGTGAGGCAGAGCACGGTGGGAAGGAGGGAGGGGGGAGGGAGCCTGGCCTAGGCAGCATGGCCTAGCACGCTGTGAAGGACCCAGCAGCCCAGGCAGATCCCTGGGGAATGATGTCCTAGCCCTTCCCCGAGACGCCTCGTCAGTACCCTCACCCAACCCGGCTTCTTCCCACTCCCTGCTGGTCTGGCCCATCTCCCTCCAAGTCTCCGGCTCATGCAGGGCCCCCCTCCCTCCCCTCGATGCCCTTCGATTCAACCCCTCCTTGCCTCACCTCTGGGCCTCAGCAGAGGACTTGCATCCAACAATCTCTGCCTCCTTGATCCGTATAGTCCCAATCAGCTCATTTTGCTCCAATCAACCAACATTTCCTGAGCGTCCCCAGTGCACTAGACCCCACAGAGGTGGGTAGACAAAGTCCTTGCCTGTAAGGATCGTGCTGCGAGATGGAAGGGACAACGGATGTGGTGGCCACGTAGGAAGCCCGGGGTCCAGGGAGCCCGGAGCAGCCCTGAGGCAGCAGGAGGGCCGGGGAGCCCTTCTGGAGAAGCTGGTGCAGACCTTGAGGGAGACACCATCCCAGGCAGAGCAAAGAGCCAGTGCAAAAAATGTACAAATAAGATGGGGAGAGAGCTCGGCCCATGGGGAAACTGCAGTGGCTCAGGAAGAGCACCAGGGGGCACTAACAAGAGAGCAGCCCCTCCCTGCACCTGTCAGCGCAGTCACAGCTGAGACCACCTCCCTACGCCAGTGCCTTTGAGGGGTCACGCCACCCACCCCCCCTCCCCAGGGCACCTGGCTGGCTGACGTGGAGTCTGTGGAGTCGAAAGCTGTAGGTCCCTCCCTCCGCCAGGCCCACCCACTGGCCCCTCTTCTCCCCCCAGGAGAGCACCTGGCCGTACCTGTTTGGAGCCATCGCCATCCCCGCCTTGGTCCAGCTGGTGAGCCTGCCGTTCCTCCCAGAGAGCCCGCGCTACCTGCTGTGTGAGAAGCACGACCAGGCGGCGGCCGAGAAAGGTAGGGCTCGGCCTTTCCCACGCGGCTCCGGCGGCTACAGGGTCAGTGCGCAGGTCAGGCAGGGACCTGGGCCACACCTCTCTGCAGGCATGGTGCTGGGGCCCTTGGGACACCCTAAGCCATTTCATCTTCCCCGCAGCCTGCTCTGGTGGCCCAGGGAGGGGACGCGGCCACATGGGGAGCCTGGAAAAGCCAGGACAGAGCAGGACAGGACCCAGGTCTGCTCATTTCTGTGCCACGGTGTCTCCCTGGGGTGTCTCAACTGCAGAGATGCCAGAACACAGACTTCTTAGTGGTTCTGTTTATGCTGGCTGCCCTCTGTTCCTTTTCTTCTTCGCTGCCCACTTCTCCATGTTGACATTCACTCGCAAGGGAAGGGATGACAGGCACAGAGTGAGCGCCAGCATCACAGCAGCCCGGGCTGGAGCCCCCATGAGGGGGGCGGGATCCCCTTGCAGGAGAGAAGCACAAGGCGCCGCCGAGGGCGTGGAGCCATCTCAGGCGGCTCTCCGAAGCCCCTGCGTGGTGACGTGCTGCGTCCAAGGCAAGCTCAGCCTTCAGAATCGGGCATTTCTGCAGCGCCTCCCAAAGGCAGCACCATTCTGCCTAGAGAGAGACCTCGCGGCATGAGCACCAGCATGCGTTTGTTCAGTTTTATAAAACGAGACAAACTGACAGTGTCATAGGTCAGCATGAGGGGCAGGAATAACCAGTACCGCCTGCCATTCCTGGCTCTGCCGTCTGACCTTGAGCAATTATTTTAACCTTCCTGAGCCTCAAAACACTCACCTATCTATCCATCCATCCAACCACCCACCCATCTACCCATCTCTCCATCCATCCACCCATCTATCTATCCATCTATCTGTCTATGCATTTATATATCATCCATCTATACATCCATCCATCTATCCATCTCTCCATCCATCCATCCACTCATCTACCCTGGCCATACCTGTTTGGAGCCATCTCTCCATCCATCCATCTATCCATCTATCTATGCATGTATACATTATCCATCTATACATCCATCCATCTATCCATCTATCTATCCATCCATCCACCCACCCATCTATCTATCCATCTATCTATGCATCTATACATCATCCATCTATACATCCATCCATCCCTCCCTCATCCACCCATCTATCTATCCATATATCTATGCATCTATACATCATCTATACATCCATCCATCCATCTATCCATCTCTCCATCCATCCACCCATCTATTTATCCATCTATCTATGCATCTATACATCATCCATCTATCCATTCATCCACCCATCTATCCATCTATCTATCTATGCATCTATATATGTTCAATCTAGCCATCTAGCCATTCATCCATCCATCTATCTATGCATTTATCTATCTATCTATCTATCATCATCTATTTATCTGTCTCCCTATGGTTTGTGGTATCATTTGCTGTTATTACTACTGAGAACTCTGTCCACCTTTTAAACCAGATCCTGTCCTCTAACCTAAATTTGACTAATGTTCACACCCAAGAAAAAAGTTGAGACATACAGTCTTGTTTCATATAATTAGTGTAACATTTTTTAAAATTCAAACGTTTTTTCTGAACTAACAAATGGCATGATGAAATATTAACAAGTGCCTATATTTGTCTCGCAGTTTGTGGCTCAGATGTATTTTCCCGTTTACAACGTTTCTATAGCGTGAAATCAGAGAACGTTACTGTTACTTTCATGTTTCTAGACATGGAAGCTCCAGGGGTGACATTTCCTGCCCACGGGTGTGGTCTATGGTTTGAGTGTCCAGAGGCCTTTGAACATATGATGGAAACAACAGGTGTTCCTCCAGCAGGGGGCCTCTCTACACAAACGTGTGGCGCTAGGTGGTGGGGGTGGGGCTTGAGGCCCTTTCTCCCAGAAGCCCACAGGGGACCCAGCAACTGACACAAGGACTGGAACCTGAAGGTCCCTTTCCTCCCACACCCTCATGCCCGGAGGAGTCTCAGTGGGCAGCGCCAGGGAACTTCCTGTGGGGGACGTGGGGAAAGCAGGCTTCAGGGAAGGCGGCTGCTGGTCAGAAGGTGGAGGGTCTGCAGGGGAAAGGATGTGGCTGAGAGGGACGAGGGGAGGAGTCCCCGGAGCAGCAGGGGCTAACTGTTGGAAGAGGGCGCTTCCTTCTGGTGGGGGAGGGTGCCCCTTGACCCTCTGGCTCTACCGGGAAAGGACTCTTAGAAACGCTTCCATTAAGAGCAGTCGGAATGGGCAGTGCATGCAAGTAAATGCCAGACAGTGGAGAAGGCTTGAAAGACTTATTTCATAGCACAGTAGGGAGGAGCAAGAAGGCTAATTATTAAAAAGTGGTTAATATTAGACGTGCACGCTATAAAAAGAACAAAGCTGTTGGGCTTAGGTTGAAAGGGAGTATTAAAATGTGCATCTGTGCTAATAACAGGGCTCATTTCACCGCAGGCACCCAGAAAACCATGGGTATTGACTGTGCCGGGCATCCTGCCGGGGGGTAGGGGGGAAGACGGGGCGGGCCATGGCCGTCCAGCCCTCCGGGGAGACAGGCACACCCTGAGCGGCCCATCTGCGTTGAGAGCTCTCCACGCTAAGCTCCGCTAAGCACCTATATCAGACGGAGCAGCCCTCGCAGCAGCTCTGGGAAACAGGCCACGTCATTATTCCCACTGAAAGTCAGAGCACTGAGGATGGGGCCGCCTGGCCCCGCATCAGGGCGAGCACGTAGCGGCGCTGGGATCTGAACCCTGACAGCGTTGCTCTGGAAGCTCTGAACATAAACAAAACACGTTTCACGACCTCGCTCCGTGTTTGGTGCCCGTCCGGTCTGTGGGTAATTGGGGAGGAAGGGGTCCTGTAGCGGTTAGCTATTGCCGTAATAGTGCCGCGTAGCACACCATCTAAACTCCCTGGCTTAAGACATTAGCACGCGTTGGGCCAGCTGTGACGTCCTGTTCATCTGCGTAGGGCCTGCCCTTAGAATTCTCCTTGTCTCTGGGCAGCTCTCTCACATGCCTGGTGGCCAGCTGGCCGACCTAGGGCAGCGTCATCTCTGTTCCATGTGCCTCACCCCCCAGCAGGCTACTGGGCACCTTCCCTGGTGAGCCCTGAGGTCCCAGAGAGGAAGTGTAAAACCAGCAGTTTCTCAAGCTGCAAATCAGCTCAAATCCTATGGCCAAAATAAGTCACATGGTCAAGTCAGAGTGGGCGGGGCTACACAGTTACAGAGGGAAGGACATAGATGTAGGAGGCTGGGGCCATCAGTACCATCCGTCCGTCTGTGTCCAAGGCCCCTTCCAGGCTTTCCCACCCGCCGCCCGCCCCAGGTCATCATGGCCAGGGCCTCAGTCCCAGCCGGGTCTGACTTATTCAAGCCACTCTTGTCAGTTGAGGGGAAGCTTCCAGCACCTAAAAATGGGGAAAGAGCCCACATGCCCACTGTGGGGGGAGGGGTTTACTGGATTGAATAGAAGTGAAATACCAGCATAGGATAGGGGATGTGAGAAGGCAGGGGTGGGGGACGTCCGGCCTGAGGGCCATACAAGGCCCGTAAATTCCTCTGGTCTGGCCCTGCCAAGGCAACCACAGGCGGCCCCGAAATTCAATGACGCTAGGAGCTTTGTTCATAGCCTCATGCGTTCACATTAAGTGAATCATATTAAGTGAATGACGTCACTCATCGGCCACTCCTCGCACTTACCCACAGTGAACGCGGGAAGTGCTAGGTCACAGCTAGGGGCGCGACTTCCTGAGGCAGGTTCCAATTCACTTCCCCGAAGCAACGCCACGCCCTCTTGGAGAATCTGGAGCAAGTTTAACGGCCTTTTCTTCCTGCTCCTGAAGAGCATGTCCCCTGCCCGCAGCTCGGAGCAGTGTGGCTGAGGCTGACGCCCATGGTGAAGGCCATGGGCTGTCCCCGGAGCCGTGGCTGCCCCTTTGCCTGCGGGAGGATGCGTCTCACAGCTCACCATCTGCATCTGCCCTTCCAGTGGCTCCCACCATCAGTTATGATGACTGCAGGGTTCCCACCAGTCAGCCCACCTTCATGCACCCCCCGCGAGTCTGCGCAGTTCAGGTCTGGGCGAAAACATGACAGGTTCACCGAGGCCGGAAATTTGCCGCGTTCGGTATGGGAAAGGCCGAGGGCGCATGGGTTATTCTGGATCCTGGGAAGCTGAGCTCTGAGACCGTCTCCCCAGGTGTCTGCATTTCAGGGGTGCATGGGGCAGGAGCCCAGAGGTCCTCCTGCCGATCATGGACCTGACTGCCCGGCATCCTGCCACGTCCAGTGAGGTGGGCGCAGAGGCAAACTGGAGGTTCTGTGCTGTCGGTGAAGAGCGCTCCCTGTGCGTGAAGTCAGTGTGTTACATAAAGCGCAGTCACTCCGGCAGCGCCGTGAGGCACGGATGACTGCAAACTGCTCGTCTCCCCCGCATAGAGACGGGACTTGAACCCAGGGCGCACTCGGCATTGCACTCGGGCACTCAGGAGGTCCTGGTTCTCGCCCCCTCTTCTCCTGGCCGGCCCGGTGACCCTGGGCAAGTCGCCACACACTCGGGGGCTTTGTTTTCCTATTTTTAAACACCATGGTCTCAGAGGCCCCTGCCAGCTCTGTCCCTGACAAGGTGCGTGTCTGGGTGGGGGGACTGTCAGCCTGCTCTCGGCTGACCGTCCCTCCCCGTCCCTGTGCGCAGCCTTCCGGACGTTCCTGGGCAAGGAGGACGTGTCCCGAGAGGTGGAGGAGGCCCTGGCCGAGGGCCGCATGCAGAGGAACATCCACCTGGTGTCCGCGCTGGAGCTGCTCAGGACCCCCTTCGTCCGCTGGCAGGTCATCACCGTGGTGGTCACCATGGCCTGCTACCAGCTCTGCGGCCTCAACGCGGTGAGCGTCCCGCACGGTCGGAGGGACCGGAGGGAGGAGCGGGTGGGGTGGGTCAGGCTCGGGCCCTGGATGCCCAGGTTCCAGTCCCAGCTCCGCGCCTTTGGGCAACCACATCAGCTGACCCTCAGTTTCCTCATCTGTAAAATGGGACAACATAGCACTGAAAGAAAGAATCCACGCAAAGTGTTCGGTGCAGCATCTAGTGGATTCATCCCTTAATACAGGCTGCCCATCCCTGTAATTACTTACCACTGGAAATGCTTAAAAGTCATATTTCTTCATAAAACGGGAATTAGGAAGTCATAAGGAAGAAACACGGAGATGCTTTAATAAAGTGCTTGTAGCCGGGCTGGCTTCAGTGGGAGACTTTGGCCTGAGAAAACCTCAAGGCTTTAAACGGTACGTTTCCTGGGGCCTGAGCTGACGTAGGTGGGGAGCCCCCAGCCCTCAGCCACCAAGGAGCCCGGGTGAAACAGCTCCTCTTGTTTGCATAGAATGGCCATGAGCCAGCCCCTCACCCCCTTTGCCCGCAGGGAGGGTTGGGGGGTGTTTAGGGCAGGTGATGTGGAAAGGTAGTGGTTCCCATCCGGAGAGGGGAGAATGGCAGCGTAGAGTTACAGCCAGGGTGGCTTTACCTGTTTCTTGGTTAAAGTCAGCAGAATAGGGAGGGGCTAGGTCACCGGTGTGACCTTGGACCAGTCTTGCTGTTGCCTCCTCTTTACAAGGTCAAGGTCATGTCCCAGGGTTTCAGAGCCACCCCTCCCTGCCTGAGACAGCAGAGAGGGAGAATGAATCCGTTTCTTAACGCTCAGACTTGGACTCGAAGAAGCCATAGACGGGATCTGTATTTAGTGCAGCATTCAGATGGAGAATCATGGTATTTCTAAGCAGCACTCTCTCCTCCGTTCGGACGTAGTTTTCTGATTTGCATGCCCTGTGTAACTGCATAAACTCCACTGGGGCGCAGCTGTAGGCCCCCCGGCATGAGCGTAGGTGGGAAGCTGCTTGTCTCTCCCCGAGTCAGCAGTGGGAGAACCCCGCTTCGGAACGTGCGCCCCTCGCCCTCATCACCTTTCATGGATGTTTTATTGATGTGAGAATCTTCCATGTGAGATCCACCCTCTTAGAAAATGTTTGAGTTTACGGTGTGATATTACCTACAGGCTCAATGTGCAGCGATTGTTAGAATTCTGTCAACTTCCAGAACTGAAACTTTACACTGAACACTTTCCCCTGCTCTGAACCACCGGCAACCACCATTCTATTCTCACTTCTATGGGTTTGACTATTTCAGACATCCTATATAATAAAGAGTTAATATGCAAATGTTCATCACGCCCTTGCACCCTCCTGAGGGGGGACCTGAGGCCGGGCCAGGGGACCTCAGGCCAGGGGACCTGAGGCTGCGCCCCCTGCCCAGTGGGGCTTGATGGGGGACCTGAGGCTGTGCCCCCGCCCCGCCCTTGCAGGTCTTGATGGGGGTGGGGCCGACTGGGTCTGGGTCTTGCGCAATTTCGAGGCACGCATGGGTGGATGGAGACTTGACTCTGGGTCCCGTGGTGCACCCCAGACTCTGACAGGAGGGAGATTTTCATATACATTTTACTAATTTTCTTTCATCTCTGACACTTCTATTATAGAGTAAGGGCAAATAGCAATATTAAAATATTTCCTCTAATTAATTCCCTTTTAATGTGCACGAATTTTGTGCACTGGGCCACTAGTTTCATATAAGTGGACTCAGGCAGTACCTGTCCTTCTGTGACTGGCTTTATTCCACTTAGAGGAACGTCCTCCAGGCTTCATTCCACGTAGGGGAACATCCTCCATGAAGTCACATCCTGCAGGATTCCTGTCTTTTTCAAGGCTGACTAATATCCCATTGTATGTATTGGCTGCATTTCCTTATCCATTCATCTATCGATAAACTTTTAGGTTATTCCCACATGTTGGCTATTGGGAATAATGTTTTGTTGAACACAGGAGTACCAATATCTCTTTGAGATCCTGCTTTCAACCCTTTGGAATAATTACCCAAACGTGGATTCGCTGCATCAGATGGTAGTTCCAGTTTTAATCTGTTGAGAACCTTTCATACTGTTTTCCATGGTGGTGGCACAAATTTACATTCCTACCAACACTATGCAAGTGTTTCCATTTCTCTATATCCTCACCAACATTTGTTATTCCTTTCTTAAAAATAACAACAGCCATCCTAACAGGCCTGAGGTAGTATCTTGCATATTCTTTATCCATTTGTCCATCGATAAACCTTTAAGTTATTCCCACATCTTGACTATTGGGAATAATGTTTTGTTGAGCACAGGAGTGCCAATATCTCTTTGAGCTCCTGCTTTCAACGCTTTGGGATAAATACCCAGACTTCCTGGAGGCGCCACTAACACTTCTTTGACAGTCCATTGCCACACTTAGCGAAGCCCCTGTCACTCCTAGTCTGTTAGTATGAAGAGGGGGAATGAGGGAGGTCTGTTGGTATGAAGAGGGGGAGTGAGGCAGGTCTGTTGGTATGAAGAGGGGGGATGAGGGAGATCTGTTAGTATGAAGAGGGGGATGAGGGAGGTCTGTTGGTATGAAGAGGGGGAATGAGGGAGGTCTGTTGGTATGAAGAGGGGGAGTGAGGCAGGTCTGTTGGTATGAAGAGGGGGGATGAGGGAGATCTGTTAGTATGAAGAGGGGGATGAGGGAGGTCTGTTGGTATGAAGAGGGGGAATGAGGGAGGTCTGTTGGTATGAAGAGGGGGAGTGAGGCAGGTCTGTTGGTATGAAGAGGGGGGATGAGGGAGATCTGTTAGTATGAAGAGGGGGATGAGGGAGGTCTGTTGGTATGAAGAGGGGGAATGAGGGAGGTCTGTTGGTATGAAGAGGGGGAGTGAGGCAGGTCTGTTGGTATGAAGAGGGGGGATGAGGGAGGTCTGTTGGTATGAAGAGAGGGGATGAGGGGAGGTCTGCTGGTATGAAGAGGGGGAGTGAGGGAGGTCTGTTGGTATGAAGAGAGGGAATGAGGGAGGTCTGTTGGTATGAAGAGAGGGAATGAGGGAGGTCTGTTGGTATGAAGAGAGGGAATGAGGGAGGTCTGTTGGTATGAAGAGAGGGAATGAGGGAGGTCTGTTGGTATGAAGAGAGGGAATGAGGGAGGTCTGTTGGTATGAAGAGAGGGAATGAGGGAGGTCTGTTGGTATGAAGAGAGGGAATGAGGGAGGTCTGTTGGTATGAAGAGAGGGAATGAGGGAGGTCTGTTGGTATGAAGAGAGGGAATGAGGGAGGTCTGTTGGTATGAAGAGAGGGAATGAGGGAGGTCTGTTGGTATGAAGAGAGGGAATGAGGGAGGTCTGTTGGTATGAAGAGAGGGAATGAGGGAGGTCTGTTGGTATGAAGAGAGGGAATGAGGGAGGTCTGTTGGTATGAAGAGAGGGAATGAGGGAGGTCTGTTGGTATGAAGAGAGGGAATGAGGGAGGTCTGTTGGTATGAAGAGAGGGAATGAGGGAGGTCTGTTGGTATGAAGAGAGGGAATGAGGGAGGTCTGTTGGTATGAAGAGAGGGAATGAGGGAGGTCTGTTGGTATGAAGAGAGGGAATGAGGGAGGTCTGTTGGTATGAAGAGAGGGAATGAGGGAGGTCTGTTGGTATGAAGAGAGGGAATGAGGGAGGTCTGTTGGTATGAAGAGAGGGAATGAGGGAGGTCTGTTGGTATGAAGAGAGGGAATGAGGGAGGTCTGTTGGTATGAAGAGAGGGAATGAGGGAGGTCTGTTGGTATGAAGAGAGGGAATGAGGGAGGTCTGTTGGTATGAAGAGAGGGAATGAGGGAGGTCTGTTGGTATGAAGAGAGGGAATGAGGGAGGTCTGTTGGTATGAAGAGAGGGAATGAGGGAGGTCTGTTGGTATGAAGAGAGGGAATGAGGGAGGTCTGTTGGTATGAAGAGAGGGAATGAGGGAGGTCTGTTGGTATGAAGAGAGGGAATGAGGGAGGTCTGTTGGTATGAAGAGAGGGAATGAGGGAGGTCTGTTGGTATGAAGAGAGGGAATGAGGGAGGTCTGTTGGTATGAAGAGAGGGAATGAGGGAGGTCTGTTGGTATGAAGAGAGGGAATGAGGGAGGTCTGTTGGTATGAAGAGAGGGAATGAGGGAGGTCTGTTGGTATGAAGAGAGGGAATGAGGGAGGTCTGTTGGTATGAAGAGAGGGAATGAGGGAGGTCTGTTGGTATGAAGAGAGGGAATGAGGGAGGTCTGTTGGTATGAAGAGAGGGAATGAGGGAGGTCTGTTGGTATGAAGAGAGGGAATGAGGGAGGTCTGTTGGTATGAAGAGAGGGAATGAGGGAGGTCTGTTGGTATGAAGAGAGGGAATGAGGGAGGTCTGTTGGTATGAAGAGAGGGAATGAGGGAGGTCTGTTGGTATGAAGAGAGGGAATGAGGGAGGTCTGTTGGTATGAAGAGAGGGAATGAGGGAGGTCTGTTGGTATGAAGAGAGGGAATGAGGGAGGTCTGTTGGTATGAAGAGAGGGAATGAGGGAGGTCTGTTGGTATGAAGAGAGGGAATGAGGGAGGTCTGTTGGTATGAAGAGAGGGAATGAGGGAGGTCTGTTGGTATGAAGAGAGGGAATGAGGGAGGTCTGTTGGTATGAAGAGAGGGAATGAGGGAGGTCTGTTGGTATGAAGAGAGGGAATGAGGGAGGTCTGTTGGTATGAAGAGAGGGAATGAGGGAGGTCTGTTGGTATGAAGAGAGGGAATGAGGGAGGTCTGTTGGTATGAAGAGAGGGAATGAGGGAGGTCTGTTGGTATGAAGAGAGGGAATGAGGGAGGTCTGTTGGTATGAAGAGAGGGAATGAGGGAGGTCTGTTGGTATGAAGAGAGGGAATGAGGGAGGTCTGTTGGTATGAAGAGAGGGAATGAGGGAGGTCTGTTGGTATGAAGAGAGGGAATGAGGGAGGTCTGTTGGTATGAAGAGAGGGAATGAGGGAGGTCTGTTGGTATGAAGAGAGGGAATGAGGGAGGTCTGTTGGTATGAAGAGAGGGAATGAGGGAGGTCTGTTGGTATGAAGAGAGGGAATGAGGGAGGTCTGTTGGTATGAAGAGAGGGAATGAGGGAGGTCTGTTGGTATGAAGAGAGGGAATGAGGGAGGTCTGTTGGTATGAAGAGAGGGAATGAGGGAGGTCTGTTGGTATGAAGAGAGGGAATGAGGGAGGTCTGTTGGTATGAAGAGAGGGAATGAGGGAGGTCTGTTGGTATGAAGAGAGGGAATGAGGGAGGTCTGTTGGTATGAAGAGAGGGAATGAGGGAGGTCTGTTGGTATGAAGAGAGGGAATGAGGGAGGTCTGTTGGTATGAAGAGAGGGAATGAGGGAGGTCTGTTGGTATGAAGAGAGGGAATGAGGGAGGTCTGTTGGTATGAAGAGAGGGAATGAGGGAGGTCTGTTGGTATGAAGAGAGGGAATGAGGGAGGTCTGTTGGTATGAAGAGAGGGAATGAGGGAGGTCTGTTGGTATGAAGAGAGGGAATGAGGGAGGTCTGTTGGTATGAAGAGAGGGAATGAGGGAGGTCTGTTGGTATGAAGAGAGGGAATGAGGGAGGTCTGTTGGTATGAAGAGAGGGAATGAGGGAGGTCTGTTGGTATGAAGAGAGGGAATGAGGGAGGTCTGTTGGTATGAAGAGAGGGAATGAGGGAGGTCTGTTGGTATGAAGAGAGGGAATGAGGGAGGTCTGTTGGTATGAAGAGGGGGAATGAGGGAGGTCTGTTGATGTGAAGACAGGGAGATGTGGGAGGAGGAAGCCAGGAGTGGGCCCGCCCGTCAGCTGCGTCTGTGACTCTGGCTGTGGCAGGAGCCTCAGAGGCCACCGTGTGTCGGTGTTAATTTGGGAGGTAGATGCCCCTCACTGACCTCTCCCCTCTTTCTTTCCCTGTGTACAGATTTGGTTCTACACCAACAGCATCTTTGGGAAAGCAGGGATCTCTCCGGAAAGGATCCCCTACATCACCCTGAGCACCGGCGGCATCGAAACTCTGGCTGCCGTGCTCTCCGTAAGTACATGGACGGTTACCCCCGAGAACGCACGGGGTCAGCGGGGCCACGGGGAGCCCAGGTCCCATAGTAGAGGGCGCCCTGGTCCCACTGAGAGTTCTGAGTGTGAGGAGGTGATCAGGCCGCCCATCACTGACATCTCACCATCTAGACCAGCGGTTCTCAACCTGTGGGTCGCGACCCCTTTGGCGGTCAAACGACCCTTTCACAGGGGTCGCCTAAGACCATCCTGCATATCAGATCTTTACATGACGATTCATAACAGTAGCAACATGACAGTTATGAAGTAGCAACGAAAATAATTTTATGGTTGGGTCACAACATGAGGAACTGTATTTAAAGGGCCAGAAGGTTGAGAACAGCTGCTCTCGAGAATGTCCTCATCGGTATTTTGGGTCACCATTTTCCTCCTTTAAAAACATGGCTCCCTCCTTTGAACTCTTACCTCGTCACCAATGACAGCTGCTGCCTCCCTCTGAGGAGGGATGTCTCCCTGGGAGTCCCGGTCAGAGGTCCTGGAGCCTCAGGTCTGTGGTCATGACCTTAAAAGTGTTTCAGACCATGAACTGTCATCTTCCTGGCCCAGGTCTGTAGGTGTTTGCAAGGCAAAGAGAAGGAGAAAGACATTCCCTTCGGATCGTGCAACACAGAGGGGCTTTAACAATGAGCCACAGTCTAAAACTGGAGAAAGCGCTCGCCACTCTTCCCCAGCCTCCGGCTGCAAAACAGACGTGTGGGGCGGGGCGGTGGGGCCTGGAGAGTCCCACGTCTTCTTGGCCGTGTGATGCTCCCTGGGCGGCAGCTTCCCCTTTGCTGAGCTACTCCTGTCTCCTCTGCCTTGTAGGGGTGCCCTCTGGGCTCCCGGTCCACCATGGGGTTCCTTTCCAGAGGAAAGGGAAGGGGGTTAGAGCGACCTTGTTCTCTCTTCCGCTCGCTCTCTGATGTGTGAGGCAAGGCCGAGGCCGGTGCAAACCAGCAGAGACTCATTTCCACAGAACACTTACTTTTGCTCCTTCACCTGAACGGGGCGTTTTCACAAGCAGCTTTTGAAAACAGATTCCATGGAAGTGTTGAGACTGGTGTTCCTCCCCCTCTCCTCCCATGCGCAGTCTTTTTATGAGAGGGAAAATACTCAGGATTTCACAAGCGTTTTATAAAATTCTTGTCTCGTGTTACAGACCAGACTCCTCCCCTTGGGCTGTTCTTGTTCATTTTTACATGGATCAGCAGAAAAGCGCCATCGGGAAAGAAATGATGGGGACATTATAGGGTTCATTTGGGGGTTTGTCGGGGATTTTGTTGTAACAAGAAATCAACATGAGCTCATTAGGGAAGATTCATAAAATTCGGAAAAAAATAGAAAGAAACAAAGAAGAAACCACCTATGACTGTGACACCCAAGGCAGTTGGTTGGGCACTATCCCC
>NW_006293003.1:1801308-1803408 GCF_000327345.1 Myotis davidii
CTCCCCGCAGCGACCCGACTGTTCTCGCCTTAGTCCTGCGTTTGTTCCGCAGACGGATGTCAGAACGATTCCCCACTTTACTGCTTCTTGTTTAGCATGGTTTATGAGAGTGTAACATACACACAGGAAGGGAAGCCGACCATCGCCTCTGAACTCCTGTGAAAGCTCCATCCTTCTTCACAACTCGGCAACCCGGCAATTTCCTTATTAACCGTTGTCTGCGCGGTGCGGGGGGCAGTCTCCGCTCGGAGCCTGGGTGGCAGAGCCACCTGCCTGGCTCCTGACCCCAGCTCCGACCCTTTTGAGCTGCCTGACCCCGGGCACGTCATTCCATAGCTCGGTGGCTCGATTTCCCCATTTCTAGAATGAGGACATGGCCCCTGCCTCTTGGGGGTGGGTGAGGATTAAATGAGTGAATACAGAGGAAGCAATGCAAGTTGGGCAGGTGATGGGCACCCAGTCAGCGGTGGCGACGCCTGCTCTCAGCCGATAAGTTCCCACGGCTTGCCTTTCCGACGAGGCTGCGATGAGCACCCGGCAGAGAGCAGGCTTTTGTGGGGACTCTCTCAGTCTTGATAGTTGAGGAACCCTAGTCTCAAAGAAATGACTTACCCAGGGTCACGCAGCCAGTAGGACAGACCCAGAGGGAGCGGGGAGCTAACATCTGGGCCCCCTGCTGCTCCCCAGGTCCCGGGGGCTCTCCCTGGGGTCGCATGAAGGCCCACATCACTCCTGACAGTCCAGTTCTTACCCCCGTTCACAAGAGGAGCAAACACAGGAGGGGGTGATGCTTCCCACCTCTGTCTCCCCAACTCCTCCTCCTGCTCCCCACTCTCTGACTGGCAGATCATCCTCTTTAAAAGCTGATGGCATTTGACAAAGTATTTCTGGAAGTGTGAGCCCCAGGAAGAGGTCCCTGGCTTCGCATTCCTGGGAAAGGAGGAGGGAAACTGAAACTGGCACCGGGCCTCACAGCCTCGGGAGGGCCTGCCTGCTGCTGCCCTGCCATCTGGACTGTGTGCTCTGGAGGTTTGGGCGCCTCCCTGTGGCACAGACCTGGGAGGGACAGCTTCAGTGCCCTGGTGGTGTGCGTGTTTATTCACGCACTCATCCGCCCACAGGCAGCTATGGTGCACCCACACCCTGCTCATGCCAGGGCATCACCAGTGACATTGTCATGATCTAGAGAGAGACAGACCCAGAAACAGATACGAACCATGTGCCACACTGGGATGAACCCTCCTGTGAGGGACTCCAGGAGGGCTTCCTGGAGGAGGAGCCCGGGAGCCAAGAGCTGAGGGAGCAGGAGTGAGCCTGGCGAAGGGAAGTGAGTACATTGTGCAGCCTGTCCCTGGCCCTGTGTGCATGTCCCCAGTCACCTGCCCTCTCCCCACTTTATCTTCTAAAAGAGCTAGAGATGCAGAACAGTCTATTGCAGTGGTTCTCAACCTGTGGGTCACAACCCCTTTGGCGGTCAAACGACCCTTTCACAGGGCTCGCCTAAGACCATCCTGCATATCAGATATTTACATGACGATTCATCACAGTAGCAACATTACAGTGATGAAGTAGCAACGAAAATAATTTTATGGTTGGGTCACAACATGAGGAACTGTATTTAAAGGGCCAGAAGGTTGAGAACCACTGGTCTATTGGAAATGTTCCTTAAAATGGTAGCATTTGCCCAAATCTCTGGGAAATCATGAGATTAAGGTCAGCCTGGTCTGGGGACCTGAGGAGGAAGAGTGTGCTGGGGAGGAAGCGCTTGGGCGTGAGGGCCTGGCAGCTCTGAATTCACATGGGACTCATCCTCCTTCCAGTGAGGGGCCTCGGGAACAGCGCCCGACGTCTGAGGATGTTTTTGCTCATCTTTTCAATGGATGTGACCGTGCCCATGTGTGGTGGGCAGACCACCAAGCCCCCAAATGTCCAAACTCCTGGAAGCTGTGCCTACGTCCCAGATGTGGAAAGAGAGGCTTTGCAGCTGTGACTAAGCTCAGCCTCCGGGTGGGAGGTTCCTGACCCCCAGGGGCCCAATGGATCGCAGGGTCCTTCGAAGTGAAATGGCGAGGAGGAGAGCGAGGACCAGAGAGAGGATGG
>NW_006293003.1:1804249-1827672 GCF_000327345.1 Myotis davidii
CTCATACGAGGATATTTTTCCATTGGTTTTTAGAGAGTGGAAGAGAGGAGAAAAGACAGAGAGAAACATCGATGTGAGAGAAACACATCCACTGGTTGCCTCCTGCATGCGCCCTGACCAGGGCCCGGGCCGGGGAGGAACCTGCAACCGAGGTACGTGCCCTTGACCGGAATCAAACAAGAGGCCCTTTGGTCCGCAGGCCAACACTCGATCCACTGAGCCGCACTGGCTAGGACCGTGGTCAGCAAACTGTGGCTCGGGAGCCACATGCGGCTCTTTGGCCCCTTGAGTGTGGCTCTTCCACAAAATATCATGTGCGGACACGCACGTACAGTGCGACTGAAACTTCGTGGCTCATGCGCAGAAGTCGGTTTTCGGCCTGGACGAGTGTATTTTGAAGAAGTACTGTTGGTATTTGGCTCTGTTGACTAATGAGTTTGCCGACCATTGGGCTGGGGCAAGAGCTTTCTTTAAGAGCTGACTGTTCCCCACGTGTAACTTTGTGATCATGAACTTCTTAAGAGGTACCTTTCCTCTCAAAGAGGCAGCAGGTGGGGGGTGTCCCCGTGAGGCTGCAGGGGCCCCAGGGAAGACGACTCCCAGGAGTGAGACCGGGAGGGCCCGGGCTCCGGCAGCCTTGCCTTCCGGCCAGTTGGCCACGCTCCCCGTCTGCGTTTACACTTGGGCTGACATGTCTCCAGGCCACTTTCGTTTATTATCTTTAGGATTCATGAGCCACCCTGGAATGGGAGTCATTTAAACGTAACTTTTCCACTTCTCATACCTTCGGCCCCAAAAGATATACGGTTCTCACACACATTCTTCTTTTACACAGAAATTTCCAAGCAAAGTTTACATTTCAAGGAATTATTTTTAAGGTTCAGTTTACAGAGCGCTGTCTCGAGGAGATAATTATTTCCGGGGCCCTGTCCCCTGGTCACAGACTTTAAAACTCTGTTAACTTGAAAATAACCATGGCCTCCCCAGGTCTCGGCTTCTCCTCAGACAGAAGTCCCAGGAAGCAGTGATGAACGCCTGCATGTTCAGAGCAGCGTTGCAGCAGGGGCAGGGATAGGGAAGCAGGCATTCTCCTGCCATCGCCTTGGCTGTCTTTGCTGGGACAGAGCTGACCAGCAATCGCCAAGCCGTTCCCCGTCTTCCTCCCAGGTGTCCGTAGCTCAGGCTTTGGCAATAGCCCACTTTTGCCAGGAGAGTCCCTCAGGCTGGTGTGGCGAGGCTCCTCATGGACCCCACAGTGTCAAGGTCAAGGTCAAGGTCGGCTGTTTGGAATACTGGGTGCTGGTCCCCACCTGGGTGGTGTCATCTCGCTCCAATGTTCGGAGTGTCTTCACGGATGCATGCGCATGTGGGCACGTGTGTGTGTGTGTCCCATAGTAGATTTACAGAAATGGGGACAGCCACTGTCATACTGTACCTCTGCTATCCCTGGTCTTCGTGCGTTCCTCCGGCTGGGCGCTGGCCCAGAGCAAACACCCGGTCCCTCGGTGCTTAATTACGAAAGCCGCCTGGAGGAAGGTGTACCTGCCAACCCAGCCTGTCCCTGAAACGCGGCTACAGTCATGTTCTTCAGGGTCATTGGCATTTGAAGGCGCTCAGTGAGGAGCCCTGCCCTGGCCCCACTGGAAGGCAGGCACAGGGGCTGAGAGGGGGGATCAGTGACATCCACGGCCCCAGGAAGCTGGGCTGGGGCACGGCTTCCAGGGCTGCAGTCGCTGGTATCACCCCGAGTGTGGAAAACGGCAGCCCCATGCCCGCCCCTGGGTTCTCGCCTCTAAAATCGGCACCGTGGGGACGGAGAGGAATGGAGAGAGTGTGACTCCATGGCAGCCTGGCTCCCGGGTGGGGGGAGGGCAGGGCTGCGGCCGCCACATCCTTTCGCCCCTGGTCCAAACTCCCCAGCAGATAAGCCCACGCCCCCTAACGAGGGAGATGGGAGGAAAGGTGGCTGTGTGGATACGCGGGACTGTCTTCCTTCTTCCTTCTCATCAAGGTCATTGCCTCCCCGGGTGTGGCTGTGGAGAGTCACCTGCCTGTCCCAGGTCAAAGCCGTCCTTGAGCCAGGACCCCGTGCGGTTCCCAGCCCCGCGCCCCCTCCCTTGCTGCTAGTAGTAACCACCCCTCTTTCCCCTGACCTAGGGCTTGGTCATCGAGCGCCTGGGGCGGAGGCCCCTCCTCATCGGCGGCTTCGGGCTGATGACCATCTTCTTTGGGATCCTCACGGTCACACTGACGCTGCAGGTGAGAGCACGTGCCTGTCTCCCCGCTCCCCCCTCAGGAGCTCGGCGTGGAGCTGGCTCTCGGCTTCGGTGCCCAGGGCCTTGGGCTTAGGCAGGTGGCACTGTCTGCAGACACGCCCCCCCCAAGGGGCATCTCAGCCCGGAAGCCACTGGGGAGGCTTGAGGGGTGAGGCCTGAGCCTGGGAGACCAGCGACCTAATGAGCTGTGTGACCTTGGGGGTGTACATCCCCTCTCTAGGGGCTCTGGGGCCAGCCCACCTGGGTGTGAATCCCCGCTGTCCCACTTCCTCGCACAAAACTTTCGGCAACTCAACCTCTCTGCTCCTTGTGTCTGTAAAGTAGGCGCTGGAATGGCGTGGGGGTTAGCATTACCCCCATTTTCTGGATGCTGAAACGGGGCCCATAGATATAAAGTGACCTTTACAAGGTCGAAGACGTCCTTTAACCATGACCCTGTGCCGGTCCCCAGCCCCACAGCCCCCTTCCCTTGCTAGTAAGGCCTGAGGTCACACAGATGGATGGAGGAGGGGCTGGGGTGGGAACCCAGGTCCTCGATATGCCTGCCTCCTCACCTGCCCGCTGCTGCTACCTCGCAGGACCACGCCCCCTGGATCCCTTACCTGAGCATCGTCTGCATCCTGGCCATCATTGCATCCTTCTGCAGCGGCCCAGGTAGGGCGCCCCCCTTCTGCGCCAGCTGGCCCAGGGCTCGCGGCATCACCACGGAAGTCAGGGGCTCAGGGAGGGGCAGGGCCTGATTGGGGATGGAGGGGAAAGAGAGTTCCCAGCCATTCAAGTTCAGTGACGGCCTTCATTTCCACCCCACAGAGGGTGGGCAATGTGCCGCCCAAAGACACATTAGTTATAACATACAACAACTCGCGGCTGTGAGGGCGTGAGGCAGGCACACGCGTTTGGGATGAATTAATGATACTCAAGGTGCGGTCTGTGGCCACCCACAGACGAGTTACAGTTCCGTGCGGAAGATATGATGATGATGATAACAATGGCCATGGCTAAGATTTATTGATCACTGACCACATGCTATACTTAGCTCATGTAAGGCCCGTGGCAGCTCAAGAGACGGTGAGGATGGAGGGGACTTGCCGGGCACCAACAGGATGGCGATGCCGGACTCCAGCCCCTAATCACCACCTTACAGTGCCTGCAAGAGTGGAGTCTGGTGTGTGCACCCAGGACTCATGTCCAGCCCCAGCTTGGGCATTGCCCTCGTGGGAAAGTCCTCGCCTCTCCTTGAGCCTCAGTTTCCCCATCTGTAAAATGGCCCGTGTGGATGAGACTGAGGGCCTTGCCCTGCCGTGGCTCTGTGTCCGTGTCCCCGGTAAACTGAGAAGGGGTTCAGGGTGGTGTGGCCCTGCACTGCTCTCTGGGGGCGTCCCTGGTGTCTGTGGGCAGGCTCTGGGGGACTCTCTCTGGAGGCTGCTGTAGCTCCCTCACTCCGATCTCTGTCCCTGCTTTCAAATTACCGCTCCTCTACATGCCCGTCCCAAAGTCCCTCTGCCTCTTTTTTCTTCTTTTTTTATTTCAGGGAGGAAGGAAGAGGGAGAGAGAGAGAAACATCAGTAATAAGAGAGAATCACTGATCGGCTGCCTCCTGCACGCCCCACATTACGGGCTGAGCCCGCAACCACGTCCGGGCCTACTTGACTCTTCTTAAGAACCTGTCAGAATGGATCAGGGCCATCGTATGACCTCCTTTTACCTTAATCACCTCTTTAAAGACCCGTCTCTACACACAGTTACATTTTGGAGTGCTGAGGGTGGGACTTCAACATGTGGATTTGGTAGTGGGGGTCGGGGGGAGGGCGGGCCACACAATTCAGCCCATCACGGTGATCACAAGTAAAGGCCCTGGACTGAAAAGCCTCGGCTCTCACAGGGACAGGACCGAAAAGCCCCTGTAAGTGAGCTCCTACTCTGTGCCCAGCTGTGACCCAGATATTGGGAGAAGCTGCTAGAACAGCCCCCGCGGAGCTTACACTGCCAGATAGGGAGCCAGGCACGGCCAAGAAATATATAAATATAAAGCCAGGGCAACGGCAGTCCCATGGGGAGGAGGGGACCGACATAAGGCGATGAAGAGGGACAGGGTGAACAGTAGGGGGCGCCTTTTAACCGAGGCTGTAGGGTAAGGCCCCCCAGCACCTGTGCCACCTGAGCAAACTCCTACCAAAGTCAGGGCCTGAGTCCTGGCTCTGCCCCTCAGAGCTGGGGAACCTTGGGTAAGTGAGGGCACTTCTCTAGGCTGCAGTCTCCCCACCCCCCAGCTCCCCCGACCCAAGTACATGGTAGCCAATAGTCCCAGAGATGAAATGATAAGCATTCCTATACAACGTATTCCGTAAATGTCAGTCGCCGCATCATCCAATTGGCACACGGAGTCCTCCACCACGGCAGGCCCAGCTGGCTTCAGAGGCCATTCAGAAAAAAAAAAGGGAGGGGGCTACCGTTTGTTCAGATGAGCCAGGTCAGAGATGGTGTTCATGCCTTTCGGAGCTCTGGGCTGTAACCCAGCACCCACCCCGAGGCCACTGCTCACACAGGCAGAGGGGCTCTCCCACTGCCTGCGCTGCCACAGGAGATGGAGGCTGGCGGCATGGCCTCCTCCTCTGGGTGACTAATTCCGCGCCCCGGCTCTCCCTGCAGGCGGCATCCCCTTTGTCCTGACCGGCGAGTTCTTCCAGCAGTCCCAGCGGCCGGCAGCCTTCATCATAGCTGGCACCGTCAACTGGCTCTCCAACTTCGCCGTGGGCCTCCTCTTCCCCTTCATCCAGGTCTGGCTGGCAGGGGCCTCTTGCCCAGGGGTACCCTCTGATTCGGTAGCCCTCAGAGTGAGGGCCGATTCACAGAGCAGAGGCTGGCCTACCCACTGGAGACTCGCGCTATTGGCCTAAGGAAGGGAGAAGTGTGCCTCGGCCCAAACCTTTAACCCTTCTCCCTCCTGCACCTTCCAGGAGCGACCCCTAAATGCTAAGGGCTGCTTCAGAGAGAGTGAGCCTCCTGTCGTGGAGGGTATGCAAGCAAACCTGGGTAGAATCTCAAACCTGCAACCTGCCCATCGTTTTTGCTGTGTCTGTCACTGTGTGATCCCTATATAATCATGCAGCGAGTAACAGCATGTTGCAAGGGGGATCACCTTCATTCCCACGGGCTCACTTTCAGCAGGGCGGGCGCCCACTAGGCTGGAGCTCCAGGAGCCACACAAGAAACATGGATGGCGGGGAGGGGGAGTTCGGAAGAGGCGGGGAGGAATTCCAGCCAGAGGCCCTCTGCGGGGACCCCCTGGGTCAGTGTAGCGCATCCATGAAAAGCTGCTGGGCTCTGAGAAACAGGGGCTGTGACAAGGAGGCACTGAGGATGTGGAGGCTCTCAGTGTAGGACAGGGAACCCCAATAAAATGCATGGGTCCCCTTCCTGCTTCTCCCAGGTGGTCACCAAGCCCTCCCGGAGAATCCCCTGGAAACAGGTCTCAGGGTGCCTAGAGGAGAGGCACGTCCGGGGGGCCCAGCCCCCAACAGCTGGAACCCTGAGAGTCTTTTACTTGACAAACATTTATTGAGCAGCTACATGTACCAGGCTCTGCGGGCACAGGAGCTGCCGAGGTGACGGGTGCAGCTGGTCTAGTGCAGCCGGAGGGGCCGTTCTCGTCTGAGCATTCGCCACCATAACCAGGATACGTGAGCTAGAGGGACCGCACTCCACATTCCTCTCTTCCTTGTGCAAGGCTGCCTCAGAGTAACCGCCAGTGAGCTGTATCGTTTGCATAGTAGAAAAAGTGATGTTATCTGGGCCTAGTAGCGTTCCCTATTTTTCTTGTGAATTGAGGAATTTCACTTCCTTTTGACATCACACTTTTCTCACGTGTGTATTGGAGGGAAGGAAGAATGTGGTTCATGGAAAATATGAACTTAAGATGACGTTAGCTAGCCCAGCCAGTGTGGCTCAGTGGTTCAGCATTGACCTATGAACAGGAAGTCAAGTTCTATTCCAGTTTTTAAAACACACTTTTTAAAAAGGATAACCTTAGATAGCAATTGGCTGTCACGATGATTAAGTTTTATATGCCCACTTTTCTTTTTAATTTTTTATTGATTTCAGCAAGGAAGAGAGAGATAGAAACAACAATGATGAGAGAGAATCACTGACCGGCTGCCTCCTGCACACCCCACACTGGGGATTGAGCCCACAACCCCGGCCTGTGCTCTGACCAGGAATCAAAATGTGACCTCCTGTTCACAGGTCAACACTCAACCACTGAGCCACACCGGTCGGGCTATATGCCCACTTTTCTTAAAAAAAAAAAAAAAAGTAATAAATAAAGACTGCCACTTCCTCATCTTCCCTGGGGTTTGAAGCTGATTGATTCATGCCTCATGGGAGACATCTCCTGTGCACGATTATAAGGCACATTTGCGTGCGAAGCTGCACCTGGGAATGTTGACTAATGAATGGGGACCATCAAGAACAGTCCAACCCTCACTGGTTTGGCTCAGTGAATAGAGCATCAGCCTGCAGACTGAACGGTCCAGGGTTCGACTCTGGTCAAGGGCACATACATGCCCAGGTTGCGGGCTTGATCCCCAGTGTGGGGCATGCAGGAGGCAACCGATCAACAATTCTCTGCCATTGATGTTTCTATCTCTCGCTCCCTTCCTCTCTGAATTTTTTTTTTTTAACAAAGAACATTCTGCTCAATGTGGCTTCGTGGCCATGGGATGCTTGTCTGGTTGACGCTTTTGTCTCCACCTTTCCACAGAAAAGCCTGGGCACCTACTGCTTCCTGGTCTTTGCCGCCATCTGCTCCGCGGGTGCTCTCTACTTGTATTTCGTCCTCCCTGAGACCAAAAACCGAACCCACACCGAAATCAGCCAGGCATTTGCCAAAAGGAACAAGGCCTTCCCACCAGCGGAGAAGACAGACTCAGCCGTCACTGACGACAAGGCCACGAACAGGCCAAAAGCAGAGGCCTCTTCCACGCTGGACAATTACATCAAAAGTGGGATTATCTAAACCCCGGGGGCAGGGGGACATTTTTTCCTGCCAAGAGCCATTGGATACTTGTGACATCATCCTCAGGCCATACAAAATCATCCACGCAAAAAACAGCCTGTTCTATTTGGCCGAATCTTTCATTAACTCACCCTAATGCCTTGGCAGGGCCAGACCACATGGTTCCTAGGGTTTTAACAGCCTCCGGGCCAGACGGTCCCCACCCCGGTCATCAAGAGTGGTCTCACCATTTCAGAAAACCGAAGATCCCCCTACACGTTGAATATTACTATTTAAAAATGAGACTTTGCTCACTTAATACTGCAACCATTTGGGTGTCGTGCATGGCCGAGTCCCCCAAACTCTTCTGGAAGCTGGAAACAGCCACCCCTTGTGTTAGCAGACCCAACATTCTCCTCGATGGGTCCACGCCTGCCTTCTTCATGTCTGAGCCCATGGATCCAAGGTGAAATCGGGGAGGGAGCCCCCCAATGGTTTCTGGAAGGAACGTAGTCCCTGCTCCATCTGCCATAGCCATGAGCTGCCCCCAGTCACATCCTGAGTCCCCAGTGCACCTGGGCTTGGATCCTGGGCGCAGATGTCCAGAACTCGGGTGAAGGACCCTTCAGACCGCCTGGCAAATGCCTGGCTCCCATCTCTGGCTCTGCCCTGTGGGTCTCCGGCTCAGGGGAGCCTGGTGCCAACCCCCCTCCCCCTGCTCTGCCTTTCCTGGCTCTGTCCCACGGAGCTCAAGGCCTCCAGCCCGGAAGCACCGTCACCTCCACGGACCAGACAGGTCCCAGAGAACAGAGAGAGGACCCAGATGTGGGAGACCCAGAGGCCGATGCAAGAAGCAGCGTTACAGGAGGTGGGGCAGGCCCTGCAAAGCGAACGCTTTTCCGTCGGAGCCGCCAAACAAGGTTAAGGATGACTCTGAGGCTGACACAAGCGTGGAGGGAAGGACGGGGGATTGCCTGGTGCTGCCTGCCCCGCAGGGCTTCGTGGCCGCAGATCCCGGAAGAGATTTCGCTGAAAGACAGCATGTCAGTCAGGGCTCCCCAGAGGCACAGAAGTATACACACAGGCGCACCCCGGAGAGTCTGCAGGCTCGGCTCCAGGCCATCACAGGAAAGCAAGTCTCACAATGAATGAGTCACACAAATATGTGGTTTCCTGGTGCATCTAAACGTTGTTTTTACACTCTGTTGTAGTCTATCTTGTGTGCAATTGCATTATGTCTGAAGTATGTACATACTTTAATTAAAAGCTATTTATTGGGAAGAAAAAAAAATGCGAACCGTTTTCTGAGCCTTCAGCAAGTCGCAGTCTTTTTGTTGTTGTTGTTGTTGGTGGTGGTGGTGGTGGTTATTACAGATGCCAGTCGGTCTTTTTGCTGGTGGAGGGTCTTGCCTCAGGGCTGAGGGCGGTGATTGATGGGGGGCGTGGCTGAAGGCTGGGGAGGCAAGAAGGGTGGGGAGGCAATTTCTTCCGACAGCAGTGAAGCCTGCCACACCGATGGACCCTTCCTTTCACGCACGATTTCTCTGAAGCGTGCGATGCTGTGGTAGCGTCTTATCCACAGTAGAACTTCTTTCAAAATGGGATTCAGTCCCCCCACCCTGCCACTGTTTTATCAACAAAGTTTGTTAAATGTTATAAATCTTCAGCTGTCATTTCAGTGATCCTCACGGCATCTCCACCAGGAGAAATGGTGCCGGTAGACATGCTGATGGGAGGTTGCCCGCAAACCTTTTGTTTGCAAAAACAAAACCCACAATCTTTCTGAAGCACAATAAGACCAGGTAGCCTGTGTCTGACTCCAACACTGCCCAGCCCAGACTAGCCATGGCTCATCTTGGCTGCTTCTCCACACGACGTCTCGAAGAGCTTTTCTCTTCCTCTTTTCCTCGGAATCCCAAGAATGCTGACTTTAAAAAACAAACATTTTTACTGATTTCAGAGAGAGGAAGGGAGAGGGAGAGAGTGAAAGAATCAATAATGAGAGAGAATCATGGATCGACTGCCTCCTTCACGCCCCCTACTGGGGATCGAGCCTGCAACCCGGTCCTGTGCCCTTGACAGGGAACCAAACTATGACCTCCTGGCTCATCAGTCAACATTCAACCACTGAGTCACGTCGGCCGGGCTTTAGCCTCTTTCTGGAACATACGAGGCATCAGAAAAATTGCCTTTATTGGAGGGAGGGGCCGATGAAAAAATGTGGATGCAGTGACAGGCACACTGGCCACCCACCTTAGACCAGGAAGTTGAAGGGCACCCCCTACGGGTGCGGGGAAGGGAGCAGTGAGGATCCAGGGCCTGGACTTCCTGGAGCAGAGGGGCCATGACCGCCCCGACCTGCCTAGCAGCAGCCTTTGCTTATGGGAGTCAAAGCCTCTCTTATTTGGGGTTTCTCGTACTCATGACCAAACCTGAACTCGATTCATAAAGTTCTCACAGGAGGGAGCCCACAAATGAGGATGTATCAAGCCGATCCAGTGGTCTAGACACCGGGCAAGCTGCTTCCGTGGGGCCCGGTACGTCCAGCGAAGCGGCAGGGACTCTTGTTCTGGATGGTCTGGGTGCAGCTGCAGTGCCTCGGAGCTGTCTGGGGTGCTGACCTGGGTTTTCTGCCTGACAACACTAACTTCCCTTCTTTTCAAGTTTGAAAAATACCTCCACGGTATGGCCTATGAGGCTAGAGAAAACCCGTGAAGTAACCATTACTGGATTCCTTTCGTTTGATCTAGACCCTGTGCTCCCCCCGCTGAGTCCAGCCACGTTTACTGTTCCCATCACTGCTCTGCAGCACCTCAGACATTTGGCCCAGCCCCCTGTCTCCAGAACAACCCCTCTGATCTGCATCTCCACCCGTGAACCCCACCGGACATGGGTCCCTTCCACGTGACAGCCCGCCACCCGCGACCTGGGGTGGACCGAAACGTCACAGCCCTGGGGTCAGCCTCCATCGCATGGAACCCATGCAACGTGCTTCGGCCGCTGAGACGTCGGAAAATGTGACACAAGCGGAAGTTGATGGGGGCTTGTGCTCTAGGGCTTTCTTAGATGCTGACGGCATCGTGTGCAGAAGCCCAGGCCAGCCTCCTTGGGAATGAAAGACCCCACAGAGAGGCTGAGCCCACCCCAGGGGGCCTCCACCTGGATGCAGCTGTGTGGGTGAGTCCACAAGAAAGCCGCAGAAGGCTCACCCAACCAACCACAGAGTCACAAGAAAGAAGAAACTGTTGCTTTAGCCCAGCCGGCGTGGCTCCGTGGTTGAACATCAGCTTATGAACCAGGAGGTCAGAGTTCGATGACCGGTCAGGGCACATGCGAAGGTGGTGAGCTCGACTCCCAGTGTGGGGTGTGAAGAAGCAGCTGATCAATGATTCTCTCTCATCATTGATGTTTCTTTCTTTTCCTTTCCCTTCCTCTCTGAAATCAATAAAAATATTTTTTTAAAGGGGCGGCATTTTCCTGCCCACAGTTCTGTGGGTGAGCAAATAGGGCATTTCTCTGGGTGCACGCAGTGTCTTCTGGATCCCCCCTGGCACTTGTGGTCAGGTGGTATCAGCTGGAGGCCGGTGGCCTTGGGTGGCCCCATTCACAGGTCAGGGGCCCCGACGGGGATGGCTAGCACAGCAGGGCTGGCGGGCCCGCTCTGTGTGGTCTCTGCATGAAGGGTTTCAGTGTCAGGGAGGGCCCCCTGGCCATCACAGAGCAGCGGCGTTCTAAGAGGGTGAGAACAGAACCTGCAAAGTCACTAGACCAGTGGTTCTCAACCTTCTGGCCCTTTAAATACAGTTCCTCATGTTGTGACCCAACCATAAAATTATTTTCGTTGCTACTTCATCACTGTCATGTTGCTACTGTGATGAATCGTCATGTAAATATCTGATATGCAGGATGGTCTTAGGCGATCCCTGTGAAAGGGTCGTTCGACCGCCAAAGGGGTCTTGACCCACAGGTTGAGAACCGCTGCACTAGAGGCTGAAGATGGGAACTCACACAGCACTCCTCCCCTGACCAAAGCAAGTCTAGGACCAGCCCCGATTCAGGGGGAAGGGAAATAGATTTCACCTCCTGCTGGGACGCATCTAAAGTCACGTGGCCAGCTTGGGGTGACTGTGGCCGGCCCTGCAGACAGCCCACCACCTGCAAAGTGCAGACATCAACTTCACAGAGAAGTCGCAGAGAGGCCCAGCTGCTCATATGCTCCACCCAGAAGTGGTAGCCGGGGCCCAGGGCATTGATTGACAACCCTTCCAGAGCCCTCTGGAACCAGGAGGGAGTCCGGAGCGAACCGGGGAGGATGCGACCCACCGACCCACCCACCCACCACCCACCGTGTGTTCAGATAACAAAACTGAAGCTGGCCGCATCCGAGGCAGGCCCTGTGCATGGGAAAGGGATGACGAGTCAGACTCCTTTGCCTTCAGCACTTGCCAATGCACATCCATTCATTAAGTCTGATTACTGCAGCCAGAGCGTCATGGGAGGGGGAGAGATTGACAACCCGGGGGAGGGAGAGGGGCTTTACCTAAAGATTCCCGCCCTGATTTGGTTATAAATAGCCCACCAAGGAAATCAGGCTCCTGGGCAGGCCCTGATTGTGGTGGGTGTTGGGATGCGGGCATCGGACATCGTGGCCGCCTGTGAGGGCACAGACGCTCTCGACTGATTGGGAGACTGATTGGGAAGCTGCGGCTTCTGACCTCTGGGCTGGCTGCGGGGTGTAAGTGGGGGATCTGCACTAACGCAGCAGGTAGGACACAGCGAACACCAAGGGCACTTCTCAGAAGGGAAAAGACGGCCAAGGCCACGGTGTCCTGAGGTGCCCCAGAGCTGCCTTACTCCCTGCCCTGCAGCCTGGGGACACTGGTGCTCAGGTGCACAGGGGATAGGGACCAACCTAAATCTCAGCTGCCCACCCTCCTGTGGACTCAGCAGCCGCTACGACCCCGCCATTCCTTCTTTCCTTCCACACACTTCTGTTCAGCCCCAGCTCAGGGCCTGCCTCCTTCACACACTATTTCTGTGAGCGTTTGGAGTGTTTGGAATACTGCTTCCTGTGGAATAGTGGGAGACGGGCAAGGTTACCTTGAAAGAGCTGGGTGTGTCTCCCACCGGGGCGCTCATCACAGCGTCTGCCCGGATCCCAGGAGATAAGGCAGAGTGGGCGCTCCAGCCCAAGTGCATGTCTACATAACTAAAAGAACTGTGAGGGGAGCCCTGGCCTGTGTTGCTCAGTGGTGAGAGCATCCGCCTGCAGACAGAAGGGTCACGGGTTTGATTCCAAGTCCAGGGCACATACCTGGGTTGCAGGTTCAATTCCCTGGGCCCAGCTGGAGAGGAAACCAATCGACGTGTCTCTCTCCAGCTGATGTTTCTCTCTCTTCTCCTTCTTCCTTTCCTTCCACTCTCTAGAAATCAGTGGGAAAAAATGTCCTCAGGTGAGGATTTAAAAAAAGAAAGGAAAGGTGAGGGACAGGAAAGCTGGCGTATATAGATTGTTTAGTTGCCGTCTCCTCTGGCTACGAATACTTTGCGATGGCAGGAGGCAGCGGTGAGGGAGGCGTGAGGGAAGAGGCACGCAGTGCAGGTGAGAGCTGGTGGGAATCCGACTCCCTGACCTGGGTGTCAGGGCACGGAGCCTCTCCCCACAGACCTGTGCGAGTTAAAGGAGCCAGCCAGCCGGGCAGCACGCCTCTGAGTGATGTATTGCGACTTCTCTCTGGGGTCTCGTATTTGTTACGGTTGCTTTATGGCACCCAACTGCTCTGGCAAAGGAAGCTTGGGAGGAGGGCTACAAGGACAGAGAAGCCACTCTGCAGCCACCCCAGCCGGGCCAGGCGTCCCAGTCACACTACGGGACAGCCTGCGGCACCATTAGAGGCAGCAGTGTGCAGAGTCGGGAGCCAGCCAGCAGATGCCGGCTCAGCCCTCGTCATGACCTGGCCTCTCGGGATGACCCCTCCACCCCAACATCCTTAACTTCATCACATCTCTTGCCATATAAGGGAATGTTCCCCCTTTTGCCATAGAAGGTACCATTCACAGGCCCTGGGAACTGGGATGTGAACATCGTTGGGGCCCATGACTCGGCCTGCACGGTCACCAAGGCTATGTCAGCAGCATCCCCTCTGCACCACCAGGCTTCCTGTGTTCTCAGTCCTGAAATGCAGCAGCCTCCCATCACGTGCCCCATCAGGAAGTCAATCTGGCCAATGGGACAGTCCCCCATCGTCTTAGTTCTTACTCTTCTGTTCGGCCATCTGCCTGCCCTGCTCGGCTCATCTGCCTGAAGAGGAATCTGAATGCTGTGCGAGTTCCTGCTGCCTGACCCTCATTTATTTAGAAAATCACAGAAGTAGTCAGAGAAAGGAAGGCACAGGCCAGGTGAACTCCCAGGAGGGAGAGCACGCTGGGTCCTCATCCTAAGGCTTTAAGGGTGCAGAGTGTAGGGGAGGTCCCAGGGGAAGGTCTCGATAGAATACTCAGCAGCTTCCCAGATGGGTCCTTCAGGGTCAGGGTCTCCACTGATTGATTGGTCAACACCAGGGCACGGGGTCAGTATCCAATGCATCTGGTTCTGAGGTCAGCCGTGGAGTTGACTGTCTGGTGTTTGCTTCTTTTCTGGGCCTGGAGCTGAAACACAACTAAGGCCTAGATGTTAGCCTAGGTCAGGGGTCTACACCGCATCACCAGTGATAAGCCGGGGAAGAAAGCCAACCTGGGGGCTAGGTCCCACCCTACAACTGTCTGTTGCTAGGCACCCGGGGCTTTCCGCCCTGGTGACCTTCTGTACCTGGCCCATCGTCCTCGCTCTGCTCTTGTCTGTCTAGCTGCCTCCCGCAGCTCTCCCCATCCCGACCTCTTGGGCTGGCATGGAGCCCACAAGACTCAGCTTCCCCTGCCTCCCCGGGCTGACTTCCCCAGGCACCTCACACTCCAGCCAGACTGACCTCCTCGCTCTCTGTTGCCTCCAGACAACCAAACCCAGAGGCACATGGGGGCAGAGTTTCAGAACCACAGGAAAACCACCCACCTCAGGTCTAGAGATAAGGAGCGCAGCTGCAGGATAAAGCTGGTCAACGCCCCAGACTTCCTGTGGGGTGGCCGAGGAGCCCACAGATGACACATTCCAGCGAGGCATCTGGTCAACCCCATTCATGTCATTCCTGTGCACCTGGTGCCTCCACGTGAACCAGGGCCCCTGCGTTCATGAGACTCACGGGCCTAGCACAGCCGTGGGCATGGGAATGGTCTGGGAGCAGCGACAGATGGCAATGGCAGGGTCAGAAAAATGCTCTTACTAACCTCAAAGGGTTGTGACCAGGGCTGTTCAAGAAAAAATGGGATGGATGTGCCCGGATGGGATATCTGAGGGGCCCCCCCCTAAGCCCCCAGGACTCAGGCCTAAGGGAGGGAATGGGGAGCAGAGTTGGCCACCCCCAAATATGCCTCTTTGGAAAATCGATTCTTTCAAGCGGTTCTTTTCAAGGGCCAGGAGGCTCAGGAAGAACCTTTGACCACCCCCCTAACTGCCTGAAGGAATGTGGATGGAAGGCGGGAGCTATCACGGTAGATACTATAACTGCAGTCCCACCTGAACTAGGTGTGGCAGGCTGGGGAGAGCCTCGACCGGCCCATTTGAGCAAAGTCCTCTCTGGAGCCCATTGTCTCCACAAGGCCCAGCAAACATTTTTCACTAAACATTAACCCTCTTCGCCTCCCTGTAAACTGCCTCACTTCCTTCTCCTTGGTCCAGAATGGCACGGAGACCTCCGTCTGCCTTTGGGACATCCACCGTCTTTGTAATTCGTCATGCTCATGTGAATTCCCAGTGCATAGGTATTGCATTGCTTTTTTTCCCCCAGTTAATCCACTGTATGTTATTTTAATTACTCGACCAGCCATTAGAACCAAGAGGAGAAGAGGGGTTACTCCTCCCCCACAGGAGCATGAGCCACGACAGGCAGGTGTTTGGTGCAGAGACTGGGCTCTGGGGTCTTACTGCCTGGGCCTGAACCCGCTGTGTGGCCTTGGGCAAGTCACTGACCCTCTCCAATCCTCAACCTTGTCGTTTGCAACGCGGTCCTATTCATTGTCCTTGCCTCCTGGATTTGTGGTGAGCGTCACATGAATTAATGTTCATAGAATGTTTCGCACGCAGCCTGTGCATGCAGCACGGGCCCAATAAATCACTGCTATCAGGACCATCAATCAGGGCGCTCTCTCGTGCCCCTCAGGTCCTTTGGGGACGGAGAGCATGAACATGGCCTGCCCTTGTGCAGGGAAACTAAAGGCGGGGCGAGGACCTGTGCCAGAACCCAGCAGTCAGCGCCTCCTTTAACATCCGGGTGGCAACCCTTTCCTCTGCCTTTGGATCCGGAAGTGAGGCTCCCGGCCCTCCGCCTGGCATGCGAAGGTTTTTCCTGGGGGTCCCTCAGCCCAACCCCCAGAGAGACGCCTCCCCGCTCTCAGGGAGAACACTGCTGGCCGCCCTGAGCCCAGGAGGATTCACGTGAAGCAAACAACGGTGCGGTGAGGGAGCTCTTAAGAGACTGAAAGTGGTTCGAGTAGAGGGGACACTAGAGCTGGAGGGGCGAGATTGAGCCGGAAACCCCCAAAGAGAAAGGCCTGGGACATACGAGATTGTTTGTCCTGAGGTTTTCACTCTTGCCTGCATTTGGTCGAGAAGCAGGTCCCCTCGCGGCTCCGCACCGCGGGGACACCGAGAGCAGCCATGTCCCTGTGCCATTGTGAGGACCAAATGGGTTGACACCCCGAAACCTTCTGCACAGTGCCCAGCACAAACCCAGCGGCCAATCGATGTTGGCAGTTATCTTTGGTGCCGGCGGCCCAGGTCCAGACCTCTGCTCTGGTGCCCACCGCGTGCACCTACCTGATGGCCCTCATGCAGCTTCCACACGAGTCCGAAGCTGAGTCTAAAAGCACCATCCCGCCTTCCACCACCACCAGGCTCCTCCTCCAGCACCACTGAGGGCTCCACAAAATACACTGCCTACGGGTCTTTAATTCCGGGCTCCTGGCACGGGGCACGGGGCACAGGGCAGGAGGGCAGGACGTCTTTGGGACTCGTGGGTTGGGTTTGGTTTTGCAATTTGTTTTCACGTCACATTCCTGTGGGATAGTGTCAAGCCAGCCATCGCCACTTCTTAGCTGCGTGACCGGAAGCAAGCAGCATCACCTCTCTGAACCTCTCTGTAGAGCATCGTCAGCTGTGCAATGGGAATGGCACCTATGCACTGGGCTGTGTCTTAGTCCACTCGGGCTGTTATAACAAAATACCGCAGACTAAGTGGCTTATAAGCAACAGAACTTTATCCCTCGCAGCGTGGAGGCTGGGAGCTCCAGGGTCAAGGTGCTGGTGATTCAGTGTTTGGCGAGAGCTCGTTTCCAAGGCAGCCCTGTGTTTGCTGTAGCTGCAACCTCGTGTGGCAGAGGGGATGGGAACTCCCTCCGCTCTGTTTTATAAGAGCACCAATCCCAACCACGGGGACTCTGCCCTCCTGCCCTCAGCACCTCCCAAAGGCCCCACCTTCTAATACCATCACTTGGGGGGTTAGGATGTCAATGTATAAAATGGAGGGACACACGCATTTGGACCACAGCAAGCTGCTGCAAAGGATTGTGGGAACCTCTACCCGCCGAGGTTCTTTCAGCTGCTCTGATGAGACATATTAGCAAGAGAAAAGTAACCACATGTGACTGCGTACATATGTATGGGACCCCACATACCTGACAGGCTCAGGGGCAGAAAGGGGAAACGAGGTGTCTATGGCATTCGAGCTAAGGATGATGTAAGGGGAGGATGATAACGATAAGAAGAACAGATGTGCAGTAATTTGTAGTTTGCCCTACCATAGAGACAGTTCAAAAGGTTATCTCTGACCATCTCTTATTATGGGCAAGGCTCAATTCAAACTATCCTAGGTAGTCAAGGGACAGGGCAGAAGTTTCTCTTGAGGCCACAGGGTTTAGGTTGCCTTTAGCTCAAAACAACCCACATGCCACAGAGGCACACCTTGGGGTGACCTGTTCTGACCCCCACAGGATCCATGAGACCCCTGGGCACAGGTCCAAGCATGGCATCTGGTATTGGGATAAACTCTAGGAAATATGCATTTTTTTACATTAATAATGGCCCTGGGATGTCGGCATGATGGTTTTCATTATTAGAGGTGAGGAGACCAAACTCAGGAGATGTTGAACCATTTACTTGAAATCACACAACTGGGCCCTGGTCAGTGTGGCTGAGTTGGTTGGGCATCGTCCCATGCACCAAGGGGGCGCAGGTTTGATTCCCATCAGGGCACATAACCCAGGTTCAATCCCCAGTAGTGGGCGGGCAGGAGGCAGCCGATTGATGTTTCCCTCTTAGATGTTTTGCTCTCTCTCCCTTCCTCCCTCTCTAAAAATGAATTTAAAAAAAACTTTTATAAACATAAATAAATAAATAAAAATGAAAAAAAATCACACAACTGGTCTCAACCCAAAATTCTCGCCTCCTGGCCCAACACGCCTTCTCTGTTGCCTGAAATGTCCCGGTCATTTCCCCAGAAGTTGCTTCGATTCTGGACCGTGGTCGGACAGCCTCTCTCCCCGCAGGAGTTTGCCGTGATGAAGACCCAGTGCCTCTGAGTGTGTTTTCAGTTCATGTCTGAGGCCTCCTTTCTCCCTTCACTCTTCTTTGAAAATGGCTTCCTGCCACTTTGCACAGAAAACAAAACAAAGCCGTTGTCTCTCGCAGGCTGCCGAAACACGCACAGGCCGGGCCTGGAAAGGCTGTTTTGCCCTCCCAGGAGCTCACAGCTGTCAGTTGTAAATTACCGTTCTCCACACTCCTTTCCATCAGGATTAATCAAGTGCTAAGCGTCCCCGAGCGTCTGTATTTAATCCCCAAGCAAGTGAACAACGTTCCACCTTACGGGGAGGTGTGGTGGGGAAGGCATAGATGTCACCAGCGTCATTTCCATGGGAGGAACGACTGGGAGGAGCGTTTTGGGGCTGGTGGCCTCCTTTGGAAACGGATGTCCAAGGACAGGGAGCACCCTTCCCCCCACCCCCAACTCAAAGGTGCACAGCACGTTCCTCCCTTCTCCCCTGAGCGAGGCATCTATGACTCAGGAACATATTAGCGTAACACGTAGCAGCTGAAACAGCGAGAGTTTATCATCTCACTGTTCCCGCGGGTCGGGAGCCCCGGCCACGCTTCACTGGGTGTTCTGGTTCAGGGTCTCTTCCAGGCGGCCGTCAGGGTGCCAGCCTGGGCCACAGGTTCAGCCAAAGCTCCAACTCCAAGTTCATCCCCGTGGCTAGGGCAGGCCTCGGGTCCTGGGCACCAGTTGGCCAGAGGCCTCCCTTAGTTTCTTGCCACTGGCCCTCCCCACAGGGCAGCTCACAGCATTGCAGACCATCCAAACAAGAAAGAGAAAGGGCGCCTGGCCGGTGTGGCTCAGTGGTTGAACGTCATGGACTCAGGAACCAAGAGGTCACTGGTTGGATTCTTGGTCAGGGCACATGCCCGGGTTGCATGGGCTCAATCCCCAGTAGGGGGCATGCAAGAGGCAGCCTATCCATAGTGTTTCTCTCTCATAGATGTTCCTCTCTATATATCCCTCTCCTTTCTTCTCTCTCTAAAAGGCAATAAAAACATATTTAAAAAAAAAATAAGAGAAAGAGAAAGGGCCAGAAATAACGGAACCTAAACTCAAAGGTTCATCCATCCATCACATTTGCCATATTCTGTTCATGAGATGCAAACCGTGAGGTTCAGCCACACTCAAGTGGAGGCAATTGCACAGGGAGAAGACAAGAGGCAGCGATCACTGGAGGCCCTCACGGAGGCTGCCTCCTGTCTGTCCTCAGCACGCAACCACTCACATCCCTCCTACAAGCAAAAAGCATGTGTCCCCTCCCGACACACCTCCTCTCACTTTGGTACCAGCTCTGTGCCCACTTGTGAGTGGGGACACTCATGTTCCTGTGAGTTCTTCTCAAGTTGGCCTAGAGCTCCAGGGCTCCCATCTGCCCTCAAGAACATTCTCCTTTAGGACCTGGCCGGGTAGTTCAGTTGGTTAGAGCATCGTCCCGAAAGGCCAAGGTTGTGGGTTCAATCCCCGGTCAGGGCACATACAAGAAGAAACCAATGAATCCATAAATAAGTGGAACAACAAATCCACATCTCTCTCCTTCTCTCTCTCTCTCTCTCTCCCTCTTTCTCTCTAAAATAAACAAATTTAACAAAAAGAAGAACAGAACATTCTCCTCTTACCCCTCCCTGCTCCCAACCGTTTATCTCCTTATCAAGCTTATCATCTCGTCCTATTTCTTCCTGCTCCAGGTGTGGCCAGAGTCTGGGCTGCTGTTGATTCATTCGCTCCCTCGCCTAGATCTTGGCCCCTGAGCTCCTGGCCCCGGGCTACCCGGACACAGAGAGGTCCTGCCCTTGCTCTCCGGCCTTAGAGACCCAATCACACAGCTGACGGTTTCCGAATTCTCACTGCGTGCATAGCCTCACACGTGCCACGTGTCGTGTCACATAACCCTGCCAACGAACTACAAATTCCTATCCCCATTTTAATATGGGAGGGGAAAACACACGTTGGCAGGCAACTGAATCCCTTTAACTTCCTGGTCTCGTGAACTAAGACATTAAGGAAGTAAAGATTTAAGCCAGGGGTCATTCTTTCAAAATATGCCCATAAAGTATCAGAATGAGCCCATGGGACTTCATATGCGTATACAATGAGGCACAGAATTGGCGCTGGTGCTTATGGGTCCGAGCAGATGCACAGAGGAATGTGTCTGGTTCCCAGCTCTGTCCTCTGAGGGGGCCTACCAGCAATGTCACCCCAGGAGCAGTGACACCCCAGCGTCCAGGGCTAGAGTCCCACGTGCCTCCCTCTGCTGAGAGCAATCGGTGTGTTGGAGACATGGCCAACTCCAGGGCTCAGGCAGGGGATACACAAGGCGTCTCGTACCAAGAAATAGCCAACGGCCGGGAGAACAATGAAGGGCACAGGAGCTGACTACAAAGGCCTCCCACTGGCCAAACCTGGACCATCTGGACATCGTGATAAACATGGAGAGTACAGGGTCACAACCTACTGAAAAGGTCAGAAGCCAGAAGCTCCACTGCTGTTAGAAACAGTAGAAAACCAACAATAAAAAGATGGTGGAATTTTTCAAAAACGCCATGTGGCAACCACAATCATCAGTGACTCAAGGGAGGGTCCTTCATCGATGTTAAAACCAACGGGAGAAAGTGGGAAGGTGAAGAGGGTTTTCCACAGCCTCCAGGTATCTCCCCAAAGGATACTCATGCGTTGCACAGGGTAAATACAGCTTTCTGGGGGGCTAGCGCTGCTCATGGCGGATCCATTGGCGGCAGGCACCCCCTGGCACGATGCTCTGGGAGGAACTCGGCTTCGCTTCTGTGGGGTCCCTGCCCAAAGGCTCAGACTCTCCACAGGAGGAAACAGCAGGCAAACCCAAATTTAGGGACATTCTCCCAAGTGCCTGGCTGGGTGTTTCTCGTGAAAGTCAATGTCATGAGAGACGGGCAGGAGCTGTTTCGGAATAAAGAGACGTCACAGCTCGGTGCAACGCTAACAGCCCCGTGCAGCAGGGTCGGGTTTTGTTCTAAAGGACATCATCATGAACTCTGAATGAGGTCTGCAGATTTGATAAGAAAATTCCTGCCCAGCCAGCGTGGCTCTGTGGTTGAGGAGGTCACGGGTTCAATTCCCGGTCAGGGCACATGCCCAGGTTGTGGGCTTGATCATCTCCTGTGGGGGGTGTGCAAGAGGCAGACGATCAAGGATTCTCTCTCATCACTGATGTTTCTATCTCTCTTTCCCCCTCTCCCTTTCTCTCTGAAATCAATAAAAGTATATTTTAAAAAGAAAGAAAATTCCTTGCTTGTAGAAAAAATGCTCTGAAGTATGAAATATTTGGGAGTAAATGGACATTGAGTCTTAAATGGAGAGAGAGAGAGAGAGAGAGAGAGCAAGTAGCATAGTACAATGTTAATGTTTGGGGGACCTGAATCAAGGGCACTTAGAAATTCCTTTGTAATATTTTGCAACTTTTCTGTAAGTCTGATATTATATCAGAATAACTTTTTAATAAACAGAAAATGTAAAACATCTGGGAATTCCTGGACACCCCTCCCATCAAGGAGCAGGGTCTGATGTGCTCCCTGGACCAATGTCTGGCCTCAGGACCTCACGTCTGTGGTTCTCAGAGGCCAGTCACAGAGGAGACGCAGGGCCCACCTGGCTCCCCCGGCCCCGGGTGCACCCTGTGAGCTGTGAGCCCTTATAAGGAGCCCACCTGCCCGGAAGCCCCCACAGAAGAGGGGTCGCAGGGAGGGAGGCCTCCGGGAGGCGGGAATGGCTGAGGGGCCCTCGCTGTTCCCTAGGATGGAGCGTAATTTTATCATCAGTAGCCACTTTGTGTCTCACCAACCAGCCCGTGGACCTTCCCCACGTGGGGACGGTCGTTCCTGCCATCACATGGAGCCCGGAACAGGGTGAGGAGAGTGAGAGCGAGTTTAAGGAAGTGCTCCCTGCTCACCTGCTCATCTGCTCACATGTCCCTGCTGTGCCCCGTGTGCTAGACAGGGTGCGGGAAAGAAGGCCACCCCCAAATGCAGGGGGCATCTCTCTGGCTGATAAGCCCTCTGGGCCCCTCCCCAGGTCACCTGTCACTTCGTGTGTGTGTGTGTGTGTGTGTGTGTGGTGTGTGTGTGTGTGTGTGATGCCGAGGGCAAGAGGCTGACATTTAGAGAGCACCTACTCCACGCCAGACACCACTGTTCTAGGCTGAGGAGGCAGAGCTGAGACGGGTCTCGGCTGTCATGGCCCTTAGCTTCTGGGAGAATGTAGCTCTACCCAAGCTAGGAACCCCAAAGTCTCCATCAGATGCATCAAACCATAGAGGTCTTATAAAACGGAGAAGAGAAAAGGAAAGAGAAGAGAACAACATGACCATAACCTCAGTGTTTCACACATTCATTTTTATCCTCCCCCAAACCTTTGGGGTTGATGAGCCCATTTCTCAGATAAAGAAACTGAAGCTAGAGCGGTGCCCAGATTCAAACAACCAATCAATCGAGGGAGCTGAAATTTGAACTTGCAGCTGCGGAGTTTCTTCTTGTTTCTTTTCATTGGATATTGGGGTGACACTGGTTAGCAGAATTACACAGGTTTCAGGGGCACAATTCCACAACACATCCTCCCTGCGCTATTGTGTGTTCACCAGCCCAAGTCAAGTCTCCGTCTGTCACCATTTATGCCCCATACCCTCCTCCACCTGCCCCCACACCCCTCCCCCCGGCAATCACCACGCTTATTGCCCATGTCCATAGGTTTTTTCTTTTTCCTTTTTTTTTCTATGTTGCTCAATCCCTCCACTCTCCCACTCAGCACCCCCTCCCCAAAGACAGCTGTCAGCCTGCTCTCTATCTACGAGTCTGTCTCTGTTTTGCTTGTTAGTTCAGTGTGTTCATTAGCTTCCACATGTAAGTGAGGTCATACAGGACTTGTCTTTCTCTGACTGGCTTATTTCACTCAGCACAGTGCTCTCCAGGCTCATCCATGCTGTCACAAAGGGTAAGAGTTCCTTCTGTTTTATGGCCAAGTAGTGTTTCCTTGCGTAAACGTGCCACAACTTTTTTATCCGCTCGTCTGTGATGGGCACTTGGGCTGCTTCCAAATCTTGGCTATTGTGAATAACACGGCTATCAACATAGGGGTGCGTATATTCTCTCAAATTAGTGTTTGGGTTTCTCCAGATAAATTCCCAAAAGTGGAATCGCTGGGTCATAAGGCAGTCCCATTGTTAATTTTTGAGGAACCTCCACACTGCTTTCCACAGTGGCTGCACCCGTCTGCATTCCCACCAGCAGTGCACAAGGTTCCCCTTTCTCCACACCCTCACCAGCACGTGCTGTTTGCTGACTCACTGATGGTGGCCATTCTGGCAGGTTGAGGTGATGTCTCATTGTGGTGTTAATTTGGGGGCCGTGGCGTTTCCAAGCCTGGGCGGTGCGCTCTGTGGACAGGCAGCTGGGACCTGGGCTCCACCAGCCTGGGTCAAGCCCTCTCAGGGCCGACTAGTCC
>NW_006293003.1:1827720-1831617 GCF_000327345.1 Myotis davidii
CTGCGCACATCAGGGTGTTTGGCACCATCCCTGGCCACGACCCACTCGATAGCCAGAGCACCCCACACGCAGCTGTGATAACCCAAAATGGCCCCTGGAGGACAAAGTCACCCCAGTTGAGAACCACTGGCCCAGGTGTACACCCTGGTTCCACCACTTCCTAGTGATAGGACATTGGACAAGCAACTACCCTCTCTGGACCTCAGGGTCCTCATCTGTAAGAGGAAAAATCCTAGCACGTGGGGTTAATATGAGGCTCCACCACAGATGGGTCAGGACGTGGCTCTTTGCCCCACTGCCGCCTGCTGCTTGCCCCCAGCACAGGTGCGCGGGGAAGGTGGCCATGGGAACGCCGCAGTTAACCAGCTCCTAACACGGGAATGAGGAATGTTCTGGTCCAGGTGCTAGGGCGGTAGCTGATGGGGGATGCCCTGCGGCCCCTCTCACCACTGCCAGGCGGGCGGCGTAGACTCCATGGCCAGGCTGCCAGTCCGGCTCTGCCACTCCTAAGCTCTGTGGTCCCGGGCTAGTGAGTCCCCTCCCCATGCCTTCATTGCCTCATCTGTGAGCGGGTAATGACAGTGCCTGCCCCCGGGACTGAGCATCAACTGAACGCGCTGGTGAAGACAGGGCCTGCCTTACAGCCGACCTGTCAGGGCCCTCAGCCACAGGGGCGGCCTTTCTCTCCTCCCAGGTGCCAAGCGCCATCCCGTTCCCTGCCTGGGCTGGAGCCAGTCCCTCCGCCTGGCGCACTCTTCCTCCCGGCGTTAGAGTTGCTCCAACCCCTACTTCATCACCTGGGTCTCTCTCCATCAGCCTGTTGACTCCACACTGCTTTCCACAGTGGCTGCACCCGTCTGCATTCCCACCAGCAGTGCCCGAGGTTCCCCTTTCTCCACACCCTCACCAGCACGTGCTGTTTGCTGACTCACTGATGGTGGCCATTCTGGCAGGTTGAGGTGATGTCTCATTGTGGTGTTAATTTGGGGGGCCGTGGCGTTTCCAAGCCTGGGCGGTGCGCTCTGTAGACAGGCAGCTGGGACCTGGACTCCACCAGCCTGGGTCAAGCCCTCTCAGGGCCGACTAGTCCTGGGGAGATGGGTCAGGACGTGGCTCTTTGCCCCACTGCCGCCTGCTGCTTGCCCCCAGCACAGGTGCGCGGGGAAGGTGGCCATGGGAACGCCGCAGTTAACCAGCTCCTAACACGGGAATGAGGAATGTTCTGGTCCACCAGGTGCTACGGTAGCTGATGGGGGATGCCCTGCGGCCCCTCTCACCACTGCCAGGCGGGCGGCGTAGACTCCATGGCCAGGCTGCCAGTCCGGCTCTGCCACTCCTAAGCTCTGTGGTCCCGGGCTAGTGAGTCCCCTCCCCATGCCTTCATTGCCTCATCTGTGAGCGGGTAATGACAGTGCCTGCCCCCGGGACTGAGCATCAACTGAACGCGCTGGTGAAGACAGGGCCTGCCTTACAGCCGACCTGTCAGGGCCCTCAGCCACAGGGGCGGCCTTTCTCTCCTCCCAGGTGCCAAGCGCCATCCCGTTCCCTGCCTGGGCTGGAGCCAGTCCCTCCGCCTGGCGCACTCTTCCTCCCGGCGTTAGAGTTGCTCCAACCCCTACTTCATCACCTGGGTCTCTCTCCATCAGCCTGTTCTTCCTCCCGGCGTTAGAGTTGCTCCAACCCCTACTTCTTCACCTGATGGAGAGCATCAGCCTGTTCCAGAAGCTCCTGGACCACCCTGGATAACACAGCTTCGCCACTGCTCTCGCTGTCTCCTGTAGCATCACATCAATCAGGGCGCCTGGCAGGGCATTTCAGTCTGCGTGGGGCCACGCACTGCAGCCAGCCTGGCCAGTCCGGGCCATCTGCTTGTCTCTCCCCCTAAAAAGAAGCTCGGGACACCGAGCATGGCATGGGTGACCATATCCCTAGGACAGTGCCCACCACATGGTCGTGTAAATAATCGAAATGGTTGATATTTTTCAGAAGGGGTTTCCAAAATCCTCACATAATCCACTTTTCCCCACACAGGAATGATTTGAACTGGGGTCTAGAACAATGTTTGCCACAAAAGCGTTGACTTCTAATGGCCTGTCTGAAACAGCTGCGTTTTTGAGGCTTCCAGATCAAGCGGAGTTTCTCACACTGTGTTCCCTGACACTGTGGTCCCCGGAAAGCCGGGAAAAAGGAATTCCCCTTTTAACAAGGGTTCCCCAGGGCAGAGACAGTGGGAAACAATGCAGAATCCTCTCCCGTGAGGGGCTTCTCGCTGCACAGGGAACGCCCCAGGCAGCCCCGGGGAGGAAACCACATGGAGCCTTGTTTTCCCCCTGGACTCCATCCACTTACGTCCGCACCACAGAGCGCAATGGACAGATGCAGCGGGAACCTGAGGCCCAGGGAGCGTCATCCACTTGTTCAAGGTCACGCAGCCACTTCCTGAACCACAGAGCAGGCACCTGTCACCGTCCGGGTGCTTCCCTGGTGACCCATTCCTCTGTCAGTTCACCGGAGGTCAGAAACAGGACTCAGACCTCAGACGCCAACATCGATTTGACTAAAGCATAGATGAAAATAAACCTTCCAAATCACGTATGAAAATGAATGGTCCGAATCACGTATGAAAATGAATGTTCCAAATAGGATTTGCTTTTGCTTTCCATTGCGCCGTTCCCGAATAGTCACTTACTCATTCAACAAATAACCTGTTACGCATCCCGTGCCGGCACTGCACGTTTCACAGTGAACGAGACACGATGGTCAGTAGACTCTCACAATCACATCAGCCCTAAGAGGAGCCAAATGGATTGAATGGGCCTTGATTAACCTGCTTCAAAGTGGGGGCCGACTGCATGGAATTACATATCCACATTTCATTTGCTTTCGCCAACAGCGCTCATACTGAGCTCCAACGGCAGTGAGCTGCTCTTGGCCGGGATGGTTCTGGAATACCACGCCCCAATTCCTGTGCAGACTGCGGGGCGGGAGGGAGGGAAATGACTGGACCTCGCTGGGCATTTGGAGGAGCCCCTCAAGGCACAGGTTTTTCAAGTTCCTTCAAATGTCGCCTCTCGCTCCTACATTTTAGTTAAAGTGCAGTCCCTCATTGCTTGTTGTCTACAAATAAAAAGCCCTGTTTAAAACTGGGATTTGTTTTCCAAAGCAGGTCAGCATGTCAACACACGGTTGATCAAAAGCTGAGACAGATCTCGCTGTTATGCCATGTGATCGCCTCCCGGAACTGATAGAAACCGTCTAGGAATCAGAGAGTTGTTTTGTGTTACGTTCTTTAAAAAAAACAAAAAGATTCCAAATCAGATAGAAAAGAATCTCAGGCTTGAAATGCTGGTGGCTGGTGCCGTGGCACTGAAGTGAGCTCTCAGCACAGACTCCAGGTGTCTGTGTCTAATAAAAAAAAATTCTGAGCCCTACTGGTTTGGCTCCACGGATAGAGCGTCGGCCTGCGGACTGAAGGGTCCCAGGTTCGATTCCCATCAAGGGCATGTACCTTGGTTGGGGGAGGTGTGCAGGAGGCGGCTGAATCAATGTTTCTAACTCTCTATCCCTCTTCCCTCCTCTCTGTAAATAATCGATAAAATATATTTTAAAAAATCCTGGAGACATCAGAAGCTCTTGAAGATCCCCTGGCCCATGCCCTGGCCAGAGTGCTCGGTGGTGGAGCGTCAGCCTGCACGCCAAAGGGCCGAGGGGTCCACTCCCGGTCAGGGGCACATACCTGGTTGCAGGTTTGTTCCCCTACCCCAGCCAGGGAGTGTGCAGAGGCAACCAATCAATGTGTCACCTTCACATCAATGTTTCTCTCTCCCTCCCTCCCTCCCTCCTACACCCTCCCACTGTCTCTAAAAATCAATGGAAAAAATACCCTCAGGTGAGGAC
>NW_006293003.1:1832800-1835121 GCF_000327345.1 Myotis davidii
GGATGAAGGAGATGAGGATGGACAGGGTCCAGGCCAGGCCCACCATGACCAGGGCCACGCGCGGGGTCATCCTCTGCTGGTAGCTGAAGGGCCTGGAGATGGCCCAGTAGCGGTCCACGCTGATGATGCACAGGTTCAGGATGGAGGCGGTGGAGCACATGATGTCGAAGGCCACCCACACGTCGCAGAAGGCCCCGAAGGGCCAGTGGCCGGCCACCTCCGCCACAGCCTTCCAGGGCATGACCAGCAAGGCCACGAAGAGGTCGGACACGGCCAGAGACACGATGAACATGTGGGTCATCCTGGCGCGCAAGTGGCGGCTGCGCACGATGGCCGAGCACACCAGCACGTTGCCCAGCGAGTGTGCAGGAAGCAGCTGATCGATGTTTCTCTCTCATTGATGTTTCTAACTCTATCCCTCTTCCCTCCTCTCTGTAAATAATCGATAAAATATATTTTAAAAAATCCTGGAGACATCAGAAGCTCTTGAAGATCCCCTGGCCCATGCCCTGGCCAGAGTGCTCGGTGGTGGAGCGTCAGCCTGCACGCCAAAGGGCCGAGGGGTCCACTCCCGGTCAGGGGCACATACCTGGTTGCAGGTTTGTTCCCCTACCCCAGCCAGGGAGTGTGCAGAGGCAACCAATCAATGTGTCACCTTCACATCAATGTTTCTCTCTCCCTCCCTCCCTCCCTCCTACACCCTCCCACTGTCTCTAAAAATCAATGGAAAAAATACCCTCAGGTGAGGATTAATAAGAAACAAACAAACGAACGAAGAGATCCCTTGGCCCTGCGTGCCTCTTTAAGGCCAAGCCGTCCGTACAGGAAACAAACGGACCGTGTGCCTCCAGCCCCAGCCAGGTCTTCCCGGCTTTGGAAGGACGCCTTCATGATTTCCAACCGGGCAAAGCAAGACAATCACCCGTCGCACACACAGTCTGTGTTTATTAGACACCAGGACATGTCGGGAAGCATTCCTCAGCTGTCGGAGGACACCGAGCGCAGATGCTGCTTCAACACAGGCCCCGGGGGGCAGAGCCACCCGCCCCGTCAGCACCGCACACGCTGAGCCTATTCAAAAAGCCGCCCGAGCCCAAGTCGCTGAGCCATCCATTGGTTTAAAGGGGAAGAGGATATATGTTTAAGGCCCAGTCCCACATTTTCAGTTTTTTGTAAGGACCAACCATCACCTCTGAAAGGACCATCGGTCCGCATCTGCCAGACTGGGGTGTATTACACCGAGTTTGCCCCAATTGCTTCTGCCAATTCTTTCAACAACAAACCAATCAGGTAAGGTTTCTAAGCACAAACACTACTACACGGAGACAGGAGCGATGGTGATCCGAGCAACACTGGACGCGTGTGTGTGCCCCGTGCTTCAGTGTCTGGGCATCTCTGTAGGTCCAGAAGGGCATTTGTACGCAGTTTACCGGAACCCCCCTGAGGCGAAAGGCGTTTTGCCTAATGAAGTCTCCCCGTCACAGCCCAGCTCCCAGACAGACTGGGCGGCAGGGTCACCCTCTGGGGACGCTTGAGAGTTCTGTCACATGAGATCCAAAGGACCCTCCTCCTCCTCCTCCCTGTCCCCCTCTCTGTGGCGGGGGGTCACCTCGCTGGGGACCACCTGGCTGTAGGCGGCGGCGGTCTCCCTGGAGAAGACGGTGTCCTGGTCGTAGGAGATGAGCTCATTGCTGAGGGTCACGGTCGCCACCCGGGTGCGCCGGGAGCAGAGGCGGCGGCACCCCAGCAGCTGGGCGAACACCTTCCGGAAGTCCGCGTTGAAGGCGTAAATGACGGGGTTGAGGGAGGAGTTGGCCCAGCCGAACCAGACGAAGACGTCGAAGGTGGTGTCGCTGACGCAGGGGAAGCCGGCGCGGGCGCCCTCGGGGCGGCGGCTGCAGAAGGGGGCCATGCAGTTCAGGAGGAAGAAGGGCAGCCAGCAGCACACGAAGACCCCCATGATCATCGACAGGGTCTTCAGCACCTTGGTCTCCTTCTGGATGGACGCCCGCATCCCGGGCTCCGGCTCGCGGCCCCCGCACCTCTGCGCGCGCTGCCCCGCCCTCTCCAGGCAGGCGATCCTGCTGATCTGCGCCTGCGCGATGCGGTAGATGCGCGCGTAGGTCACGATCATGATGGCCACGGGGATGTAGAAGCTGATGAGCGAGGAGGCGATGGCGTAAGTGCGGTTCAGGCTGGAGTCACAGTTCTCCTCCCGCACCTCTGGGTCCCCCGCTGTCCCCCAGAACGTCCCGTTGGCCAGGTCGCCTGGCGGCGGGTCCACCGCGCCCCGGGAGCCTGGCTCGTCCCGGGGGCAGGGG
>NW_006293003.1:1835307-1835586 GCF_000327345.1 Myotis davidii
TAGCTGAAGGGCCTGGAGATGGCCCAGTAGCGGTCCACGCTGATGATGCACAGGTTCAGGATGGAGGCGGTGGAGCACATGATGTCGAAGGCCACCCACACGTCGCAGAAGGCCCCGAAGGGCCAGTGGCCGGCCACCTCCGCCACAGCCTTCCAGGGCATGACCAGCAAGGCCACGAAGAGGTCGGACACGGCCAGAGACACGATGAACATGTGGGTCATCCTGGCGCGCAAGTGGCGGCTGCGCACGATGGCCGAGCACACCAGCACGTTGCCCAGC
>NW_006293003.1:1836286-1840102 GCF_000327345.1 Myotis davidii
CTGAGGTTTCTCACAAACCTAAGTCCCAATTTGGACTTGATTCCTGGCTGTGTGACCTTGAGCGCGAAACTTGACCTCCCTGGGCCTTGGTTCCTCATCCTCAAAATGAGGCAATGATGCTGGCGCGGCGGGTTGTGCAAGGGCCCCTGAAACCGGCCAGGGAAGGCCCATCAGCTCTCTTCACCTGGGCCCTGCCCCACCCCCACCTCCGACCCCGTGCAGAAGGCTGTCTCCTAGGAACACCTCCCAGCCTCCCCTCCACACACACTCATTCTAAGATTGGAGGGTTCACCTGGCCTTGAGAGAGTCCTCTTCCCTACCAGCGCCCCCAATTCTGGAGCCTCTGTGCTTTGGGGCAGAGTTACTGAGAACCCGGAGACAAGGGGAGGAAGGGGCCCCAGCTGTGGGGGGCTTCCCCTCTGCAGGGCGCTAGCACCTCTTCCTCTTTGTCTGCCCTGAGAGGGATGGATTAATAGCACCTCAGTGCTTCACAGAAGGGGGAATGGAGGCTTGAATGAGTAGACCAGAGCCTGACATTTCTTTAAAAAGAGAGAGAGAAAGAAAGAAAAAGGTGGAGAAAGGCTGAGCCGGGAGAGCCCTGTTCCAGGATCTCACCACACCTTCTGCGGACAAGTTCAGCTTGTGACCCGCCCGTCTGTGCCTGTGAAGCTCGGCGGAAGGCGACTGGAGAGAAATGAATGGGGATCGGCCTGCCGCAGCGTCCCCTCTGAGACCCGCTGTGAGGTCTAGAAACAGGGCCTGGGCCCTCCCCCTCTGCTCAGACCCACCTGCCCCCTCACCTGGAGCCACACCTAAGGGCCCCAGCTTCTCAGACTCAGCTGGCTCAGCCCTCCCCCCTCACACACACACACCTGCCCTGCTCTCCGCTGTGGGAGATGGCAAGACCATCTGTCCAGATGCCTACGCCTAGAACTGGAGTCACACTCGCCACCTGTCTCCCCATCTCCTCTCCGTCGCTGGCGTCCCTGTCCAGGGCTGTGTCCTCCCCACCCTGTTTTATGGTGACACTCTCCTGGGTTCGGGCACTCTGGGCTCTGCTGCGAGCCTCTGTCCACCCTCCGCTCAAAGGCAGGCAGAGTGAGCCTTGTCAGATATAACAACGAGCGCGTCATCCCCCGACGGACAGCCCTGGGAGCTCCCTGGGACCCCCCGATTCTTAGACAGTCAGGTGAGGTCTTTTATTCTTGTCATCACCTTGCCCTGGCTCGGTGCTCCTTCTCTTGTTGCTCCTCCTCGTCCACAGACAGCCTGGATGCAAGCCACTGTCCTACACATGCGCGTGCATACACGCCATCTTCCTAGTGGGACACACGGTTATTAATCCCTCACCCAGATGGCCCCATCTCCTCCTGTCCTGCAGAACACTGACTTATGAGGTCAGAAAAGAGCCTGGGTTTTGGAGACAGGGGTTTGAATTTCAGCTTCTTATTCTTTTATTCAGCAAATATTCATTTAGCACCTGTTATGTCCCAAATGCTGTTTTACCCACAGAATGCAAGAGTGTATAAAATATATACGTATATATTGTCCTTTCCCTTGTCAAGATTATAGTCCAGTGTCGGAGATAGACTTTAACCCGAGCATCGCCCAGGGAAAGTTACTCTGTGCCAAGGGCTAGGAAGGCCGGTACTGAGCATTATGAGAGGTTGGCCGAGGCCAGATCGTTAAGGAAGGCTTCCCTGGGGAAGGCCCTCTTTGGGTTGAAATCAGAGTTAAGTGGACAAAAGGGAAGACAGGGAGAAGGGAAGGAAAGGCAGGCGGGAACAGGCATTTCCTAGCTGTGGGAGCTTGGGCAAGTGACTTGATACTTTTGAGCCTCAGTCTCCTCACCTTCAAAATGGGCTGATCACAGTAGTTTCAAGGCCAGTGTGATGAGGCCAAAGTAGAGCCTCCACGAGTGGCTCTGAGCCTCCCTTTTCCCTCTGGCTGTGCCTGTGTCTTAGAGAGGAAGTGGCCTAGCCCGGTCTCTGCAGTTACAAAAACCAGGAAGTCACCCTTTGCTGACACGTATCTGAGTTGAGTTTCACTTGTCACCTGCAACTGAAAAAGCCCTGCCTAGCACAGGAAATAAACAAGACGTCTTAGTCAGATGGTGGCGTGAGAGCAACGGGGTGGACTGGCCGTCTGGGTGGACAGCCGGGACAGGGCTGCACGGAAGAGAGGACACGCGGGCTGGGGCTAAAGCATTCCATACAGAGAGAACAGCATGTGCAAAGGCTCAGAGGCATGAAGCTCCATGGGGGAAAGGGTGGGTCTTCAGAACTCGAAGACTTTTCTCTCCGCCAGTAAGACCCTATGCGCACACAGTAACAGTAGGCAGCCAGGCAGCCGCCGCACATGTCTGTCCCCAGTTCCCGGGACGGCTCCGGAGCAGCGTGCCTGGGGCGACGATGGTTCAGTGGAGGCAGTGGCTGCCCTTTTCCACGGTTTTCAGGAGAACTGGGCAGAGTCAACAGCTGAAAACCGAGGCGTATCTTCAGGCAGCCTCAGAAGCCAGCCTCGCTGTCAAGGCCTCTCCGCACTAGACGCTAATAAACTCCTTATCTCTTACCTGGTCCCAGCCGGAGCCCTGTCTTCTGAGGACACAGCGAGGAGGTGATCCCCTCGCACGCCTGGCTCCTGCAAAAGTGTACTAAGAGGATTTTCTAAGAACGTTTTAGCCCACGGGGTTTTCCTAATCCGGTCGGCAAATATTCTTCTGTTTAACCTCATTGATCCTCCTTTTTAAATGGGATTTGTCTCCCTGAGACAAATGGCTAAATCGATAGGACCACAGCCAGGATTTTCTGTGGCTGCTGCCCTGGCTGCTATCAAAAGAATCCATGCTGTTTTAAACCCAGACGGGCCTGGTTCCTTGGCGACAGGTCACCCCTGAGCTACTCCCCCACACCCCCACACCCCAACCCCTGGCGCCAGCCCTGCAGACATGCTCAGCCTGGCTCAGCGGAGCCCAGGCAGAAAGATTGAGATGACCCATCATCCGCATCCACCCTGGGGCTGGAAAAGCCACCTCATTGATGGTGACCTGAGGCCTCGGCAAACCCCAAGGTCAGTGCCCAGGTCCCAGCCCTCCCCAGCTCAGAAGCATGGAGAGCCGAGAGCAGCCATGTCAGGCAGGCGGAAACAGTTATGCCAGAAGGTAGTGCAGGCGTGCAGATAGTGGAAGGGAGATGGGCTCACAAGTCAGACAGTCCTGGGTTCAAATCCCTCCTCTCTGACTTACTAGCTCTGGGACCTGGAGCAAGTTACTTAACCTCGCTGAGCCTGAGTTTCCTCATCTTTAAGATGGTAACATTAGCCCTAGCTGGGTTTGCTCAGTGGATAAAGCATCGGCCTGCAGACTGAAGGGCCCCAGTTCGATTCCAGTCAAGGGCACATGCCTGGGTTGTGGACTTGATCTCCAGTGGGGGGTGTGCAGGAGGCAGCTGATCAATGATTCTCATCATTGATGTTTCTATCTTTCACTCTCCCTTCCTATCTGAAATCAATAAAAACTGTATTTTTAAAAAATAATAATAAAAGCATAATATGCTAATTAGACCAGACGGCTGAACAGTGGAAAGACCGTTTGGACGACCTTCCAGATGAAGCCAGGGCTGCAAGGGCCAAGCCCCTTGCATAAATTTCGTGCATCGGGCCTCTAGTAAAATAAAATAAAATGGTAACATTAAAGGGAGGAGGGGTTGGGAGAAGTGATTGAGAAGTATAGATTGGTAGTTACAAAATAGTCACAAGGATATAAAGTTCCGCATAAGGAATATAATCAATATATCCTATCTAATAAAAGAGAAACAT
>NW_006293003.1:1841146-1857773 GCF_000327345.1 Myotis davidii
CATCTGGTGACCAGTTGACTGTTCAACCAATCAAAGTGTAATATGATAATGATATGCTAAGGCCATTCAACCACTCACTATGACGTGCACTGACCACCAGGGGGCAGACAGCCAACTGGTCAACCAGTCGCTATGATATGCACTGCAACCAAACAACAACCTGAACAACCAGTCGACCAGTTGCTATGATGCACATTGACTAACAGGGAGTAGATGCTCAATGCAGGAGCTGCCCCCTGGTGGTCAGTGTGCTCCCACAGCCAACCTCCCACAGCCCATCCTCCTGGCTAGCCCCTGCATTGACCCCGATGGTGGGGGAGGGGAGTCAGCTGGCCAACCTCCCCCAAGCCAGCCAACCTCCCGGGGTCCCTCCCCCTGGCCAGCCACACACCGCCCCTCAATAACGCTTGATTGTCAGCCAGGCCAAGGGACCCCACCTATGCACAAATTTGTGCATTGGGCTTCTAGTATTGTAATAACTCTATACGGTGCCAGGTGAGTACCTGAACTATAGGGAGGATCACTTTGCAAATTATGTAATTGTCTACCACTATGTGGTACACCTGAAACTAATATATAATAATACTGAATGTCGACTGTAACTTAAAATGAAATTTTTTATGCTAACATCAATATTTACTATGCAGAGCTATTATGAATAAACGACATGCTGTACTTAGGAAATGGTAAGTTGGTATTTGTCAGGTTTTGTTATCATAATGCTGCATAACAAACAGCCCACCCCCCCCAATTTAGTAGCCTAAAACAACAAACACTTGTTTCTCACTACTGGTCTGTGGTCAGCTGGCAAGGTCGTACAACTCTTCTATAAGTTTGAAATTATCTCAGAATAAAAGAAATCTTAAATGAATATATTGATTAGAACTGCCTTCAGCTGTGAGTACCAGAAAACGTGACTGCTCATGGCTTATACAATAAAGACATTTAATTCTCTAATGCAGTGGTTCTCAATCTTGGCTGCACATTAGAATCACCTGGGAATCTCTTTAAAATCCTGATTTCTGGGCCTCATCCTCCGGAAATTCTGTGTCTTTGTTACTAATGTTGTGGCCCCACCCCATAATAAAGAAACAGAATTTCCGGAGGATGAAGCTTAGAAATCAGGATTTTTAAAAGATTCCCAGGTGATTCTAATGTGCACCCCTCGCCCCGGCTGAGCCACACCCACGGGCTCTGCTGAACTCTTCATTGCCAGCCGGGCTTCCAGCGCCACCTGGTGCCTTACAGGCGCATGGAGGGCTGGCCGCTCACCAGAAACTGGCAGAGTCTCCACCAAGGTCTTACCGACTATTCCAGGAAACTTGCCAATCCCGGGGCCCACTGTGTTCCCGGCGCAGCCCCACGCCCTGCAATAGTCCGGGGCTGTGAGGGCAGCACATGTGACCGTGTGGGGGGACCCTGGGAGAGATAGGGGCAAGTCCCTGCTCTCACAAGGTGGACAGTTCTCTCCAGGAGAGACAAGCACACAGAATAAACTACTCCTGTAAAAGGTGACGTATGACAGGGAGTGTGTGCATGCAGATGGCCAGAGCAGCCCTACCCGGGGTGGCTCAGTGGATAGAGCACCAGCCTGCGGACCACAGGGTCTGGGTTCAATCCCAGTCACGGGCACTTGCCTCAGTGGCAGGCTCCTTGGGGCTCGTGCAGTAGGCAACCCATCGATGTGTTTCTCTCACGTTGATATATCTGTCTTTCCCTCCCTCTCTCTCTAAAAATCAATGGGAACATATCCCTGGGCGAGGATTAAAATATATATATGGCCAGAGCACACCTCACTCTGTAGGGACCTCCCACATGGCCTAAAGGATGAGAAAGAGGCTGATCCGTTTCAAGGAGCCAGAGAAACACACGCCCAAGAGAGGGTAGCACGTGCGAAGGTCCCGGGGCACAGAAGAGGTTAGGATGGTCAAGTAAGGGAGGGAGACATGTGTGGCTGCAGCAGCAGCGCCCATGGGTGCCTGGGGGAGGGAGGCAGAGGAAGGGACTGGCAGGAGAAGATGGAGTACCAGGCCACCTCCTGAAGATCCCCACTGAGCCACACAGGCCGGGTTACATCACCATCTCTCGATCTCAGCACTATGAACATTTGGTGCCAGATAACTCTCTGTGGTGGGGGCCCGTCTGTGCATTGCAGAACTTTAGCAGCACCCAGCCCTCTACCCACTAGATGCCAGCGACACCCCCTAATGGTAGCCACGGAAACATCTGCAAACATCACTGTAGGTCCCGAGGGAACAGGTTGCAGCCGCTGGAGAGCCATCGCCCTCAGTGATGTTTCCCTTTGTTTTTAGCATATCTGCCCATTTTTAGTTGTGTTTTTTTCCTAAAATAAACATAACGTACTTTAATTGTGTAAAAAAATTCAGTGTTTCTTAATGTCCCATTGCCTGTGCTGTCAAAAAAAACAAAACACACTCAGATGAAAAGATGTTCATATGTATAGTAAGTAAACTAACTTTATTATGATTTTAAAATAAGTATAAAAAAGCACATACAATGGCCTCCCAGCCGTCCGTATCCTCATGAGGCTTTCAGATAGCCACGACCTTTAGACGAGGCATTCTAAGCGTACGTACACACCTTCACGAAGAATTCTACATGTAGAAGAGGCTTTACAACTATGGTTAATCTCCACAGGGTCACTCATAAAAGCAAAAAGTGATAGGCACTAAAGCCAGCACTAGAAAACCGCGTCAGTCACGGCACATTCCCTGGGCAGACTATGTACAGCATTAACAGGACACTTACAGAGCACGGGTAGCAACGGGAGAGCGGGCTATGGCAGGTCGGTAAGTGGGGGAAATGTGTACAAAATTGGCGCTGTCGCGTCGCCACTGGCAAGTGGGACCATAGCAGCGATGAAAAGCATCGCAGCGCCCACAGCTAAGATACACTGAGACGTCAGGGTGGCTGTCTGCTTCCCAGTGGCATTCTGGGTGATTCCTGTCTCTCTGGTCTTCTGGCCTTTCCAAACATTCTATAAAAAGCATGTGTGTGCTCACAGTGAGAGAGAAGACAGTAAAACAGGTATTTTTAAAAACTTCACAATGATCACAAACGAAAATGTGCCAAGATCCAGGTAAGAAATATGTCTTTAGATGGATCGATGCACGAATTTCCATCCAAACCATAAAAATAACTTGGTTAGAAATTTAACCACATGCAGAAAGTACAATAGAGAGCAAATGTGACCGGATCGACATTCGCCAGCTCCGGGGAGGGTGGATCTATGCGGTGATTAGCCTACGCAGATGGCCAGCAAAAGGCTGAATGTAGTAACAGGACGAATGGCAAACACAGGGTGGTTCTGATGAAAAACAAACTGGATAAACATTTTTCCAAGCGAGGATCACAGTCTTCAAAAACAGAGGCCCTCGTTTAGAAGGAGATAAAATGGGCTTTGACTAGAATGAACGAACGAGGATGGATTTCAGCCGCCTCATCGATTTTGACCTGACTTGTTGACATTCACCCGGGATGACGGGCCACCCAAACCGCGGGAAACAACCCCGGCAGACAAAAGACAGGCCTGGAGCCTGTAAGGCAATATTTGCCCAGCCTGGGCACCCCAGGTGGCTCCGGGGAGCGCCCTTGTTCGCGTGCGCACCCCTCGCCCCGGCCTTTCAGGCGGACGCAGACTAGAGCTTACAATAGACCTCAAAGAGGGAGGCAGCTGCGTGCATTCGGTAGAAAATGGAGAAGGGCATCGCCAGGTTGACCACGATGATCCAGGGCTCGAAGCCAAAGACGATTTCCTCCAAGCCGTTGTCGTACTCGGGCCGGCAGCCGAAGGCGGGGGGGATCCACAGCTGCAAGAGAAGGAGACCGTGCTGGCCACCTCCAAGGAGACCCCGGCCAATCCCGGGCCACTGGGCAGGGAGCCTGAGGCACGCCTGTCAGTGATGCACAGCCTCTGCACCAGGGCTGTGCGGGCCCCAATGTGCCTTCCTTTCCCGGGTCTTTAGGGCTTGGCTCCTGCCTCTCTCTCTATCAGGGACACCTGGCTTCCCTCTGCTAAACCCTACCTTCCTCCAAGTCCTGAGACACCACCTCTCCCAGGAAGCCCTCCTGGATGTAACCAGTCTGGGCAGGAACTCCTGCTGTGTTCCCGGGGCCCAGGCTGCCTGTTGGTCTCACCCACCTGCACGTACCTACACTGGTGCTTGGAGACCTCAGCCACACAGGTCTGGGCTGTGAGTTCTGTGGTCTCCTCTCTGGCCTGTCCTTGGCTGAGAGAGGCAGCCCAGACCCTGCCCGCTTCCTCCTGGTCAGGGGGAGGCGCACCTGCTTTGGAGCCTGACCTGAGTTCATGCTACTCATGCTACTTCTAGGCTACAACTTCTTCAAGCCTCAGTTTCCTCATCTGTAAGATGGGAATACTAACACCTGCCTCGGAGGCTCCGATGAGAATACAATGGCAACTAATTTGCAAAAACTATTATTTTTGTTGCTCATGGAACCTACGCACTGGTCCCCCTCCTCGGTCTCCCTGTCCCTGTTCCTCCGCATCCCCCCACCCCCCCTTAAATGTCAGGCTCCGTCTGTCCGCTTCTCAGTCCCACCACCCGCCTCCGCAGCTCTCCCTCCCACGAGGTGCACGCAGCCTCTCGATGACCCCTGGGACCCCCTCCTGGGAGTCACAGCCTCACGGAGCCCCGCCCCCCTCGTGTTGTGCTGAACCTAGGGACTCGCTTCCAACAAACAGAATAGGACAAAGAGAGGGGGTCACTTCTGGGATTAGGTTACGAGGACCCTGGGACCGCCTCGCTCATCCCCTCTTTCACGAGAGGAGGCGGCTGCTGCGTGGTGACTGCCCTAGGAGAGGCCACGTGGCCAGGACCGCGAGGTCTCGGGCCCGCCATCAGCAAGGATCTGCGTCCTGACAGCAGCCACACAGGTGGGTTGGAAACGGTCCCCTCCCCACCCCACAGTCAAGCCTTGCAGTGATCGCAGCCCGGCCGGCAGCTGGACTGCCCCCGTGAGGGGCCCTGAGCAGAGGCGCCCAGCGAGGGTTGGATTCCTGACCCAGAGACACCCTGGAAAACAATGTGGGTGCGTTTACGTTGCCGAGTGGGGGGGTCATTTCGTGCGCAGCAGTAGGTTCTAGAGACCCCGGAGGATGCAGGGCCTGGGGAAGGAGGGGGGCAGATTACCGAGATGTTGCAGAGGAACAAGAAGGCTGCAATGTTCCTCAGGACGCTCCTCTGGGTGCTGCCCTGCAAGAGGCGGGGGCGGCAGGCCGGGCCCCGGGCCCCTGCCCAGCTCGGCTCGGCCTCCCCCGGGCCACTGACTTCTCTCAGGCACAGACTTCCGTTGGCTGCCGGTGGCATCTGGCTGCCCAGGTCCCGGGCCACAGCATCACTCTTGGGGCAGGAAGAAGCCAGGGGCGCGTCACTGCCATTGCAGACCACGGCCACGTGCAGGGCCCTGATGTCCTCGCCGGGCATGCCGGGCGCTCGGTGCGTGGCCTCGATGATGAACAGGTTCTGGATGTACTTCTCCACCATGACCAGGACGGAGTAGGGCAGGTTGTACCAGGTGTAGGCGGGGCGGGCCTCGGCACAGAGGATGGCCAGGATGGAGCCCCAGGACAGGAGCCAGGAGCCAGAGGCCGTGCCCACCAGGAGGTCCGCGTCCAGTTTGCGGGCCGGGTTTCTGGACTCGTCCGGTGGTTGCTCGTCGAGCCTGTAAAGCCGGAGGCCGGCCAGCCCCGCGGCCCCCATGAGCGTCAGCAGGGCACTGGCATACAGGTAGAAGAGGATGAGCGCAGACTCACTCTTGGTCTTGGAGCGGCCGATGTGGATCAGGTACACGGCCACCACCCCGATGGTGGCGGCCAGCACTGCCAGGCCCAGGCCCGAGCCCACCGCCACCCCCTGGAACCAGAACTGCATCTTCCGGTGCTGACGGTGCTGACGGTTGTCCACCCTGCGCCCGATGTTCTTCCACAGGACGTAGAGCATCGTGGAGGCCAGGATCTGGTACTCGATGTTGAAAGGGTAGAGGTAGTAGATGCCGTGGGAGATGGCGGAGCAGAGAGCCGGCGGGGAGCAGTTGCACGGCGGCGTGTGGTCATCCAGCACTAGGAGGAGAGGGGCCACGGGACATGGACAAGCCGAAGGCCTTATCATGGATGCTTGCTCGCTTGGGTTTCCCCGTGGAATTGAAAGCGTGATTTCACGGCTTATTATCATGTTTCATATCACGGCTAAATTGACAACCATGAACATCCCCAAAAGAGGATTGATTACATGAATCACATTTTGTCCATCCATTGGAATGTTACATTATCAATCTATTATAAATGTAGACATTTACTTAGCAACATACAAAAATGTTCGCAAGATATTGTTGAAGCAAAAAGGAGTTTGCCCCCCGGCAGGCGTGGCTCATGGTTGAGTGTCGACCTATGAACCAGGAGGTCACAGTTCGATGCCCAGTCAGGGCACATGCCCAGGTTGTGGGGCTCAACCGCCGGTGTAGGGCGTGCAGGAGGCAGCCGATCTATATTCTCTCTCATGATTGATGTTTCTATCTCCCTCTCCCTTCCTCTCTCTGAAATCAATAAAAACATATTCTAAAAAAGAATTTCATTTTTTTAAAATATATTTTATTGATTTTTTACAGAGAGGAAGGGAGAGAGACAGAGAGTTAGAAACATTGATGAGAGAGCAACATCGATCAGCTGCCTCCTGCACATCTCCTACTGGGGATGTACCCGCAACCAAGGTACATGCCCTTGACCAGAATCGAACCTGGGACCCTTCAGTACGCAGGCCGACGCTCTATCCACTGAGCCAAACCGGTTTTGGCAGAATTTCATTTTTTTTAAAGCAGCTTGCCAAAGCATCCAGAGCATGACTCTGCTTTTGCAAATTACAGATCTACAGATGACAGAGAGAGACAGACAGACAGACAGACATAGAAAAATGAAAATGCTAACAACGGTCATCTCTGGGAGGAAAATGGCCACTGGTTTTTCTTTTCTATTTTCCAGCAAAGGAAACTTTCATGTCCCTTTTCCCAGCTTTACTGAGATACACTCAACACTGTGAGTCTATGGTGCCGAGTGCGTGACTTCCTTCAGACGTTGCTCCCCTGTGCTTCTAAGCTCTCAATGTGAATTTGATTTGCATGTGTGATTTAAAAATTATTATTTAAAAATAACTCCGTGAGGGAAAAGGCCCATCTCATCAGCAACTATTTCCCTCTTGAGACCATCTGATGCTGACAGGTGGGACGTAAGACAGCACCTCCAGCCCCAGCAGCAGGAGGGCCAGGGTGCACCACCTTCTGGGGGGCACTGGCCACGTTACAAAGACATGCTCCCTAACCAGGAGGGAACATGCTGGGAGCAAATAATGAAATGCACAGCAACAGCTGATGTGTGATGGGAACAAGACCCAAATCCGGTCCCCGACCCACTGGGCCTTCCTCGACCCCACGGTCCTCTCCACCCCGGGGACCCGGTGTCGGAGCGACAGACCTTAAGAGCTAAAGGACTTGGCAAGAAAACGGAAAGCTGTAGTGCTGCGGGCTCTCCCACAGGAGCAAGGAGGGGCGGGGAGGGCAGACATGACAAGCCAAGTAGACCTCGATGCAAACTTCAAATGAACTAAAGCCAATGAACCCAAACCTACCATTAGACGGCTATGGGTTTTTAAAAGCTATACTTTCAGTAGAAAGAACTAAAGGCTTGTAAAGGCTTAATTAAACACGGACAGGCACAACCGCCAATCTTCCACGGTTGTACACAAAGTCATGTTTCTCCGTGCCGACCTGGGCCGTGCAGAGGGTGACCCAGATGATAACCCTGGGGTCTGACAAGCCCTGACTCACGGAGGAACCCTCTCATTACACTCAGCACCCCCACTCGTGGAGCCAGCAGGCAGACTCGGGGGGTTGGGGACTGTCTGGCCGACGCTGCGCCGGGCAGGCCCTGTGGTCCTCCGGACGGACGTTGTGCTGCCTGCAGGTCTCCCGGACGCGCCAGCGCACAGCGGCCACGCGCACACTCACCTATGGTGATGTTGCCGAAGCCCAGGGTGATGAGCCGTTCCTTGTGCTCGTTCAGCTGATGCTTTGACTCGTTCAGGACGCTGTTGGCCCACAGAAGCAGGTTGGTGAACACCGAGTGGATCACCCCGAACCTGCAAAACACACAGACATTGCATACACACGCGTGCGCGTGCACACACACACACACACACACGCACGCACACAGGCCTCCTTCTTAGCCAGGACCCTGGTTTCATCTGGCAGCTCGGTCCCTGGGTGGGTCCTCTGACGGGCTGGGAGGAGCAGTTCCACGGGAACTACCCAAACCACCGCCTCAGCATTCCGCCTTAACCTTGAACCTGCCTCAACTCACTGTCTCTGGGACAAAAAGAAACTGGGTCTTGGAACCAGGGATGCAAGGATGGGAATTTGTTAAAAGCAGCCAATGAACCTACGATGCCCCAGGCCCTTTCACCTCGAGGGGAAGGGGAGAGAACAATGAGGGGACGATGGCAGGGCTACAGCGGACAAAGGAGAGCTGGGAACGCTACTACTGTTGGTTGGCCAACCCAACAATCATCATCCATCCTCTCTGCCTCGTCACCTGCCTCTGCCCACACTGGGCCAAGCCCGAGACTTGCTGTCTGCCTCCCTTGCAGCTAGGCATAGCCATGGTGCAGTGGGATGTGAGGTACTGAAAGCGTTTGTTTTCTTAATAAGATAAGCATAAGAAAGGCAGACACTGCCATTCTTCCCTTTTTCCCCAGCCTGTAGACATGGAGGCTGGAGTGTGGGCAGCAATATTGTGACCGTGAAGCAACCAGCATGGAATGAAACCCTAATCCACGGAGGATGGCAGAGGGGAAACATTAAAAACCCTGTTCTGGCCCGGCCAGCGTGGCTCAGTGGTTCTATTCCCGGCCACGGCACAGGCCCGGGTTGTGGGCTCGATCCCCAGTAGGGGGCGCGGCCGGAAATGTGGATGGAGAAGGCGAGTCTGGGGCACGTCAGGGAGGGGTGGGGACTGCAGCACACGGAGGGCGGCCCCATCTGGCGGCACAGCTCCAGCTCAGCCCCAGCTCGTTGCTGCCAGGCACCCTGGGCTTGCCAAACCTCCCCGTTTTTCTAGGAAAGTCTAAATCTAACACCTAGAGGTGGTAAGTGACTCAGGAATGTTTAACGCTTAGTCCTTCAAGCAAAACAGGGTCAAGCTGTATGTGTACCTGGTTCAAACCACTCACTGGCCAGTTTAGAAACGAGGCGCAGAGGCAGAGAGAGACTGTGTGCAACCGCTCAACCAGCAAGGCCGGGCAGGACACGCCCCTGCCCCTCAGAGTCCCCTTGGAGGAGAGGCCCTGGTGGGAAATGCCTGGGTACCCGGCCTACAGCAACGCTGTCCACACACAGGTAACACAGGACACACGTGTGTGGTCTTACATTTTCCAGTAGCCACATTAAAAAAAAAACACCGCATGTGCGCGCATGTGTGCGTGCGTGCACACACACACACACACGCATAGCTAACAGTAAGCCCAGCCGGCATGGCTCAGTGGTTGAGCACCGACCTATGAACCAGGAGGTCACGGTTCTATTCCCAGTCAGGGCACATGCCCGGGGTTGCGGGCTCGATCCCCAGTAGGGGGCGTGCAGGAGGCAGCTGGTCAGTGATTCTCTCCTCACTGATGTCTGTATCGCTCTCCCTGTCCCTGCAGGAAGGGCCTGAAGGTCTGAGGGCCTCCTCCCCGGCCACGAGCAAAGGCTCTGCTTGTTGGGATGGAGGGAGCGTTGGTCTCAGAGCTGTACCCCAAGCAAGAGGGCGCTGGTGGGTTCTGTTTGCTCTAAAGCAGTGATGGCGAACCTATGACACGCGTGTAAGAGGTGACACGCGAACTCATTTTTTTAGTTGATTTTTCTTTGTTAAATGGCATTTAAATAGATAAAATAAATATCAAAAATATAAATCTTTGTTTTACTATGGTTGCAAATATCAAACAATTTCTATAGGTGACACGGCACCAGAGGTAAGTTAGGGTTTTTCAAAATGCTGACACGCCGAGCTCAAAAGGTTCGCCATCACTGGTCTAAAGGCACCCCAGGCTCACTGTGCAAAGCACTGGTCCCCGGTTTTACCTTTCCAGGGTTTTGAAAGACTGGATGACATCCTTGGCGTGTCCCCAAAGAAAGTACACCTGGATGTGAATGAATCAGAGAAGCGCGCCTCAGCGGGAACTATCGCGACGTCCGCACACTGCAGGGGCACTAAAGCTCAGGGGGAGGGGTGTGAATGCGGGGGCACCCGTGCCTCCCACCCTCAGCATGGCAAGTCGCTCTCCTCATCTCCTCGTCGCCTCATCTCCTCGTCGCCTCATCTCCTCGTCGCGGTGTCACGGTAATTGAGGATGTTGCATGGACGCTTGTCCTCGCTCCTGTTAACCTGCTGACGTCACCCAGTGGACAGTTCCTACCCCAGCTTCCAGAAGCAAATGTCAAGCGCTTCGCGTGGAAAGGATACCCTGGGATACAGAGGCCGCACAGCTAACAGGGATGTACCTGCACCAGCGTGTGCACTGCGTGCGTGACGGGGAACACGCCCTCGGTGGCTGACAAGCAGTCAGAAAACCCAACGAAGTACCCAACCTTAAGGCATCCGAGGACCACGGTGATGACAGCAAACAAGGCGATGCTACCTGCATGGCGTGGGCAGAAACACACGTGCACGGGTTACTACTCACTGAGAGCATTTCCGAGCAGATCCCAGCAAACCCTCGCACACGTGGTCAAATGATCCCCCACAAGGGTGCCGCGGCCACTCCATGGAGAAAGGACAGTCATGTCAACAGATGACGGTGAGGAAGAACAGAGCTGGACCCTTCCTTTTCACAAATCATGTCCGAAAATTAACTCAGAATGAATCAAAGATTTGAATGCAGACCAAAAGCTGGAAAACTCCGAGAAGAAAGCGCAGGGGGAAAGCTGTACGATGCTGGACTTGGTGATGGTTTATTGACTATGACACCAAACGCACAGGCAACGAAAGGAAAGGTAGGTAAATTGGGCCACATCAAAAGGAAAAGAAAAAAATTGTAGCCCTAACCCGTTTGGCCCAGTGGATAGAGCGTCGGCCTGCGGGCTGAAAGGTCCCAGGTTCGATCCCAGTCAAGGGCATGTACCTTGGTTGCGGGCACATCCCCAGTAGGAGGTGTGCAGGAGGCAGCTGATCTATATTTCTCTCTCATTGATGTTTCTAACTCTCTATCCCTCTCCCTTCCTCTCTGTGGAAAATCAATAAAATATATTTTAAAAAAATTGTACAACAAAGGACACCATCAAATACTTATAAATCATATCTGATACAGCATTAGCATCCAGAATCTACAAAGAACTCCAATTTAACGGCAACAGAAAAATACAACCTAATGAAAAAGGAGCAAAGGACTTGAACAGACACGTCTCCAAAGGAAACAACTGGTGAATTAACACATGAAAAGAAATCAGCAGGGAAATACAAATGAAAACCAGGTCCCCTCCAGGGTGGCTTCTGAGAGAGGGGGAAAGACAGAGGAGAGAGAGAGAGAGAGAGAATAACAATGCTGGCAAGGCTGTGGGTAAATTGAAACCCTGTGCACGCTGATGTGACTGTAGAGTGGTGCAGGTGCTATAGAAAACTGTGCGGCAGGTTCTCAAAAAAAGCATTGTATTTCCCAGCCATTCCGTTCCTGGGCACGGACCCACACACACGGAAAGCGAGGATGGGAAGAGAAGTTTATAGCCACGTTCCGGAACTTTCCTCACAGCAGCCAAAGGGCGGAGGAAGCACACCAAGCACGATCCGCAGCGGACCGGATGAGCACACGGGCTCTGTCCGCACAGCAGGTCCATCGGACACATGCAACCACGTGCCCGCACCTTGAGGGCGTCGTGCCAGGTGAAATAAGCCAGACACTGTGTGACTCCACGGACACGCGGTTCCTGAGAGCAGTTACATTCACAGAGGGGCGGGGCGAGGAGGGAGGAGGGTGCTGCGTTTAGTGGGTGCAGTTTTGCAAGATGAAAGCTCTGGAGATTAATTGCACAATATGACTGTACTGAATACTCCCAACCGTACACTTAACATGATTAAGTTGGCACACTTGGGCATGTGTATTTTACCACAATTAAAAATAACATGCATATCTAACAAGTTCTACTATTGGCCTGACAAGCTGAAACTGGAAGACAGGTGTGTGTCCTGTGTATCAGTGTACCCACCCCTGCACATCCGGGGTCTGACAACGGGTAGACACCAAACAGGCTGGTCAAGTCAACGGCAGGCCCTAGAAGCTTCTGTCCCATCTAAGAGCATCACTGTTCTGGTCAAAACTCCCAGTTCTCTGACCTAAAATCCTGCTCCCTAAAGAATAAAGGCCCCACTGGCCTGGCGCAGTGGTTGAACGTCAACCTATGAACCAGGAGATCACGGTTCAATTCCTGGTCAGGGCACATGCCCAGGTTTCGGGCTCAATCCTCAGTGTAGGACGTGCAGGAGGCAGCCAATCAATGATTCTCTCTCATCATTGGTGTTTCTCTCTCTCTCTCTCTCTTCCTCTCTCCCTTCCAGAGAAAGGCGAAGGTACAGAGGCCTACAGAAACTCACACTATCTTCTCAGCCCATCTACAAACCTAAAACTTTTTTAAAATAGAAAGTGTGTGTTTTCAGTGATAGGTTAGGGCTCCATAGCGGCGACACGGAGAGGTCTGTGCTGCATGACGTGACGAAGGGAAGGGCATGTTCTCTGAGGTCTATCCAGCGTGGTTTGGGCCAGAAATAAAAACGAACAAAGAACATGCATATAAGAAAGAGACTGGCCCTGACTGGTTTTGCTCAGTGGATAGAGCATTGGCCTATGGACTGAAGGGTCCCGGGTTCGATTCCAGTCAAGGGCATGTACCTTGGTTGCTGGCACATCCCCAGTAGTGGGTGTGCAGGAGGCAGCTGATCGATGTTTCTCTCTCACCAATGTTTCTAACTATCCCTCTCTCATCCTCTCTGTAAAAAATCAATAAAAATATATTTTTTAAAAAAAGAAAGAAAGAAAGAGACTGGAAAGGAATGTGCAGAAGACATGAACTGGGAACTTGCAACAAATGAAGCAATTAGCAAGAAAAACGTAATGGCCATGGGGGCTGACCAACTTCAGCGTTTCCAATCCGTCCTCGGGGCAGCACTGAGGGCCGTTCACACGTTCTCTCCCACGGACGGAGGAAACCGGATCCTGTGTGACATGCTTCACGGCATGAGAGAGCAAAGGGCAGGGGCCTCACAGTGAGCTATAACATTACACCCCCCGCCCCAGGAGGACCCCCGCCCCCCTGCCGTGAGCAGTAATGCAATCGCCTGGCTCCTTGCCTTCGCTCAAAGCCATATAGAAACATCTCTAAGTCCCATTTTCTTAAGTCCTGGAAAACCCCCGGTGAAACCAGAGCCTTTGTAAGAGGAGAAATCAATCGCAGTGCTTTGAACTGACCGGACAAACGCATAGTTCGTGTTGATTACAAAGAGACAGCAAGAGCAGGCGAGGCAGGTGGTTGGGGTGGCAGGTCACAGGCAGCCGCTATGGGGACCTGGCACCAGTCCAGGGAGCTAGACAAGTCCCTTCCCTGCTCCCAGCCTGTTTTCCCATCTACAATGAGACTGGCCCAGTGGGGTGGGGGGGGGGGGTTGTTAAAACACCCCTAGCTGGGCTCCACCCCCAGAGTTTTTGATTCGCTGGGTTTGGGGTGGAGCCCCAAATTTGCATCTCTAAGAAGCTGCCAAGTGGGGCTGATACTGCTGGTCTGGCAGCCCACCTTGAGAACCACTGGTCTAGAACATCTCCGTCACTGGCATCTCAAGGGCTGTGATGAATCCATCAGGGACCTTCTCACACTCTCAAAGTCTTTTCTGCCTCCATCCCTTCACTACCCATGGATTCATTCACCCATGTATTTATACAACAAATACTGTGCATCAGGCATTTGCCAGGGGCTCGAAGGTACACCAACAAGATTGCTTGCTGGGGAGACAAACATGCACAGGTGGAATGTTGCACAAATTGGGGTGTGCACAGGGCAGACAAATGAGCTGGCAGCAGGCGTCTGGTCTGCCGCCTGGGAAACCAGAGGCTGAGGAGGCCGAGGCCAGGGAAGGACTGCAGCTCAAGGACCCTCCTCTTCCCACCAAGGCATCCTCGCTTGTCAGGGCAAAAGACAGGAAGATATTTGAAGACATGTAAAACATAATTTGTTCAGCAACTATTTGTCAAGAAACAACTATGGTCCAAGCACTGTCATGGGCACTGGGGATATAAGAAGGGCAATGAAAGAAAATATCCAGCCCTGGCCAGTGTGGCTCAATGATCAGAGCATCTTCCCATGCACTGAAGGGTCATGGGTTCGATTCCTGGTCAAGGGCACGTACCTGGGTTGGAGGTTCAATCCCCAGCCCCTATAGGGGCATGTGTGGGAGGCAACCAATGGATGTGCCATTCTCACATCAATGTTTCTCTCTCCCCCCTCCATCCCTTCCACTTTCTCTAAAAATCAACGCAAAAAATATTCTCAGGTGAGGACTCACAAAACAAAACAACGTAGCTGCCCTCAGTGAGTTTAACATTCTGGTGGGAAAGACAGAAAACAAACAAATAAATGAATAGAGAAGTGGTGCCAGGACATTCTAAGTACACGCAGAAGAGCAGCGCCTGGAAGAGAACTGAGGGTGGTGACGGGGTCAGAAAAACACACTCTAGGGTCGGAGAAAAATGTCATCCCTGTAACTCGCCTGACAAAGGGCTTTAACCAAGCAACCAGGCCTCACAGTTAGGGACGGTGAAGAGGAGAGGGGGCAGTAGTGAGCAATAAACTTGGCAAACTGGAGAGGCAGATGGGATGTATAATGGAGGGAAGGAGAGAAGGGAAGAAAGGAGGGAGGGAGCAAAGGAAGAAGGGAGGAAGATGGATGATGATGGATGATGGATGGATGGATGGATGGAGATAGATCAATAGATTCATAGAAGAGAAAATAAGACACAAGGCATTAAATCCAAAGGGATGAAGAGAAACTGTCTGGAAATGTGTGATTTACAGGCTCGGTAGAGACTTGTGACAGAATAAAATTGGAGTGGGACTGGGTGGGAAGCAGAGATGTAAAGCTTTTCAATGATCTCATGGTAAGGAAGTGGGGGCTGGGGGGCAAGAGGAGCAAACAGAGGGGAGTAAGTGATTTCTAAAGGTCTGTCTCATTGGCTACACCAGTGATGGCGAACCTTTTGAGCTCGGCGTGTCAGCATTCTGAAAAACCCTAACTTAACTCTGGTGCCGGGTCACATATAGAAATTGTTTGATATTTGCAACCATAGTAAAACAAAGACTTATATTTCTGATATTTATTTTATATATTTAAATGCCATTGAACAAAGAAAAATCAACCAAAAAAATGAGTTCGCGGGTCACCTCTGACACGCGGGTCATAGGTTCGCCATCACTGGTCTAGAGCTTTCCACGCCCTGCCTGGGGGCTATGCTCTTAGCCATCCTGTCGGCTGCCTGCATTGTCTGAGTAATCATGGTGCAGGGCCGGCCATGCCTGATCACCCACCCCCCACAGCCCAGCCAGTGCCGGGCACCCAGTGGGGACTCAGTCCAGCGGGTGAACCAAAGCAGACCACAGGCTCTGCTCAGCCACCAGGAGGTCGGCCCCATGCTGTGGGCTTGGCTCCCTTCTCTGCTGCTCTCTGCAAGGTCCTCTAATCCTTCCGCTCGATGGAGAAGACGGAAGCAAGATGAAAGTAGGGCTATGCCTTCCCTGTCGGCCTTAATGTCACACCCTCTGCCCCAAGCAAGGAGCGGGTTATTGTCTCTTTCTCACTCTATCTCAATGTTGCCAGCAAGGGGGGCTCAACCCTCCTTCTCGGCCCTCCCGGCTTCCTGGGGTACGTAGGGAACAGCGCCCACTTCAGGAATTGCTGGGACATTGAAAACATTACAAGGGGCGAGTAGGGGTGTAGGGAGATGGTGACTGAAGGGTAAGGGGGTCCTTTCTGAGAGGACAGAAATGTCCCCTACCCTGACCCTACCTGTGAATGCGCTAAAAGCCACCGGGTTCCGCACTCTAAATGGGCGACTGGTGGAGTTTGGTGGCTGTATCTCAATAAAGCTACTACGTGAAGAGAATGAGAACTGCCAGGACACACGGATGCTACACCCTGGACGGAACAAGGAAGCAGGGCGCGTCTGGGAGGGGCTGTGTCTGTGGAGAAGAGGCGGTCACAGTAAGATGAGCATTGCCTCGAGGCGGGAAAGCACGGGGCAGCCCAGGCGGTGGTCATGAACTTGCATCTGCCTGGACCTCAGGAGGGTAGCTCCTCGTCCGTCCTGGCTGCACTGCAGACTGCAGGCTCCCTGAGCACCAGGAGTCATGCATCTGTGTTCTGTAGCCCTTGTCCCTGCCCCTTGACCCGTCTCTGCCACCACGCCCCACAGCACTCGCCCCTCCTCATACACGTACTTTCTCACACGTGCGACAGCCCGCTTCCCAAACCCTCCACTGTGCTGTGGGCCTTTGTGCCACAGCTCCTACCGCCGCCGCCACCCAC
>NW_006293003.1:1857785-1862491 GCF_000327345.1 Myotis davidii
GCCCCCCCGCCCAGCCCCAGGCTGATCATCCGTCAACAGCGCATTCTGCCCTTCACTTCTAGTCCCTCAAGGGGCAATGAGCCGAGAGCTCCAAGCAGCCCCTTCCCAAGGACAGTGCGCTGCACAGAGACGCAATGTGTGGTGCGCGTGGGTGCGGGTCATTTGAGGAAAAAAGCACTCGGTAAAAAGCTGACCTCATACAAGAAGTCCGTCTGAGGGTGATCATCACACAGACACAAAAAGAACTGCTGTGTCTAACGTCCCGGCATTCCAGCGCACTCCATACGCGCGGCTGTTCTCATTGTCCGTCCCTCCCTTCTGTGTTAGTAACACTTCTCTGGGCTTGAGACAGGACAGAAACGAGTAAAAAACAACAATAAACTAGCTCGGTCGAAGTGGCTCAGTAGTTCAGCATCAACCCGTGAACCAGAAGGTCACGGTTTGATTCCCAGTCAGGGCGCACACCCGGGTTGCAGGCTCGATCCCCAGTGTGGGGCGTGCAGAAGGCAGGCGATCAATGCTTCTCTCTCTTCATTGATGTTTCTCTCCCTCCCTCTCCCTTCCTCTCTCTGACATCAATAAAAATATATATTTTTAAAACAACGACCTGTCCCACTTTTAAGAGACTAGAAGCAGAGCAGGAAGAGGGCTGGTCACTAACGTGATGAAACAGCTGTTTCCTGGGTTTCGGGTCAGTGCACACACCGGGCGCAGGAGACGGCCGGGCTGCTGGCGTTTCTTCCCCACCAGTCTCTGCATTAATAACCCATCGTTGCCGAAACCGGTTTGGCTCAGTGGATAGAGCGTCGGCTTGCGGACTGAAGGGTCCCAGGTTTGATTCCGGTCAAGGGCATGTACCTGAGTTGCGGGCACATCCCCAGTGGGAGATGTGCAGGAGGCAGCTGATTGATGTTTCTCGCTCATCGATGTTTCTAACTCTCTCTCTCCCTTCCTCTCTCTGTAAAAAATCAATAAAATATATTTTTTAAAAAAATTTTTAAAAAAAGAAATAATAACCCATCGTTTCTACCACATTTTTAAGACCAGGTCAGTATTTCTCATCCCAAAGCAAAGAGCGAAAACAGGGCAAATACAAAACGGAGTCGTTTTCATTGAGCTGCTAAGTTATCGACCAGGCGAGCGCTGAGGTATGAGGAAACAGCCCTTTCAGTCGCCGGAACCAGCCTGAGAACTTAAACTTTTGAACTTCCCAGCGTTGCACTCATGCCTACATACGCACCAGTCTGCTGCGAGTCAACGTGAGGATATACATTGGACCTTCAGGTGCCCCCATAAAGGACTCAGGATGTGAGCAGACCTCCAGCCACCCATCCTCCAAAGCACAGGGCACCCATCAGCCAGCCCCTGACATCTGACTGACAGCTGTGCTGGACCAAGTCAAGAGCTAACAAGGCAGGCCCGGCCAGCGTGGCTCAGTGGTTGAGCGTCAACCTGCGAACCAGGAGGTCGGTGTTCGATTCCCGGTCAGGGTACATGCCCGGTTGCAGACTCGACCCCCCAGTAGGGGGCGTGCAGGAGGCAGCCGATCTATGATTCTCTCTCCCTCTCCCTTCCTCTCTCTCTTGAATCAATAAAAAGGAAAAAAAAGCATATTTTTTTAAAAAGAATCAATGACAGATATTTTTTTAAAAAGAGCGAACAAGGCAGGGCTGGCTATCCTGCAGGATATAACTTTTACTTTAAGAACTGGGAGCTTTTCATCCTTCTTTGGGACACCGCTGGGGTGTCGCCTGCCTGTGTTCTAAGTTTGCAAATGCTCAGACGCTTGAATAAAACTTCCGCACTCGGCCAACAGAAGTCCTCCCCGCCTCGCCCCCAGCAGACGGAGCAGAGTATTTCCTGCTCAAGGGAAAGCCTTACAGCCGAGACCCCAGCACTTTCTCTGAACAACCTCAGCGCCAGCATTCCACAGGACGGCTTGCTCGGAGCCGCACAGCTGAGCCGGCCAGGGGAGCCAGGGCAGAGCTAGGCCAAACACGTCTTTCCAGCTCGGATTCCAGGGAAACCTCAGACGCAGGGCTCGGGGCACTTCCCTTGGCACCAGGACCTCCGACATTCTTCTGGGATAATTGGCCTCTCGCTTCTTTGATGAGCCACGGCTCACGGAGAGGGACGGACATGCTTTGCAAACTGTGTTCACTCGACATCTCCCAGCCCCTCCCTGGGAGGCGGTCGGGATTCTTATTTCACTGATGAGGAAACTGGACTCAGAAAGGTGATGGCGCCCTAGCCAGGTTGGCTCAGTGGATAGAGCGTCGGCCTGCAGACTGAAGGGTCCCAGGTTCGATTCCGGTCAACGGCACATGCCTGGGTTGCAGGCTCGATCCCTAGTAGGGAGCGTGCAGGACGCAATCAATCAATGATTCTCTCTCATCATTGAGGTTTCTCTATCTTTGTCTCCCTCTCCCTTCCTCTCTGAAATCAATAAAAATATATGTTTAAAAAAGAAGAAGAGAAAAGGAAAGGTGATGGTGATAGAGCCGGACAGCGAGCCACGCCTTCCGCGGCCAGTGCCAGCACCATTGTCCACATGCCTCATCCGAACAGTTATGTTATTGTGGGGCAACTTGCTGAGTGTCTAACAGCCACCATTTAGTGAGACCTACTGTGTGCTCTCTCTCTATTGCCTCATTTATTCTATCACTGCTCGCTGTCCAATAGACATCTCCCATTGTACCATGGCCACCAGAGAAGCCCGGCTCCACATTCTCACTTCCGCTCCTCCCCCGTCTTCCCAATCTTCCAAAATGCAGCACCATCCACCCACTTCCTCAGGCCCCAAAGCTTGGAGCCTTCCAGGAAGGAGGGAGAAAGTGAGAGAAAAGAGGGAGAGGGGAAGGAAGGGAGGAGGGAGGTGGGGTTGGGGAGGGGTGACAGAGAAAGGAAGGAATGCAGGAAGTGGGAGGGGGAGGGAAAGGGAAAGGGAAGAACAGAGGAGGGAGGAGGGAGGAAGTGAGGGAGGGACAAAGGCAGGGTCCTCGGCTACAGGAAGCACAGGTTGAAAGCCTGTGTTTCTAATGTTTGTCAGCCTGTGTAAGTCCATATCCTCAAAACAACATTTCACTTCTATTTGTCTGTTTCATACAGCACCGGATCACTGCCATTCACAGTCACAGAACCATGACCCTCCCCAAAACAGCCATTTTCAGAACAGGGAGTTGGGCCACCCTGGAGTTGGGTCAGTTTTTCTCAAGACAAGATGAACTAGACACAGTCCCTGAGCCTGAAAAATCTAAAATCTCACCCGGATGACAAGGCTCAGACCCGACATGTCATAGTACAAGGCAGAAACTGGCAAGGACCCATGGCTCCCTGCGGAGAGCGAGCATGGTGCCCGTGGGAGTGAGCGGGCGGGTGGGGGGCATTGGGGCAGGCATTCAAAGGGAAGGGGGAGAAGGAGAACGAACAAACGAGTGCTGGGCACCCACCTGTCGCCGGCAGTCATTGGTTCCACTAAGTGTGATTCCCGGACTTCCCGGGCTAAAACTAGTGGGTGGGCAGATGAGGGGGCCACGTGAGGAGAGTGGAAGGCACGCTCTCTGTGAGATCTGAACATGAGCATTTGAGCCGGTGTGCGGGGTGTGGACCTGCCTCTCCCGTGATGGCTTCTCAGACAGGGGCCTTCTCCACAGACGCCCACTGCCTCCCCTTGGACCCGCATCATGTCTGTCTCCCTGTCACGGGCGAGAGCTCCGGGAGCCATGGGGAGGGTCCCATCTTGATGAAGTTTCCATCAGGTGAGTTCCCAGCAGGTGCTTCTACCCCCACCGCCCGAGCTTTACCTGCTCGTCCACACGTCATCCACCCGTCTGCATTTTCTCAGCACCTACCCTGTGCCAGGCCCTGTATGGCTCCAGGACTAAGAGACGAACATCACAGCTCTCCCCTCTGGTAGAGGGGACAAGAGTGTCAACAGGTAGAACAGTGTCCACTCAGGGCACAGCCAGGTCAGAACCTCAAAGGTGGGAGTAGGTTGGAAATACATCACCGGGAAGGAAGGGGAGGGGATGGGGGAAGGGCATTCCAGGAGGAGGGAACAGAATATGCGCAGTCATGGAAACATGCAATATTGTGACAGGACCTAAAATCTCTGAGACGGGAGCACTGGGTTGAAACTAAGGAACTCATCTGGGGCCCTAGCGGGTTTGGCCCAGCGGATAGAGCGTTGGTCTGCGACTGGGAAGGGTCCCGGGTTCAATCCCGGTCAAGGGATGTACCTCAGTTGCAGTTCTCTGGCCCTGGGCGGGGTGCATGCAGGAGGCAACCAATTGATATGTGTCTCTCTCACAGCAATGTTCCCCTCTGTCTCTCCCTCCTTTCCACTCTCTCTAAAAAGATCAATGGAAAATATCCTGGGATGAGGATTAACCAAAATAATAATAATACCACTATTATTATTGTTATTATTATTGTTATTATTATTATTATTATTATTATTGAATGCCAGGATGGGGAGCGTGGCGTCCATCCTGGGGTCAGTGGAAGCTCTAACAATGGGATGCAAGGCAAGAGCCTGCAGGTGGAGAGAGGAGGCTACTGCAGCCATCCAGGCTTCCCCAAGAAAGGGGGCGCCGGGAGGGCAGGGAGGGCAGGCTGGGAGAGCCGGAAGATGCACAGAAGACAGAAAAGAGAAAAAGGCAGCGGGGAGGGGGAAGGGCACGGAGTGGCCCAGAGGCGAGCAGACC
>NW_006293003.1:1863177-1869502 GCF_000327345.1 Myotis davidii
ATCTGCGGGTGCGTGCGCCGCCCCGCGCTGTCCCTGAGGTCCCGGTGAGCCTGGAAGTCAGTGTTCGTGCGCGCGATCCCTCCTGTCAGTAGGCTGTCCTGTCCCTGCTGATTTCTGGGGTGTTGGCTGTCCGGGTCTCTCTGTCTATGAATAGGGGGAGGGCGTGTCTTCTCCTGTCTCTGTTTGTCCCTCTGGTGTCCCTGTGTGTCTGCAAGGAGACGCCCAGATGCGGATAGACAGGAGCCACTTCCCAAGCAAAGATCCTCTCTCTCCCTCCCACAAGGGATGGGGAGCTACTTCTGGACCAGAGGAGCTGAGGGTGGGGTGGCCGGGGTGCATGATACCTTGTCCTGAGCCCCTCCCTCAAACCCTCAGCCTGCTCCAAGCTGGCGCAGTCCACCTGAGATCCCACTAAGCGGTCCTGGGACAGGCCTCCCCGGCCAGTCACCTGCGCAGTGAGGCTGGACCCGTCCCTGGATGAATGCTCTGTTGTTGCCTTCATTTTGCAGTAGATCCAGCAAAATACACAGCCAGTGCTGGCGGCCAGAGGCTCCTGGCTGCGGGAACCCTGGGTCAGGAGGGAGCTACCCTGGGGACCCGGCCTTGCCTTCCTTTTTTTTTTCAGTTGGTTCATACATCCATGTGGTCAACGTTTCTTCCGCTCTGTGTCATTGGCCAGGCTGTTCTAGGCACTGGGGAGGGACTATGAGCTGACATTCTGGTAGAGACACATTCAACGGGCAAGTCCTTGTGGAGGCCTCCCTGGGAAGCTGGAGAGACGCAGCCCTGCCTACGGAGCTCATGGCTTTGGATGAAACGAGCAAGCAGCCCGTGGGCAAGGCTGCCTGGAGGAGATGCTTGGGGAAACCCAAGTCTGCCAGGCAGGGTGAGGGGTTCCCAGAGGAGGCAGCACCTGCAAGTCTCTGTACCTGGGAGTAGGAGCTGGCCAGGCGACATGGGGCAGGGCAGGGCAGGGCAGGGGAAGGCGTTCCCCGGAGAGGATGGTGCACGAGGCTGGAAAGGCAGGCGGTGACCAGGGAACGTGTCCATCATCTTGATGTCTCTCGAGCCAAGCCAGGCGGAGGCTCAGTAAATAGACTGAGGCTGCACTGAACGCACACATGGGTGGTCTCCTCATCTGGCCAGTGCGGGTGTGGGGCGGGGTGGCATGTCCTCCGCACTGTGCTCTAGCCTTGCCTTGTTTTCCTCTGAGCACACACTCTTCCCTGGAATGTGCAGTCTGGGGCCTGGCTGCCCCACTGAGGAGGCTGTTGCCTGTCCTGTCCACTGCCGTATTGTGCAGGATGTAGATCAGTGGTTTTCAGCACATAGTAGGTCTCAATGAGTGTGACCTGGCGTCCCCCTAAAAGATGAAGTCCTAACCCCCAGTACCCGTGAATGTGACCTTATTTGGAAATAAGGTCCTTATAAATGATCACGTTGAGGTCATTAGGGTGGGCCCTAATACAATGTGATTGTCCTTTTAAAAAGGGGAACATTTGATGACACACATCTATAAAAGCCTAAGTGACCAAACGACCAGTTGATTGGTCGCTATGATGCGCACTGACCAATAGGGGGCAGACGTTCAATGCAGGAGCTGCCTGCTGGTGGTCAGTGCACTCCCACAGCCAACCTTCCACCGGCCAGGCCGAGGGACCCCGCCTGTGCACAAATTCATGCACCAGGTCTCTAGTTTAGAAGATGTGAGGACACAGAAAGAAGGCCATCAGGAGATCAGGAGACCCCAGACTACCAGCGACTGGGAGCAAAGCCTGCAACAGATTCTCCTCATGCCCTTGGAAGGAACCAACCCTGCCGACAGCTCCATCTTGGACTTCTAGTCTTGAGAATTGTGAGACCATAAGCTTCAGTTGTCCAAGCCATCCAGTTGTAGTCTTTCCCATGGCCGCCCCAGGAGACCAAGACACCGACTTATTCACTCTGTGGCCCCCGGTGGACTTGTCCACCTGTCCATCACTCTATCACCCACGTGTCATAATCAAATTAACTGTTTCTTAAAATTCTGAGCTCCCTAAAGGCAAGAACTATGTCTGATTCTTTCTGCTCTCTAGCATCCAGCTTTTTTTTTAATCCACTGAGAAATGTGCACTGAGCACTTGCCCCTGTGCTAGGTTGGGACCAGCCCTGGGGCCAAAATGAAGCTCGCAGTCTGTGTCAAATGCCTTGGGAACCTGGGAGGGAGGGAGAGCTTAGTGCCTGGCAGACGGCAGGGGCTCCGTGAGCGCCCAGGCTCTATAAAAACCGCCTCAGCTCAAGTCAACATGGATTTGTAGGGGGAAAGGCAGTGGAGTGGTGGTTCAGTGGATGAGTTCTAACACCAGGCTGTGAGGTTTGATTCCTGCCTCCATCGCTTCCTGCTGGGGGATGCTGGACAAGTTACTAACCCTCACTGTACCTCAGCTGCATCACCTGTAAAATGGAGCTCTTGGTAGTAACCGTTTTAACACGTTTCTATGAGGATACAATGAGTTGAGACACATAGTGCGCTTTGGAAAGTGCCTGAGAACATAATGTACCAAAGACACTTTACTTACTAAGCACCTACTATGTGTCAGTCACAGAACTGAACTTATGAGACACAGTCACTGGGAAGTGCCTGCCAGGCCAGGGATTCTAATTCCTAGTGCTCCTTGTAGCTGGCTGGGTCCAGGTGAGAATGGTCAGTGCAGGCAGATGTGGTATGGGCACTCCCAGGCCTGGCCAGCCCATGAGAACCTCTGCGGGACCCTCCATTTTCTCACCTACCCCTCCGACCAGCCAGATGTTGACAGCAACACCAGCCATCCTTGGGAGCCTCGTGCTGAAAATGGCAGAGCCTGTCGCCTGTGTTGTTTCAGTGAGTGCTGAGATTCTCCCTGCTGAAGCGGGAGCTGCATGAACGAGAAACAAATTACTAAGCCAACAGTTCTGAAACTGACCAGCGAGCATTACCTTTGCTCATTTAAAGTACAAAGAGCCTGGCTGGGGTGGCTCAGTGATTGAGTGTCGACCTATGAACCCAGAGGCCATGGTTCAATTCCTGGTCAAGGCACATGCCCAGGTTGCAGGCTCAATCCCCAGTGTGGGGTGTGCAGGAGGCAGCCGATCAATGATTCTCTCATCGACGTCTCTCTCTCTCTCTCTCCGTCTCCCTTCCTCTCTGAAATCAATTAAAAAATCCCAGCCTTAGATTTCAATCCAGGTAGTAAACAACTCTGTAAGCAAAGAGGTAGGTAGGTGGATAGATGGACACAGGCAGGTAGAGAGGTGGAGGGATGGATGATTCCTTTCCAGACTCTATCCAGACAGGCAGGCAGACAGAGGATTTGTGGCAGCTGTCACTGAACTTTGGCCACACCAAGGTTCCCTCCAGTGGACCAAACCAACGCCCTCGGTCACCCTAACTGCCAGGGCTGCCGCCTCCGCCCTGCACTGGACACTGGCATCGCCGACTCCTGCCTGACCTCGCTCTTTACCTTAAATGGCTCTCACACCCTCACACGCCTGCCTCACAAACAATCACAATGCCTTCTCCCATTCCCGATCCCAGATCGCTTTGTCTTTCTTTCCCTCTCCATCACTATTTGCTGAGTGAGCTCCTACTGTGTGCCAGGTGCTATAATAGTGGTTTATCAGCATTATTCCTACTACTCACAACCATACAAGACAGATGTTCCCACTTCGCAGGTGGAGAAAGACTACCACTGAGGGTCAGGCAGCGGCAGGACAGCGTGGCCCGAGCCACACACAAGTGGAGACAAATCAGATCATCTCTGGAAGTCCCTTTATGGAAAGAAGAATCCACATCAGGTACTTTCCACGTCACAATGCTCGCGATGCGCAGGTGGAAGGGGAACACGCTTGTGTGTGAAAGTGACTAGTCTTCAGGTGTCTGAACAGCACAGCAGCCTCCCGAAAAACAAACCTCATTTCTACAGGTAACTTTTCAGCGCTGATAGCTGAAAACAAACTATTCCCACGTTTGTATTAACAAAATCACAAGAAAGTTATAAAAATATTTTATTTAAATGTTAGGGAAAATAATTATACATACTTAAAAATCATTAAAAGCTCATATGTTCAACATGCTGAAAACCCAATGATTTACATACAATGGTAAAATCCAAAGAGGAATGCATAGAATATGTTCAGTTGGTCCTCTTACTAGCGAAGGCATTACACAGTGTGGTCCACAGTCACTGCTTACGGGTTAAAGGCACATGGACACATCCGTCACCTCACAAGTGAAGAGTGAGCAATCCACCTACTACACTGGGAGCAATGCGCATCTATAATGAAACTTCATGTAACTTTCACACCAATACTTTCTCCATGATTCAAACAGACTCACACTGCAACTTAGTTATTTCTATTTTGAAGAGAATACTCCTATTCTGAATCTGAAAAATCATCTGAGTTTAAGAATATGCAAATAAAATATAATTTATTCTCATTTCAACCACAGATCAGTGAAGGTACAATTTTTCCTAGGACACCGCTCACTTCAGGATGCTTTTCCCCCTTTGGAACGCTGCCAGCCAGCTGGATGTTTGATGGTTCAGTCTGCATGCCCTTGAACCTGAAAGAAACCCAGCATTTATGTCCCACGTGAGACAATAGGTACTACGCTGTGGTTGTAGTGTGAGGAAGCAGTTCAGTCTACAAGGCTCTTCATGACCACTGACAGCCATGTCAGCAGGGAGTTAAAAGCTTCCTACATGTGCAAAAACTCAAAACTGAAAGAGATTTAACATCATTTCAAGGGGGAAGCAGGGGACAGGGTCAGACAAGGTGACACTTGTCAACAGGATAAAGGGTGCACTCTAAGAGTCCCGGTGGCCCCCACAGCAATGTGGAGGGGACTCTGCACATCAGTGTGCTGTGGTCAGATTCTGCTCATCAGTGTGGCCGTGGTCATGGATGTGATGCACAGTTTGTGGGTGGATGCACATCAGCGTGGCCGTGGTCATGTATGTGCTGGCACAGTGTGTGGGGGACTGCACATCAGTGTGGACGTGGTCATGGATGTGCTGGCACAGTATGTGTGGGGACTGACTCTGCACATCAGCATGGCCGTGGTCATGGATGTGCTGCACAGTGTGTGGGTGGATGCACATCAGCGTGGCCGTGGTCATGGATGTGCTGGCACAGTGTGGGGGGGACTCTGCACATCAGCGTGGCCGTGGTCATGGATGTGCTGGCACAGTGTGGGGGGGACTCTGCACATCAGCGTGGCCGTGGTCATGGATGTGCTGGCACAGTGTGGGGGGGACTCTGCACATCAGCGTGGCCGTGGTCATGGATGTGCTGGCACAGTGTGGGGGGGACTCTGCACATCAGCGTGGCCGTGGTCATGGATGTGCTGGCACAGTGTGGGGGGGACTCTGCACATCAGCGTGGCCGTGGTCATGGATGTGCTGGCACAGTGTGGGGGGGACTCTGCACATCAGCGTGGCCGTGGTCATGGATGTGCTGGCACAGTGTGGGGGGGACTCTGCACATCAGCGTGGCCGTGGTCATGGATGTGCTGGCACAGTGTGGGGGGGACTCTGCACATCAGCGTGGCCGTGGTCATGGATGTGCTGGCACAGTGTGTGGGGGGATGCACATCAGCGTGGCCGTGGTCATGGAAGTGCTGGCAGCATCAGGCTATGTACCTTTCTGTCCTAGTTACACCGACTTCCCTCTAAAACTCCAGAGGGAGAATATGCTGCTATTCGCGGACATGTCCATTTTCATTAGCACCCCGATAACTTTTACCTCTCTGGGTCTCATTTTCATCCTGTAAACTGATGTATGAAGTCAACTTCCTCCCAGTTCTTATACAAGCAACGGGAAGGGAGAGACCACCTGTCCTTTTCACGTCCCTAAGCACTGAGTGAGTCCTTTGAACACACACGTGTTTAATAAACGTGCTGTCTGACACTCAGCAAGCAGACCCCACCATGTGGAGCCACAGGTCCAAGGAGGGGCAAGGGTCTGTGGGGAGGCAGAAATCCCATACATAAGACAAAGGGAAAAGTTAGTGTGCCACCCAACAGATTTTTATGAGGCAGCCAGAACAGTCAGAAAATGGCAGAATTTTTTCCCCAATTCGGTAAAATTGTTCATTTCCCCCAAATTCCCATTCCTTAAGAACAATCTAACCCATAGTCACTTGTATGTAAGCTGACTTCAATGAAGACTGGTCCCAGGTGTGAGCGTGTTTTTACTGGAAGGTGCAAGTACTGTCTCCCTGAGCCCTTTGGAGGATGGGGGGCCCTCTCAAGTCAGAACTGCATCACACACAAGGGCGGGCTCCCCGTCCTTCCATCTGAGCTCA
>NW_006293003.1:1869526-1872072 GCF_000327345.1 Myotis davidii
AGAAAACAGCCAGTGTGAACACAAATGCACCAAATCACAGGAGGTCACCTGAAACTGTTGTGAAAGATGTTCTCCAGATGAGAGCAGTAAGAGCGCGACCATTCCCGAGCTTACCTGCGGGAATCACCCGAGGAGCGAGATGAACATCACAAGGCCCATGAACTGGGTGAACAGCAGCAGCGGAGTGAAAAACGACCACACGGGCCACAAAGCGATGTTGAAGCTGAAAGGAGAGACCACAGGCTGACAACCAGCTACCAGCTACACACGCTTATTCTGCTGTAGGGTCTGCAGCCGGAGAACTGTTACTACAAGTTCATTCAGCCAACAACATTATGTGTATTTTTTTTCCTCTCAATGATGCGATCTAACAAATATTGGAACTATCATAATCTCTTCAAAAAGTACTTGGACTAGAGTCACAGGTCTTCTAATGCAGGCCGGCTTGGCTGAAGGGAACTTAAGTGATTAAAGTCGGGGTCTGCAATGGGACATGAACTAGAATGGCCGTAGTCTGCTCTCAACATCCCACACTATCAAACCATTACGGTAAAAAGATGGTTAAAAGCATTTTTCTGTTAGAAACAGAATGAAAAAAGCAACCATTTATAACTTGCTATTAAATTTTCCACTGAGAAAAACACTATTCCTATCACTAAGGTAAAACACTTTAAGTGCAACTGACTTTTGTGAACTGAATTCATAAGAGCAGAAGGTAAATGGGAAGAACTATAGTCAATTAAATGCTTCAGACAGTTATTGACTTTAAAATGTAACATTTTAGTAAGTAGAACTTTAAAAGAGCTATAATTATACTGTCCTGAAAAATTAAATAACATTTCTGGGGGTGACAGTAGCCTTGTAAGAAAATGTAAAATAACACAGCTGCCTACCTACATTACTGAAGGGTTAATAAGAGCCACATCATAACGTAATATGTTAAATACCCTTGACCTTCAACTACAGAAAATAAATCATTTAAAAAAAAAAGGTTTAAACTGAGTATGTACAAAAGCAGGTGGTTTTCCAAAATCATAATTGATTTAACATCAAGAAACAAACAAACCAAAGGGCTACATCCACGAAACAGCATTTCATCGTGACACTGAGCCATGCAGAACGGCACTCTTGCTTATATCCATTGGCCTGTGGTAAAGCCCGTTTCTTTTATGTTGTTTCACTTAACGTCACAGACCCTAACGACGATGTTAAGTGAGGACTCGCTGTACATAAAGAGTAATTTTTCTCCCTGACAGGCAGGATCCTGGGATTTCTTTCTTTCTTTTTTTTTTTAATATATTTTATTGATTTTTTTTTAGAGAGAAGGGGGGAGAGTAGAGAGTTAGAAACATCGATGAGAGAGAAACATCGATCAGCTGCCTCCTGCACATCCCCCACTGGACCAGCTGCCCTGCACATCGCCCACTGGGGATGTGCCCGCAACCCAGGTACATGCCCTTGACCGGAATCGAACCTGGGACCCTTCAGTCCGCAGGCCAACGCTCTATCCACTGAGCCAAACCGGTTTTGGCTATTTCTTTTGTATTTACTGTATTTAACAGATATTTCTTCAGTGAGCAAGTGTACTTTTGTAAACAATAAAATCACTTTTTTCTCACTGAGTGCCTATTAACTTATGAAGAAAGACACCAACTGAGGTATTTTTATAAGAGCAAAAGCATATAGCCCTAGCTGACTTGGCCCAGTGGATAGAGCGTCAGCCTGCGGACTGAAAGGTCCCAGGTTCAATTCTGGCCAAGGGCACATGCCTGGGTTGTGGGCTCGATCCGCAGTAGGGGGTGTGCAGGAGGCAGCCGATCAATGATTCTCTCTCATCACTGATGTTTCTACCTCTATCTCTCTCTCCCTCTCCCATCCTCTCTGAAATGAATAAAAATATATTTTTTTTAAAAAAAGAAATTAAAAAAAAAAGGACAATCTCGTTGTAAAATAGTGTGGCATTATTTACTGAAATTGGAGGCATGCACACCCTATGAGCCAACAATTTCACTTGTAGAGATAACGCCTCCTCATTAAGTCAGGTTTCTTGGAATGCTGAAAATCAATGTGGAAGATGGCTGGTTCACACTGGGTTGTGGGTTCGATCCCCAGTCCCAGTCGGGGTGTGTGTGGGAGGCAACCGATCAAGTGTCTCTCTCACATATACATCCAACAGAAATGTGCACATATTCTCAAGAGACATACACTAGAATGTTCTTGATAGCTTCATTAATAACACCTCCAAACTGGAAACAATCCAAATGTTATCAATAGAAAAACAAACTGGGATTCAGCTACAGGCTGGACTGCCCGACAGCAATGAACAACTGCTACTCACAACAATGCGGATGAATCATATGTGTAAACAGCAAACATCAAAGAATAGATGCTACGAGTCCATTTCTATAAAGTTTAAAAAAAAAAAAAGACAGAACAGAGTACTTACGAGGTGCACGAGAGCAATCAGCACACAGGTCAGGACAGTGTTTACTTGGGGCAGTGACTATGGGGAGGTGGGAAGGGATTTTGAGGTATTGGCTCGATTC
>NW_006293003.1:1872196-1874401 GCF_000327345.1 Myotis davidii
GCTCGCCAATGCTCATTTCATGATGACTCATTCAGCTATACTTTCGTTTTTTCCACTTTCTGTATGTATTATACTTCATAGAAAATGACTTAAAAAGCAAATTGCAGAATACAGATAGTACATCACCATCTGTGTTTTAAATCGTTACATACATACATAAAGGACGATATTACTGAAAAGGAAATTGGAGACTAGAAATGACAGGGAGACTATTTTCCCCATTATTCCTTTTTTTCCTTTGACATTCGGACCATGCACGTCAGTACCTGACCAACATTGCATTTCTATCAGTATTTCGAAGTTAACTTACCAAATCCCTGCCACGATAAAAGCAGCGGTTGTGATGGGTATCAGGGCTGGATACTTGACATCATAATCTTCAATCCCACGATACCACTCCAGATAGAGAATGCAGTAGAATGCAACGGACACGCTGACAAGCAACAAGGCGCCGCCAAAGAGAAACCAACTGTAAGACAAAAATGTCATCAGGATTGACAGCTCTTAGCACATCAGCAGAAATCTTACAAGTTTTCATTGGTTGCCTAAAAATCTGTTTCTACAAGAATATCAACTGGAAGAGGAACACAGAGGGACCCACAATCACTGGATTCCAGATTTCAGAAAGTCCAATCTACGGGGAGATGAGTGAGAGGATGAAAAAGTAAGCCTCTCAATACAGGCATGCATGTGTGCACTCATAAACCACCCCCCGGAACAGAACCCCGGTTATAGCTATGCATTTTCCTCAAGAACACAGGAAAGAGAGCAGCTTTCCTTTTGTTTCTCAAGTTGTGAGTGTGTCAGGTTTCTTGAAATGCTGAAAATCAATGTGCAAGATGGTTAATTCACACTGGGTTGTGGGTTCGATCCCTGGTCCTGGTTGGGGGTGTGTTTGGGAGGCAACCGATCAATGTATCTCTCTCACATCAATGTTTCTCTCTTTCTCTCTCCCACTCCCTCCATTCCCTCTAAAAAAAAAAAAAAAAAAAATCAATGGAAAAAATGTCCTCGGGTGAGGATTAACAACAAAAATTTCAACTAACAAAATAAAACACAAAAAATAAGACAAGGGTGTTTAACTTATGAACCAGGAAAGTTTTCTCTTTTTTTTTTATTACTCTTTCTTTTTCTTTATTGATTAAGGTATTACATATGTGTCTTATCCCCCCATTCCCCTCTCCCCCCCACTCTTGCCCTCACCCCCCTGGTCTCTGTGTCCATTGGTCCACAAATGAGTGCGATCATGTGATATTCAGGGAAGTTTTCTTACCTATTAGTGTGAAAGTTTTCTCTAATAGTTTTAAAGAAATCCACATAATAGGTCACAACAATGGATGCCAATATCCAGAATCCAGAATGGACATTAAGTCTTGGAAGAGGTTTTTGCTTTTTCTCAACAGCTGCAGAGGCTCCTGCAAATAAGGGAGATTTCAACTTATTAAGTTACCATAAAGTGCACGGGGAAAAATCAATCTCTCTTAAGCCAAACAAAAAAATTTACTAGAGCTTTTTGCGAACCAGAAATCTCTCCCACCATAGCATGAATTTCTTCTGTAAAAACCACCAAAATAGGCTTATATTGCAGAAATAATTACTAGCAGCCCACTATAAAACATGTGCAAGAGAGTCAACTTGTCTCCTTTAAATGGATTCTGAAATCAAATCTACTTATTCCGTCTTTCAGAAGGAATGACCACTTCTAGCAGTGTAGGCATTTTAATATTATGCCTCATATTTCATCTAGGAAAGTCAATAGTCCTATTAAGGAAAATGCCGCAGGCACATGTTAGAGCACAAAACAAATGCCATTTTCCAAGAATACTACTTATCACTATTTAATGATTTTAAGCGAACACAACCTTTTAAGGCGGCTCAACAGTGGAACGGACTGTAACCGGCTTGGCTCAGTGGATAGAGCATCAGCCTGCGGACTGAAGGGTCCCAGGTTCGATTCCGGTCAAGGGCATGTACCATGGTTGCGGGCACATCCCCAGTAGGAGGTATGCTGATCGATGTTTCTAACTCTCTATCCCTCTCCCTTCCTCTCTGTAAAAATCAATAAAATACATATATTTTTTTAAAAAGTGGAACGGGCGCAGTACTGTCTAGTCAGGTGGGGACGAGTCCACATGTCTTCCACCCGGGACTCCATCTGACAGAACAGGCGGCTGGGGTTGGATCCGACGAGTTATTTCCAATAAG
>NW_006293003.1:1874477-1874789 GCF_000327345.1 Myotis davidii
AACCACCGGGGCACACCCGAGGTCCTCACCCCGTAGGATTCCTGAGCAGCTTGTTCCCAATACAAAGACCCTCAAAACGGAGGCGCCAGCACGCACGCCTGGGCACGATGTCTTCTGTGTTTCTCTTTAAAACCTAACACATGCAAGCGGTTTGCGTAACGCGGGCCAAAAGCCCGAACGTGGAAGCCATGTCTTCCGGGTCCCCTGCCCAGAAGCAGCTCAGTGTCAGCTCCTGCGGCTTCTCTCCTCCCGCGTCGCCAGGAAACGCGCCCGCACGGCCTCCCGCTCGCTGGTGCCGGAGGGGGTGCTCGT
>NW_006293003.1:1874952-1897404 GCF_000327345.1 Myotis davidii
TAAGTCTTTCCCCACCTCAGGAGACACAGTGGCCTCCTGTGCCCTGCGGTGCCTGCCCAGGTGTGTGTCACTCCACACGGGCTGTTGACACCATGAGCAAGTGACCCCCACTGACCCCAAGTCTACAGTCCTCTTTTCCTAAAAGGTGGGGGACCGCTGGCATCACCTGGGCCTACAGAAGGCAGCAGTGTCTTTCATGTGTGTATAAAGGACAGGAAAAGGTATGATTCCATTTGCCTTGAAACTCCCATAAAACACTTACAAAGTGGCGGCGTCCATCTTGGCGCCTCCAGGAAGCGCGGCGGAAGTGACGTTGCCCCGTGGGAACTTCCGGAATCGACTTCCGGGCGGAGGGGTCCGCTTCTGGGAGTCGGTGGATCCAGTTTTGTCTTTGAGGTTTAATAAGGGAGGAACTAGGGCGGGACTGGTTTCGCGATCTTCGCGCTCAAATCCGCCAAATGATTTAATTTCAAAATGCGGGTCCTCTAAGACCGGAAGTACCCATTTTCCCCGAGGGATGGAGCTGGTGGTGCCAAGTCAGCCGGGCGGGGATGCGCGGCCCGCGGCGCCGCTCCCTCCTCTGTGCCTCTGCGTGCGGGGCCGACCCTGGCTACCGGGTGCCCCGAGAGGGAGAAGTGCCCCGTGCGTGCGGGAGAGGTGCCCCGTGGGGGAGAAGTGCCCCGTGCGTGCAGGAGTGGAGCCTCGGAGGAGGAGAGGGCCGCAGAGCCAGGCCTCGCCCCGACCATGTGGGTGCCCTTGGGCAAGAGAGCCACCTCTCTGGACCTCTTTCCTCTCCTGCACCAGGGGGTTAAACCCGCCCGTGGCTGACACGAAGCACCTGTATGTTCTTATCAACCCCCTTTGTCCAACTTCTGAGAAGTGTCACCAGCCGGGAAGGCGGGAACTGAATTTATCCTTTCCCGGAAACGGCCGTCTCCCATCAGTCATGCTCATACGCCGGAAAAGACTGTGTCGTGACTTCACACGTTTTTCTGTATTAAGAATCCTGTTTATTACTCTGCTACCCGCTTCCTACCCTGCCATGTGTAGAATGCGCTTAACCGTTCGGACACTCACTGAGCGCCTACTAGCATTTGCTAGGAACTGGTAGGCACCAAGCTAGGCAAGGGGGGTGGGGGAGAGAGGGAAGATGTGCGCTTGAGGAGCTCCTGGGCCAGAGATGACCACAGCTGGCCTGCAGTGCCCTGCAGTGTTTGTAAATGTATGGAGGCGTTTCATGAAGTCAGCAGACAGTTTCTGAGCAGCTGCAGCTGCTAAAACCCTAACTTACCTAGGGCAGAGGTAAGTTACAGTCAAGAGGAGGCAGCCTCACTACGGTGCCATCATAGAAACACTATGTAGGGCTATGGGAGGACAGAATAAGGGGTAGTGTGTTCCGCTGGGAGGTGTGGGGAGCAGGGAAATTAAAGAATTTATATGCCACCATGACCAAGTAGGATTTATCCCAGGGATGCAAGGATGGTACAATATCCGCAAATCAATAAACGTGATACATCACATAAACAAATTGAAAGAAAAAAACCACATGGTGATATCAATTGATGCAGAAAAAGCATTTGACAAAATTCAACACCCATTACCCATGGACATAAACAAGAGTGTTGTTGGCCTGGGGTCACGGGGGAGGGGGGAGGACATCTGTAATACTTTCAACAATAAAGATAATTTTTGAAAAAAAAAGATACAAGAAAAACAACACAAAATAAACTAAAAAATCCCACAACTAAGGCTACAGATATCTGGGCTTATTATCTTTAATTCAAAACTATAATTATATTTCATTTCTACACTAATTGTATTTAAAATTATGTTATTTAAGGTCATTAAATAGAGGGTGCTAAAATAAACTAAAATAAGGTTTTAAAAAAAAAGTGGCTTGAGGTGTGTCAGATACAGGGGTGGGTAGCCTGGAAAGTCACCCAGGAAGTAAAATTTAAGTCAGTTGGCACTCTTCCATACCTTCTATATGCCGTGGGTATTTGCAAAAAGAAATGTAATAAGAATGTCAAGTTCCTACTGGTTTAATTCTATCATTTCTTCAGCCTTTCTAGCAAACCCATTGGAGCAAAGGATTGAACAGCTGGGTGGATCATATGGCCTTTCTACACAATACCTCCTCTTTCTTGTTTTGTTTTTCCTTCTCAGATTCCTAAAGAACCAGGGTTCATCTCTTCAAAGCCAACGGGGTCTTTGCCCCCCTTTGTACAGGGCTAGTGCCTTGTTAACAGGAAGCGAATTCCCCTTGTCAAATAGTCTTCTGTGACTTGTCGCCCTGCAGAGAGGTCAGTGCTGGGTCTCCCTGGTAACCGAATATTCCCCGAGCATGGCACCAGCCCTCGGGGCTCCATATGTAGTGTGTTCAGGTCAGATCTGGTTTCCCCTTTGGTGGTTTCAGGGCCTTTGTGTTTGGACCTGAAATCCTTCCAGCTTTGTCCCCCGATATTTTGAATGGCACTACTTGCACACCCTATTGGTGCTCCTTAAAAGCCGGCTGGAAGAAATCCAGGAACTAATGAGCACATCTTCACTGTTGGGGCCCCCGGAATGAGTTCTGAAATGTGTGCGCGGTGCACCTTAGTGACAGGTGTATGATATCAGTGTGCTACCAGCCAAGCCATGCTCATCTTCCATGTGCATTACTTGCGGGGGGAGATGAATTTGACTCTGACCTTTGCTGGCCTCCCCTTAGCAACATGTATAGCGGTTGCTTAGCGTAGTGCCTGGCTTGTAGTATGCCTTCGAGCGGTGGTAGCTACTGGGCTTGCCAGGCCTTGCTGCCAGGCTCCTGCTCACCTCTTAGTTATTCCTTCTCCTCAGGCTCCAGCGACTCTTTGTTGCAAGTTCCCTTTTGCCGATCCTCTCGGCAGTTGATGGGGCAACAACCATGTCTTAGTATCTCCCCAGGGCCTTGCATGTAGTAGGAGCCCCCCATTACCTGGTTTTCACTTTGGCCCTTGATCACAATTGACTGGCTTTCACTGTGGCCACACTTATGTCTGCTCAGCATCCTTCTTCTGAGAAACCACTTCCCTCCTTCCTGCGGGAGTCCTGCAGAGTTCTCAGGAGGCTGGGAGAGGGCACAGGACCTGAGCCAGATCTATCAGCCCCAGGACTTAGGTGGGGGTTGGGATGACCTTCTCTATTGCTATGGTGAGCTATGAGGTTAGTGTGGGCTTGGGGCTGTCACCATGGAGACACATGGAGCCCACCTAGGAAGGAAGCTTTGAGATGCAAGCCAAGCCAAGAGGTCTTGGTAGTGTCGTCTCAGCTCCTGAGTCCAGCCCCTAGTTAAGGCCGAGGTCCCCTAGGTAAGGACTTGCGCCCTGGAGCTACTGCCTGGCTGGCTGTCATTGCTGGTCTGTATCGCTGGCCCTTTCAACCTTGGGAAAGCCACTTACTCTCCTTTTTGCCTTAGTTCCCTCACTTGCAAAATGGGGCTAGGAACAGTACTGCCCTCCTAGGGTTGGAAGGTTAACAGTATTAAGACATGCAAAGTACTTAGAACAGTGCCTGGCCCGCAGGACACTCTCAGTCTTAACTGTTGTTAGTATCAGTTGTTAAGACTACACAGCTATCTCAGCAAAAAAAAAAAGTGTGTTTTTTTTCTCAAATTAACGCTAATTAGAGTTGTTTCCTGCACTTGCAACCCTGAGGCCAGACCAGTGCGGCAGCGCTCGGTAGCTGCCCCAGCAGCGCCCCCTGGACTTCGAGCACCTCCAGAAATGAGTTCATATGTGCAACGCCCTTAGAAAAACACCCAGCATAGTGAACAAGCGCTGGTAATAGAGCTCACCGGGGACGCTGGCCTTCATTCTAAAACTCCCTTTAGTTATATAAATAACACAGTGAGATATGTGTCCCTTTTTACAACCCCACTTCACTGACAAAAGCTGTAGAATTGGAATTCTAGGTACAAAGATCTGAACATTGGAAAGGCTTTTGACTGCTCTCTTCACACCAACTCCGGAAAGGGTACCCTGTTGTACTTCCCATTCGCGCCAGCCGGGGGCAGGAGACACCGGAACATGTGCAACTGCCGGCTTTACCATTCTGTAAAATTTCCCCAATTCGTCATTGGGGTTGAGGAAAAATCTGCTGTTTTAACTTTGTTTTCTTTACGAACGTATTTTTCACAGAATCAATCGCAGCACTTCTTCCCCTTCCTGTGAGTGGGATAGGGGCCTCCGAACCCCGACCAGCACCAGAAAGTCATCCCCACTTGACTGGAGTTGACGTCAGAGAAAATCTATTTGCTGTCCCGAGCTCGAGGGCTTAGGACATGCCAGGCAACAGGACAGAAGTGCAAACAGGATTGCTTTTATGCCACAAAAAATCTGTGTGTCCTTCCATTGCTCATCTCAATGTGCTAAAAATCACAAAAGTAAATATGCAAACATGCACATTTTGAACAGAGCCTATAGGGAAAGGCCCTGCCAACCTCAGGCACATCGAGGCATCGCAAGGTGGTGTTGTTGGGCGAATCCCCGCACACAGAGGTCACCTGGACTCTCAGCTTCCCTTGGACATCACCCCTGATACCAACAACACAACCCTTGAGGAAACCATGGGCCCTCAAGTTAAACACGACAAAGCAGGAGAGAGAAAACATCTGCCCTTAAGCTCGGCAATGGAGAGCAGAGTGCCCAGTTGTGAGGGGAGGAGCGGCCACACCACCAATCATGGTGTCAGGCCTCTGAAGAAGCCAGAAGGCCTGATATTAGGGACCTCCATGAGCTGGCACAGAGAGCCCTCCAGACACAGTGCCCGTGGCATGACCGTGTTTGGAACCACTGGCTCTCCTTACAGGCCCACGGTTCTCAAACATGTTCAGATGGTAGAGCACTGGCACTCCTGTGGAACATCATGGAATATGGCTCCATTAAGTGAAAAGGCAACCAAGTGCTATAAAAGTTGATGCCAACTCCCATAGCATCTAAATTAGAGTTGTACGGTAACAAGTACCAAGAGGTGTAACTTTTATTAAATCTCCTAATGTGGAGACAATTCTATTAACATCCCCGAAACCTGGAGGAGAGAGTGCCGTTCAGTTAGCTATGAAACGTCTCCGCTCGGGCGCCCTCGGCTGGAGCAGGGCCGTCCTGTCAGGTTCCCATTAGTGCCTGATGCACACTTGCCGGCAGATCCCAAGAGCGGTGCTGTGGGGAAGCACCCGGAGAGCCGAGGCTCTACCCGCCTTTGATCTGCCATGGAGAAATCCAATCTACACACTACCACCAGCCTCCGGGGAGTCGGCCTGGGGTCGTCAGGTGGGCAGAGCGGCAAAAGTAGGATTTCGGCAGCTCACAGAACCCGCTCTGTGGCCAAAGGCCTCGCCTTCCAAGCAGTGTCTGACCTCTCAACTCTGACATATGTATTTACTCGGCAATGACAGCTTGCACTCCCACAGGGACAGCTTGACCACTTCTATCAAAGGGAATAAATGAAAGCTCACCTGGGTTCCGTAGCAAACAGTAGCTGCAGGAGCCTCTGCCCTCAAACAAAGCTGCTCATTCACCAGCAGCCGCTCTCCCAGGAGCCTTCGCTGCTTTGTAACCAGCAAGGGATGCTCCAAGCCCAAATTACAGGAGCTCACAAATCCAATAATAAGGGGGGCTGAGCAGGGCCTGCGCTCCTTTCACTGTTAAGGACACGGTAGAGTAAGAAGACGCCGGGGGAGTTGCTATTCTGATTCATTTTTAGCATCACTTGAGACTGAAATCTGCTGAGAAAACCTGGAGGTACCATTTTCCAGTTGTATAATCTAGTGCAAAGCCCCAGTGATTAAGTTTGCTTGACAGTTTCAAAAAAACAGAACTTCCTTGAGAGATACAGAGATGGAAATCTGAGGAATATTAACTTTCAGTGCATTTGGGGGCAACAGAAACCCCATCCACCCTCCTACACAGAGGGCAGCAGTGGAAACGGGTAAAAGCCCTGGGAAACCATGTGGCTGTGTCTGCCAAAGCCGGACACCCCCGATGACTGAGCAGTTCCAGGCGCAGGCATGCACTCAGCAGAAATGAGAGCATATGCGGACCAGGAGACAGAAGATGTCCATTTCATCAGAAACCCAGCCACCCTGGAGAGAGCCCAGCATCTCAGCAGCAGTAGAGGGAGACGTGCTGTACAGGACAAAGACAGCATCAATGCAACGTGGTGAATCTCGGGAACGCTGAGAGAAGGAAGCCAGACACAAAGGGCACAGGCTCTATGACACCATCCTATATAATAAAGAGGTAATATGCAAATTAACCCTCACACCCTCACAAAGATGGCTGCCTATGACCAGGCCAAGAGGGGGGTTAGTGAGCAGTTGGGAGTGACCAGGCCAGCAGCGGGGGCAGTTGGGGATGACCAGGCCAGCAGAGCGGGGAGGCAGTTGGGGGCAACCTGGCTGGCGGGGGGGCAGTGAGGGGCGATCAGGCAGGTAGGCAGATGAGCGATTAGGAGCCAGGAGTCCAGCATTGTGAGAGGGATGTCCGACTACCGGTTTAGGCCCTATCCTGGCAGTCAGACATCCCCCGAGGAGGTCCTGGATTAGAGAGGGTACAGGCTGGGCTGAATTTCATGCATCGGGCCTCTAGTTCACATGTAGTTCATGCTGACATGGTGAGGATATGGTTGCTGTTGGGCTACAGATAGCCCATGTCTTAGATTTGGTTCCGTGTGTGCCTTTCTGAGCTGTCCATTTAGGTTTTTACCCATTTCTGTATGATGCTTCAGCAGAAAGTTTACATTTGGAAAATGGACTGAATGACTGGACCGGTGTCCTGAGAAGTGGCTACACGTGAACTGGGAATGGGAGGATGGCCTCAGAATGGAGGTGGATTTCTGCATTAAGCTGCCACTCTGCCCGGTCACTGCAGCTCCTCTTGCTGCAGCCCAGGCACTTGGAGAGCCACGTGCTGGAAAAGTGAGGTGTCCGGGGGTAGGGCCTCCCTGCAGCCAGCGCCGTGTCCATGGTGAACCGCGGTCTGTGCGCGCCTCATGCACGTGAGGCGGGGACATTTCAGACATCTACGTACAGCTGCTTGTGCACATCACTATAATTTCACTCTATGACCTCAGGAAGGCAGCCTGACAGACAAAAACCCTGAGGCTCAGGGAGGCTGCGTCACCTGCCCGAGAGAGGCTGCTGGCTAAGACCCAAAGCCAGACTCACGGTCACGTCTCACCGTAATACCGGGAGCCCTGCCCTGAGCCCGTTACTGCCCACTGCCTCCCCCGTGGGTGTGGGGGGGTCTGCGGGGGAAAGTGGGTGGGTGGAGTGGCAGGAAGAGAAAGACGCCCCAGTACAGCAAGTAGGTAAGAAAGAGAGGAAGGGAGAGTGAGAGATAGAAATAACCTAATGCCCTCTGTCCCCGCCCCGGGCCAAGGCCTCCCTCCCTTTCTGGGCGAACACTACAACTGTACACACCCCTCCATGACGCATCACTGCGCTTGCCTGGGTGGTCTGTCCCCTCCCTAAAGACAAGGCAGACCCACCCAGGAGCACTCTGGGATTATCTCCTTCATCCTTGTGATGGAGAAGGGTTTCAAGGACAAGAGGGTAACACCGAAGAACTGCAGGCACTGAGGTTACTGGAGGATTCAGGACAATATAGTTTATTTTCTCATAAAAGATCTACCAAAAATATATATTTTTCTTATAAGAAAACAAAATTTGAGTTGTTATTATTTATTACATGTTTTACAAACAGCAGTGAAAGGAAGAAATCAACAGAATGGATTCAATTTATTAAATATAAAAATGTTCACTTCAAAAGTTTGACCTTGTCCTTGAGTAACTTGAAGGCAGGGCTCTTGCTGACTTTCTTGTTGAAGATGGCCAGGAGCTCTTCTTCAGACCTGTGGTGTTCGCTCGTCACCGCGTAATACTGAGCTAAAACCTTCGCAAAGGAGAGCGACCGTCAAATAAGGGTCATAGTCCTGAACATTTACCTAAAAGAGACCCGGGCGCTGGCCACACAGGGTTGTGCTTGTGAAATCGGTGCAGCAGCACATGTGAATGTGAGCACCTGGCTGCATGTGGGTCAGATGTTGATAACAAACTAAAACCAGAGAAGAAAGCATTCCTCTGGAATAGAGGATCGCAAACTATCTAGAATAATCATTTCAAAATCACGCACGCACTGCGCTGGCTGAGGAGGGGTGGGAGTCAGACCCCTTCCCTCCCCACGAGGCCAGACGGGTTACCAGGGCATCGTAAATGAGACACACACGCGTTCACAGTACTTGAGGTATTTTAAAATAAAGAACCAATTCTCCCCAGCTGGTGTACCTAGGTTCGTGTGCATACCTTTTTCCTTAGCTTTTTGACTGCTATTTCATTGTCTGGGGCCTGCTTCAGGACTGCTTTAATAGTCCCCTTCCAATTGAATTTACCTACAATACAAAGAATAACATGCAAAGCACTGTTTTGTTGTACTACCAGAAGGGAAAGGAAATGATTTCTGCAACATCTACTTGCTGCCGGGAAATGAATGAATCCTGAGTGGGCAGGGTACCATAGCACCGTGGAGCAGGCACTCGGCCTGTCCAATCACAGTAGCCTAAAAGCACCGCTACCCTTCACCGTTCTTGTTCTCAGAGTGAGCAGGTTAACCAGGCAACATAAACACCATCACCACTACAAATTCCTGTAAAAAGATAGAGTTGCTTTGAAAGACCTCAGCAAGATTCACTACCACGGAGATCGTGGGGCTGAGCACAGTGAGCAACACAGAGGTGAGCGAAAGGAGCTTAACCTTGAACGAGAGGGGAGAGCCACAATATCACTACACATGGGCGACAAGATCCAAAGCCTTCATGTGAATCTATAACTACCTCAAAGTAAACCCTTAAACAAATTAAAGTTGGGGGGTGTGTTCCAAGCTAAGAGAGCTAACCCAACTTGGGCAGTCACTGAACCTCCATCAATAAAGCCTCGCTTCCCATGAGTCCTTGGATCTCCTAACTGGCAGGACTCGGGGGGCTGCTTCGGGCCTGAGGAACGGGAGCAGCCGTGTGGAGGAGGCAGCCTGAAGAGGCAAGGCCAGGGACTGGATTCTGACCAGGACACATGCCAGCCGAGGGAGCGGGGTGGCATGGAGTCCAAGCAAGGAGGCACCAGGGACAGACCCAGAGATAAGAGGGGAACAGCCAGGCCTGGCTGGAGGACAGAAGGGGAGCGGGTCTGGGAAAGCACGGGGGTTTAAGTTCCAAAGCTAATGCGTATTTCCAATCCAGACTGCTTTCCCCTAACCCTAAAGCGAGACAGACACACTGTAGGAGTGACTCACAGTCCTCCTGGGTTACTTTGGAGTCACTCCCGCCCTAGAGAACTTTGCTCACCTCCTCCTCCCACCCCAGAGGGCAGAGCTTTCCAAATGACACAAGCGATACCTTTTGCAGGAGCTTCATGGTTTTCTGGTTCTCCGCCTTCAGCCAGTCCTGGGAACTTAGTCTTTTTCTTCTTAGAATATGCTTCAACTAAATAGAGATTTTAAAAAAATAGAGATTTTGCATTTCTGACATCTTCTACACTTAATGCATCGTTCATGGCCAGCCCCTTCCATCACCTTGCTCATCCCCCAAGCAACCCAGCCTGTGGGGATTCTCCTCCCGGACAGTGGGGGGACAGTGGGGGAAACCAGGAGTTGAGAGGTGAGGCCACTTGCCTGGACTCAGCCCAGGTTGCCCTGACCCCAAAGCTTATGCTCTTTGCATTACTTGGCTCCAAATGCAAGATCTAACAGATTTTATGTACCCCAAACTCAGAGCATGACCATTTAAACAAGCCCTGCAGCATTCGCCACACACCTTCGGAAAGCTTCCGCTTCCTTCTCCCCATGTTTGTCTCTTCCTTGCCCACGTCTCCATTCACTCCACACTTGCCCGTGCTCCTCGGCCCCTGGCTCTTGTTCCCTCTGGGGCCCGTGGCCTCGGGGGCACCCTCCCCTCCCGCCTCCTGCTGGGCCTCAGGCCTCATTTTGCGCTTTTTAGACTTCTGACTCTTGGTTTTCTCCTGGTGGTTTTCTAATTTTAGTTCTTTCTTTTCTTTTTTCCTTTTCTTCTGCCGCTCCTCCTTCCTCTCTCTCTCGTTCTTCTCTCTCTCTTGTTCTTCTTTGCCTCTGCTTGTCCTTGCGCGGTATCACTGGCTTTGGAAGGCGCCGCCGTGGCGGTGATTTCTGCAGGCGGCTTTTGCCCTTGCCCTTTACTGGCTGGTTCCTTTTTATGAAGCAAAAACCAAGAAATACGTAAGTATTCATTCCACACACCCGTTCACAACCTACACGTACCTACTGAACACTGTTCCAAGGAAAATGTCTTTCTTACTTACCATTTTAGAACTGTGACCGCCCCTCCGCCAGGTAAAATATAGTTAATACACAAAATGAGAAGAACTCCCCCAGCCCACACCCCTCTCTGCATTTTTAAAACATTTTACTTATATATTTTTAAACATATTTTTATTGATTTCAGAGGAAGGGAGAGTGAGAGATAGAAACATCAATGGTGAGAGAGAATCATTAATCGGCTGCCCCCTGCACGCCCCCTACTAGAGGCCAAGTCTGCACCCTGGGCACGTGCCCTTGACCGGAATCAAACCCGGGTTCCTTTGGTATACAGCCAATGCTCCATCCACTGAGCCAAACCAGCTGGGGCCCCCTCTCTGCATTTAACAGGCATTTCATCCCACTGGAAAAGGAAATAATCCTTAAATCACTTCTGCCTGGCCTTTTATTATGGCTCACAATTCACCTTTCTTTCCAATGAAGGTGAGCGCTCACCGTGGGGCAGAAACTAGGTTTAGGTACCTGCAGGCCTGGGTTCAAGTTCTGTCAATTACCAGGTGACTCGGGGCAAGTTATTTACCTGCTCTAGACCCATCTCCTCGTCTGTAGGAGAAAGGCAGGAAGCCCTTCCTCACACTGTTCACATACAAATAAAATAAGAAATGTCATGCGCTCAGTGCAGGGCATGCTCAGCGCACCAGCCAATGCATGAGAAGGGCCTTGTAAACGACCAGCGCTACACAGAGGCCTAATCGAACCGCCATTCAGACCAGGTGGGTCCCGAGAGGAAGTCAGGGACGCCTGGGCAGTAAAGGTGGCGGCTAAGGAGTCACGGAAAACTAACTACATGCGCTAGGGTGGGGAGAACCTCGCACTCACTGCATCCCTTATTCAAATCAGCACATGGATCATATTTTAATTTTTCTAAAATCTTTTTATTGATTTCAGAGAGGAAGGAAGAGGGAGAGATAGAAACATCAATGATGAGAGAGAATCATTGATCAGCTACCTCCTGCACGCCCCACACTGGAGATCAAGCCCACAACCTGGGCATGTGCCCTGGCCGGGAATCAAACCCGGGACCCTTCAGTCCACAGGCTGACGCTCTAGCCACTGAGCCCAACCGGCTACGGCTGAATCCTATTTTTTAAAATAACTTCAGCACAGCTAGTCCCACTGCCTGCCGCACTCCATGACTCGAAATGTGCGGAAATCACTACGCCAGCCCTGCCCACGAGCTGGCGCAGGGCTACCTACTGAACGGCCGCGGCCCTAAGGTGCCTGTCAGGCAGGGAGAGGGCCAGTGGCAGCAGCTCCGGGAAATCCCAAGACTTATGAGTCCGCAGACCGGGCCCAAGTTCCATCTGTGAGTTACCAGCCAGTCACCTCCAGTCTTCACCCTCCAGAGTCTAGGTCACAAGAACGGAGCTACTGTCCTCCAAGACAGATCAAATAAAGGACTGGCTTTAACTCAAGTACAATACAGTCATGCCTCCCTCTGACACCCATGCTCACCCTCTGGCAGAAGAGTGGTAACTAAATCGGGGTTTTCTCGGTAGCAGCTCAGAGAAAGAAAGTCGTCCAGGCACACGGAGTGGGGGGCAAGGAGCAGAGAATGAGTTCAGGTACAGACTCAGGAGGAAGGGGACAAAGAAGCTTCCCTCCTGCCCTGTAATTGTGTTCATACTGCGTACGGTTATTATCTTCATCACCAAGGGCCCCAGATCTCAGCCTGCCATCTGCCCAGTTCAGACCAAGTCTCTAGCGCAGTGGTTCTCAACCTCCCTAATGCCGCGACCCTTTAATACAGTTCCTCATGTTGTGGTGACCCCCAACGATAAAATTATTTTTGTTGCTACTTCCTAACTGTAATTTTGCTGTTATGAATCGTAATGTAAATATCTGATATGCAGGATGTATTTTCATTGTTACAAATTGAACATAATTAAAGCATGGTGATTAATCACAAAAACAATACGTAATTATATATGTGTTTTCCAATGGTCTTAGGTGACCCCTATGAAAGGGTCATTTGACCCCCGAAGGGGTCGCGACCCACAGGTTGAGAACCGCTGCTCTAGTGGGTGCTTTGCCCTCACACCTTAAACCCCAGAGGGAAGGAGGGGGAAGGCAGAAGGCACACAGCCACCAGCCTGCAGCCACACAACAGTGACTGGTCAACCCATTCCCCATCTTCTCTCCTTTATTCCAGGCTCTCCTCCAGTGTGGTCTCCTCAGCACCAGCTCACTGGCTCTTACCTGACAGAGCACCCTGCTTTGCTCTCTGCCCCTCTTCCTGCCTTCTATTTCTTCCTAGTGCTTATCACAACCTGGTGTTATAGCAAAAACCCACACATACAGTTGTCTGTCTCTCCCACAAGAACACAGCTGCATGAGGGCAGGACTGATTACAGCTGTATCCAGTGACTGGTGTGCATTGTGCTGGGTATAAAAAGTATCATGTAGAAGAGAAAGCCGCCAACCTAATGCCCAGCACAAGAGTAAAGGGAGGGATAAAATTGCAGGCATGAATGAACAGGGCCTCAGAACCACTTGCTTTCACCAAACACTGGGATGTGCCGTGAAGTTCACGGAACACAGGCAAACCAATAATAAGCTTTTTACCAGGATACCACGAGCTGTTTACTGACTATTAATTCCTAGTATGTTCACAGCTTCAAAAGAACTTTAAAAAAAACTACAGTTGAACTACGTCATTTCAAATCTTTGATTCTTAGTAAAAATAATGGCAATAACCTTTAAAAAATAGGTGCCACATATAGGCCAATTCAATGATTGGGCATAAGGTTTCAAAGGCCCAATTTGTGCATTTTGAGACAAATGCTAGATATGCTGCCAAGATAAAGTTTTATTTTTATCTCAGTTTGCTGCCTAAACTATTCTCTCTAAGCAAGCAAATCAACTCCTTACAATGTGACCAAAAGAAAAGACCAGCCAGAACCACTGTTGTTGTTTTTTTAAACTACTACTGAGCTCACTCCAGCAGCTCATATACTAAGCTTGGAATGATACAGAGATTAGCGCGGCCCCTGCACAAGGAGGACACGCAAATTCGTGAAGCGTTCCATACTTAACAAAGCTACTAAAGATATAACTCCGAATGGGATATAAGCTCCAAAAAGGAAGGAAGTTCAACAGAATTAAGGTGATAAAATCAAATTAACAATGTAACCAACACCGTGGCTATACAATATCAAACCCAAACCCTCTGCACCTGTATCCACATCTGAGGACTCACATATCCAACCTTTTTGACAGGCAGTTGGCTGGCTTCAACCCACAGAATTCTCCCTCCACTGGAAGGGAAGAGACGGTGCTTAACAAGTGCCCGCTGAAAGGTGGGCATAGGTGGGTGCTTCTGTAGTCTCATCTACTTTAAAACCACAGCAGGCAAGGGCCCTGGTGACCCCTCTCCCCTTACCTAGAAGATCACCTAGGCACTCCGTCCTCACCTACTTATCTTCCTGCACAGCACTAACGCCACCTGAGCTAGTTCAGTTTTGTTCATGGCCTGGCACAGATCAGGCACTCATAAGTACTGACTGAATGAATATAATCCACTTTTTAAAGAAAAGGAAATTGAGGCTCACAAGACAAGCAACGTGCCCAAGATCAAACATATGGCAGAGAGCAGCAGGGACTCAATCCAGGTCTGCCGGACACCCAGAGCTCCTGTTCTTCCCGATACGTCCGCCGCCTGCTTTCTAAGCAAACGGTTCTAGGTTAGCTGCTACCAATGTCAAACACGGGGATGAAATGCCTTTCCATGCACAATAAGGAACTCTTCTCTGCAAGGCATTCAGTTATTCCTTCCCATAAAAGAAGGCCCAAGAGGCTCTCTGAAAAAGAAGGCTGTCTTGACCTCCAAAAATAAGACATTCCCACCACATTATTAGTAAGCATGTCTGCCACGCGACAAATCTAAAATTAGGTCTGACTTACATTGCTGGAAGCTTCAGAAAAGATATTCCACACCTGCTCCAAAATCAATTCATTATGAACTTTTAAACTGTTCTTCATCCAGTTCTATAAGGGAAAAAAGGGGGGGGAAATCCCATTGGACAGGTAAACACAGCTGTCCCTGATGGGCCCACATCCCCAGTCAGGGAAGCCATCTCCAATACATACCTGAAATTTTGCCTTTTTCCTGGGAATGTTGTCAAAACCACTAATTTGCTCTAAAAGTTCTCTCACTTTGGGGCTGACATTGGGTCTTTTTATTAATTCATTAACTTTCTACAAAAAAGAAAGACAAAACAAAAATAATAACTGACATGCGTTTCATGTAGCCAGGGCTACAGAATCCACATGTCAAGTCCCAATTTTGTATTAATGTCTATTCTTATAAATTCAATATAGCATTGGAAGTCCTAGCCAGAGCAAGTAGGCGAGAAGATGAAATAAAAGGCATCCTAGTTGGAAAGCAGTAAAATTATCTCTGTTCTCAACCAATATGGTCTTAATGTGGAACACCCTACAGATTCTCCAAAAAGCACCTTTAGAACCAATAAACAAATTCAGCAGAACTGCACTCAAATATTAAGTTGCATTTCTACAAACAGACAATCTGAAAAGGCAACTAAGAACTTAAACAAGGAATGTATGTAATACTTACTGAGTTAAAACTACGAAACACTGCTGAAAGAAAGAAGACACAGACAAATGGAACGGCTCATGGGCTGGAAGCCTTATTAAGATGCCAACACGACCCTTAGTCTAGCTAAGACATGCTGTTTCGGGGTCTTGTCGGGATGGGTGAGGCATTTATTCGTAGTTTCTTAGGCTTCCAAAGGAAAGTGGAAGGCGTCAGCTGAGACTACTAGACGACTCGGAACGTACCTGCACCCACGCCTGCTGTTTGATATCGCCTTTGTGGGCTTTCCCTTCGTAACCTTTGCCGCCGTACTTCTGGTCTTCGCTTATGCATTTCACATGGTTTCTGTAGTCCTCGCCCCTGTGAGGTGACAGAGGTCCCACCGTTAGGTGCATTCTCAGTGGCGGCTGTGTGATATCAGCACGCTGCTCCTGCCTTCGGCAGTCCACGCAGGCCCACTGCGCATGCCCCCACCTACTTCACTTACTGTGCTCACACCCTGCTGCAGAAACACATTTTCCCAGCTGCACACTGTTCAACAGGAACCCACCACCAAACTTTCCATACATGTTTTAAACAACAGGAATATTGAATCATAATGTTATACAACTGAAACTAATTTAATGTTATATGTCAATTATACTTCAATAAATAAATATATTTTTTAAAATATATTTTTATTGATTTCAGAGAGGAAGAGAGAGGGAGAGAGAGAGAGAAACATCAATGATGAGAATCACCAATCAGCCGCCTTCTGGACACCCACTACTGGGGATGTGCCCGCAACCCAGGTATGTGCCCTTGACTGGAATCGAACCTGGGACCTTTCAGTCCGCAGGCTGACGCTCTATCCACTGAGCCACACCAGCCAGGGCAATAAGTATTTTTTAAATAGGGATCATCAGGTCCTAAAAGTTCTGGGTCTCAGAGTCAGAAAAAAGGAAACTCAATTCTGTCTCCGTCTCGGGAACTTTACGGGGCCCTCAGGGAACGTGTGGGCCAAGGCCAGGCGCGAGCTCCCTGGAGGGAAAGAACCTGTGTTCTATGTCAATCCTCCTCCTGGGATCCGGAACAAGCGAAGACTTCAGTCATTTCCCACAACAGTTTGTAAATGTCACTGCTCTAGAGTAAAATAAAACGGACCATCAGCGTACATCTCTCAGTGCCAGCGGACAGTGGGCACCTGTGCCACGCCGCCTTTTGACTGGCCGCCTCTGAGGCTGAAGGGGAGGAAGATGGAGGAAGTGAGCCAGCATCCGGACGCCCCTAGAGATGCAGCCGGATGAACGCCAAGGCCTGTTCTGCCCCTCCCCCAGTCCTCACCTTTCCAGAGACACCCCCTCCCCCAGTGGAACCCCAGCATCACCTCCAAGTTCCTGGGAAGGACTTAGGCTTCCCTCTCAGACACTGCCGCACTGTGAGTCAGCAAACTTCTTTCTGGTTCATAACCCCCTCTTCAGTGTGATCGGCACCCCATACCCTGAACCTCACTCCAGGGTCCTGCCCCAGGGTCTGGGATGGTGGCAAGCGCCACTGATGGATCAGATGCTCTAATCACTTCAATTCCCTTCCTCAGTCTTCCTTTTAAATCATCCAGACCAGGCAAATGGACTTGTAACCCACTTTTTTCTTCATAATTTTCTTCCTCAAATTTGCCTCTACTTTTTAAAAATGTTTTTATTGATTTCAGAGAGGAAGGAAGAGGGAGAGGAAGATAGAAACATCAATGGTGAAGGAAGAGGGAGAGGAAGATAGAAACATCAATGGTTCAGCTGCCTCCTGCATGCCCCCTACTGGGGATGGAGCCCGAAACCCAGGCATGTGCCCTTGATCGGAATGGAACCAGGGACCGTTCAGTCCACAGGTTGACGCTCTATCCATTGAGCCACACCAGCTCAGGCATGCTTCTGTTTTTTAAAGCTTTGTGGAAACAGTGCTTCCAACATTAGCCTGGGCCTTTACTATGGATACAGGAGCTACTCGGAACTTACCAGAAATCTTTACCACAGTCAATGCAGGAAAGGCACTCGCAGTTCCTGCAAACAGCCACATGCTTTTCCACTTGTATTTTCTTCACTGATTCACCACATGCATTGCATGTAAAAAATACCATTTTTAGCTAAATGATTAAATATTCTCTATCCAAGATAGGCTTTAAATCTTGTCCTAAAAAGATAAAAAGGAAAGAGAAAAGAGGTAATTATCATTATAATCTGAACTTTTATTCCCAATAAATGATCACACAGCTAACTTTTCAACCATAATTTCACATGAAAATAACTACAAATTAACAAAATCAAAGTTGATTAACAATATATATATAACTCTACCACCATGTAAGCAAAATTATAATTAACAGTGATACTAAGGGCTAAGATGAGTGCATGCACACCATGTGCTGGGCCCTCTAAGAGCTTTGCACATATTAATTTATTTAATCCTCACAGCACCCCTGTGAGGGAAAAGCTATTGTTCACACTTTATGTGAGGTATTGAAGCAGAGAGAGATTAAGTAACTTGTCCAAGGTCACACAGCAGTAGAATCAGGATTTAAACTTGGCAGCTGTCTCTAAGGATGAAGTTTTGGGAGCATAAGTAAAATATCTTACACTTTATAATAACTTTCTTTCTCTCCGTCCGTCCCTCCTTCCCTCTCTCACACTTAGGTGTGCACTGCAAATTATCTCAGGTCCCCAAATCCAGGAAGAGCAGAATGAGGGGAGGGGAGGGAGCTTTAGAGGGCAGAGAAGGGGCCTCTAATTTCTACAGGGCACACAAACATTCCTGTCCGCACTGCTATGCATCCTCAGTGTTCATACAGGAGGGTGTGCCCTCAGGCTGAGTGGACAGGGGGAGGGGCCTCCTTCTGTGGCTCCTTGTGGGATCGATAGAGAAATGGAACCTGCAGCTGCCCTAACTGCTGGGCACTGGACCACTGGAGGGCGGTCACAGACCCGGGTGGCCCCAGCACTGTCAGCATGACCTGTGCGGGTACAGATACATAACCATTTAAAAATCCATGGCGCTGCCTCTGTGCTCCAAACACACCCCCATCTGCAAGTGTGACCGTCCCGGTAACTTTCCATGCGAGAGGACTGTTTTCTATCCAAGCTACAGCAAAACGACTGGGAACTGCTGAAACCGGCATTTCCTTGCTCACTATGAAAATTAAGGCAAGGATCAAGTAAATGGGTGCAATTTGCTTCAGGGCAAGACTTCTCCCCAGATCCTCAGCACCAAGGAGCACCTCCTGGTTCCCGGGGCCTGCGCACGCCTGCATCACGCTCCTCTACAGCCTTGGTCACTGCCCAGGTCAATCCTGAGCAGAGACCGGGGCTGCTCACGCCTGCTCAGCCATGAGTGGAAATGTACATCCTGGCTGCAGCTCCAGGCTTGACAAAGGCCCAGCTGATCTCTCATGAGGCCTCTGGCTCTACCTCGCACTGCCGGACATCAGCGAGCCTGACTGGCTACGCAAAAACACAGGCCCTGGTCCCGGGTCCCCCTCCGCAGCTCGCCATCCGGGTCAGTGAGCAAGGGAGGGCATGTGGTCAGCTACGGCCTGGCACCGAATCCAGAGGAAACAACATGGCTGTTTGCTCTAGGATGTGCAGCGGCCACACCATCTTCTCACCTGGTTGTGGTGAAGACGTGTGGCACAGCTGCCTGCCTGGGGAGCTGGCATCATGTGGGCCATGACGCAGCTCCCTCCAAGCCTAGCACTGTGCACAGGCAGACGGATGCTGCCTGCCCCTCGGGGAGAACAAGGGCTAGAAGAGCCAGCACCACCTAATCAAGTCAGTAGTCTGCAGGGCACTCTGGTACAAGAACAAGGGCAAACCATCAACTTGGCACCGAGAAACAGATGGCCATTGTCCACACAAGGTAGGAGCAGAGCGATAAGCCACTTATCTGCTGAACATGTGTAAGTTCTTTCATAATGAAACTCAACAATGAAAAATACTCCTCAGAGTGAAGCTATGGCCAAGAGCCTTCGGGCCTTCCCTGCTGAGGTCTCGTTTTCTGATTGCAGGGAGAAGAGGGGGGAGGGGGCTTCGGCAAGTGTGCGATCCCACTGGGAGGCTCGGTCCGTCATCACGGAAGGTCCTGGGCAGGACAGGGGGAAGCAAACCGGCTGGACGGAAAGAAGCCAGTGATGTTGACAAAAAAGATGCTGGCAGTATCTGTGCAAAACTCCTCTCTCTGGGGATGAGCCACACACAGTGAAAACATCAGTCAGGAGGGGATTATCTGATCACATGTCCACCAAAAAAATACCTCCAACCTCTTCCCTCAGTCTGTACAGCTAATGCCCGCATCTAGAGTTGTGTTCCTTTTCCTTCACAGGCCGAACGCAGGGCTTGCACAGTGAGTCAGAACCTTGGCTGCATTTTTACTCTTGATATGAAATGGGAACACTGTGGCCACCTGCTTGCTAAGGAGATCAATGAGGCCTGTGAGGAGCTTACCCCTCACTTATTCAGAGCCCAGAGGACATCCCAGCACCAGCTGAGGGTCACCTTGATCAGGCCTCGGGAGAAACACCTGTCACTTATGCAGGAAGCACTCGTGTGTCTGTGTGGGGGGTGGGCTGCAAGGAACAGCAACTGAAAGCCGTCCTAAGGGCACAGCAGACAGGAAGGGGCCAAGGCTCAGTGCAGGCGAAACAATCTCAGAAGTGCAAATGCGACACTTACAAAACACACCATGTGAAGACAGTCCCTCCAACTGAAGATAGCAAGCATTGCCTAAAACAAAAAATTAAACTCATTAACAGTCCACAAGACTAAGTAAATGTTAGAGAAATTTAAATAATTAAACAGAAATGGTAAGTTTGTAACAGAAATTAGGGGAGCTGAAGACATGCTGCATGAAGACGCTGGGACACGTCTGCGGGGCTCGGATGTCAAACACGGCAGTGTGTGGCCCCAAGTGTGAAAAGATGGCATTCTCTCCGGGGCTGAACCTCCATCAGAGCCCGCTTTTCCCTCCCTGGCTCCTCGCCTGCCCAAGGCTGGGTCCCAACCAGCCACAGAGATGCTGTGTCCTTCCTTCTAGAGAAGGGCAAGTGGGACACAAGGTGGCGGACTGGCTGTGCACACGCGAATCCTCGCCCCAGGTGTCGCTGTATGTCAACTCAGCAGAATTTACTGAAGGTCAAGTGTGCACTGGGATCCACACACCCAGGTATCCGCCCCCCCGCCCCCCCAAATGTGGACCAGGTCCTCTGTGTGAGCTTCTGCTGCGTCTGACTGGGCAATTTACTGAGTTCTCATCACGTGCTGTGATCTGAGAAAAGGGTGATGAATGACAAACACAGCCAGTAGCTCCCCACAAAGCCACTTCCCATCTATGATCACAACGGACCATCACCCAGACTCAGGGCGGCTCTGATCTGCCTGGAGACGCCTACCTGCTCTCTGCCATGACCTGCCGTGTCCTTGACTATCCCTTGGCATCTGGGATCTTGAGAACCTCGTCCCCCCCAAACTCAGAGGCTCTACAAACGACCTTCCCCTTTAAAATACAAGGACCCTAAGTCTTAGATCTTAAATATGAGGACTGAGCAAATCACCGCGTCACAGGGAGGAGGACGGGGGTGGGGAAATGGTGCCGAGTTGAAGGGCGGAGACAGCATCTGCCAGGGGCAGGGGCCGTTGGGAACTTATCAACATGCGGCCATGTCCCGTGGAACTGGGCCTGGACTGATCTGGGCCGCAGCCCGCACCTCCCCATCAAAACCTAAATGACCTCAAGGTGCGCCAACTTGAATCTGTTTACCTATAAAACCGTCAGAGCATTGTGCAGAAAGTGAAGTAAGGTACCAGCTATTAAAGACCCTTCCCCAATGGTGGGATTTGATTTGCACATCAATGCTGTCACACCCAGTCCCCACCTAAACCCATAGTTCTTTAAGATGACCTCAATCCCCCCATCTATCTTCATTAATTCAGTCCCTACCCCACGGGTGCTGCTCTACCACCCTGTTCCCTGATAACAGGTTTCGTTCTGGGATTGGATTTGTGGTGATTTTTAACCTTCCCCGCCCCCCTCTACATTTTTACAAAAATGACAGTCACTGTTCTTAAAACACTAGAGGCACGGGGCATGAAATTCGTGCGGGGGGGAGGAGGGGGACAGGGGAGATCCCTAAGCCCAGATTGCAAGAGAGCACAGGCCAGGCTGAGGGACCGGGGAGGGACATGGGAGGTTTGCCAGCCAGGGCGTGTCCAGCCCACCTTGCTTAGTCCTGATTAGCCAGACCCCAGCTGAGTGGCGTATCATTAGCATATTACACTTTGATTGAACTGCTATCTAGACGACTGGACACTTAGCATATCAGGCTTTTATAATATAGGGTTCTCTCTCACACACATACACACAGACCTAAACCCCACCGCTACCGCCACTGCCACCACCAAAAGAGCCCTGTGACAGGCCAGGCTGGGAACCTCAGCAGTCCCCACAAGCACTGTGACCTCAGCTAGTCACTGTTCCCTGAACTTCGAAGTTCTCCCATCTGTGAAACAAGGGGTCAGGCCAACGAGACCATCCTGAGCCCCTTTCAGAAGAGTTCCAAGAAACCACGGGGATGGTGCAAGGAAAGGCCAGACAAGCACATGATGTCCACCGAGTAGGTACTGTCCACCGACCCGCCTAAACCCCTGAATCCACGCAGGACCTCTCCCTGGCTCTCTGCAAAAAACCCACAGTTAGGTAGGTACACCCATCTCCACTCCACAGGTGAGCAAACTGAGGCGGGGAGAAGCAGCCCAACCCCACCACAGCCCCACACACTACATCACCAGTACGGCCTGAAGCAGCATCCCTTCACTGGTGTGGTAACTGCCCGTGGAAGTCTCCTACCTGTCCGGCTCTATGCTGGACACGGGGGGGGGGGGGGCTGCGGGAGAGCTGCGTGAACGAGTCCCGCGTGGCCCCTCTCTGCAGGGAAGGCAGCCTTGCAAATACTCACCCTCCACCTCCTTCCCTACCGGTCTCCCCAGCCGTAGGGGCTGCAGGCCATCCTGACACCTGCTGAGGCCGGAGGTCCCAAGCCCCGCCTGCCACAGCGCTTCCCCCGTCTGCGCTCGTGTACCCCGCGCAGCAGTCCTCGGAGCTGGTTTCGCATTATTCCCTTTCGACAGACGAGGACACCGCGGCACAAAGAGGTAACTCGCAGCGGGTCACGCGTGCAGTGGGAGGCGAACCTGGATCCACACGCTGTGGTTCTGGCCCGAGGTCCCGGCTCCCCACCACCCGCCCTGGGGCCGCCCCTCTCCGGACCGAGCTCCCCGAGTCCGGGAAGACAGCAGCCTGTCCCCAGCCTGAGCCCAGTCCAGCGGGGCAACGCCTGCTTTGCCCCGAGCAGAGAGGGATCCGGCTTTAAAACCGGGAGGAGCCGGTCGTTCTAAGCCCAGGACTCCCTCACCTCCCGGGGCACGAACCAGCTCCGAAGGGACGGCCTCCTCCCGGGCGGACAGGGACCCCGACGGTGAAAGCGCAGGCACGGCCGCGCCGCCCCTCCCTCTCTGAGCC
>NW_006293003.1:1897838-1908157 GCF_000327345.1 Myotis davidii
GGGTGGTGGGTGTGAGCGGAGGGGGCGAGTGTGGCGAGCAGGAGGGTTTCGCCCGCAGCGAAGTGTCGGCCTGGAAGAGAAGGCGTGCTCCCTGCTAGAGCTGCCCCCACAAACACCGGAGGCTCCGGGGGTGAGAAGGCCAAGGCCCAGGGGTCGCCGTGGTCTCTTCCGAGGCTGCTCTTCCTGGCCTGTGGCCCCCCCCGTCCTGTGCCGTCCTCCCCGGGTCTTTCCTGGGCAGGAGCACCCTGGGGGCTCTGTGTCCACATTTCCTCCTCCTTGGGGGGCGTCAGGCGGACTGGTTTAGGGTTTTAACTTAATCGCCTCTTTATAGGCCCCGTCTCCAACACGCTGCTGCTGCTGCTGCTGCGGGCGAGGGGCCCGGGGCTGCCCAGATTCCGGGGAGGAGAGGGAAAACCTGCGCCCTGTCACCTGCAGGTGCTCGCTGTCCCCCTCTAGAGAGCGAGGGCGACAGTTCAGCCTCTCTCACCGGGGACGCTGATCATTAAATGCGGTGACTTGTCAGGGGCTTAGCATAGTGCCTGGTCGCATATAGGAAACATTTTATACATATTTGTTGTTATTTTTATTAGGTATATACATTGTTACTTGGTAGTTGTTACACATAGGACACATCCCATATAATAAAGAGTTAATATGCCGAAACCGGTTTGGCTCAGTGGATAGAGCGTCGGCCTGCGGACTGAAAGGTCCCAGGTTCGATTCCGGTTAAGGGCATGTACCTGGGTTGCGGGCACATCCCCAGTGGAAGATGTGCAGGAGGCAGCTGGTCGATGTTTCTCTCTCATCGAAGTTTCTAACTCTCTATCTCTCTCCCTTCCTCTCTGTAAAAAATCAATAAAATATATTTAAAAAATAAATAAAGAGCTAATATGCAAACGGTCATCACACCCTCATGTCCTCACACACTCAACACTGGGGAGAGAGGAATGGGGACCAGCCAGGCTGAGGCCCGGGAGAGAGACAAGCCGCCCGCCCTGTGGTCCCAGGTGCCAGTGACTGCGCCAGTGCCTGCGGCCCGGCAGAGGGACAAGCTGCACACCCCACAGTCCTGGGCACCAGCACCTGCAGCTGCAGCACAGGAGAGGGACAAGGCACCCACCCCACAGTCCCGGGCTCCTGTGACTGTAGCCCAGGCGAAGCTGCCCACCCACGGTCCCCTGCGGCTGTGGTTGGCCCGGGCAAAGCTGGCCTGGGTCCTGGGTGCCTGCGCCCGGCCAGAGGAGGGAATCCTGGGTCCTGGGTGTGGGGCGAGGCAGAGGCGGTTAGGGGTGATCAGGCCTATAGGGGAGCAGTTAGGGGCGATCAGTCAGGCAGGCAGGCGAGCGGTTAGGGGCCAGCTGTCCCAGATTGCGAGAGGCAGTAGGACACCCCCTGAGGTGTCCCGGATTGGAGAGGGTGCAGGCCGGGCTGAAGGGACCACCCCCCCCCCCCATGAATTTCGTGCACCGAGCCTCTAGTAAGAAATATAAATTACCAATTCTTTTTCTAGAGGGTTTTTATAAGGGACTTACAGGATTAACTTGGTGAAACTATTAGATTGATTATGATTTTTAAAAAATATTTTTATTGATTTCAGAGAGGAAGGGAGAGGTAGAGAGAGAGAAACATCAATGATGAGAGAGAATTATTGATTGGCTGCCTCCTGCATGTCCCCTACTGGGGATCAAGCCCGCAACCCGGGCATGTGCCCTTGACTGGAATCGAAACCAGGACCTTTCAGTCTGCAGGCTGACACTCTATCCACTGAGCCAAACTGGCCAGGGCAGATTGATCATGATTTTTATTGTCAAAGTAAATTATGGAATAGTTCGTGACTTTGCAGATCATCATAACTCTGAGGGTCATTCCAAAGAATTGTTCCCCTTGTCACTCTGTAGAGCTAGAAAATGTCCAGTGTCCATTCCGAACATTTGCTGCATTTCAGCATTGGAGTCTGCAGGCAGGTTTTGTGCTGTGTTTTCTAACATCCTTTTTCTCACGGGCGATAGCATAGCCCATGAGCACTGATGGCGGGTTTAAATGCTGGCGTTGGGACTTAACTTTTATGATCACGGGCATGTTACTTAAACTCCCATTTCTTAATTTCCTGACTTGTAAAATGGCGATAATGGTTCTTACAGCATTATTTATTTGCGTTAACATATATAATATGCTTAGCACAGTGCTGGGCCTGTAGTGAGCAGTCTGTAAATGATGCTAATAGTAAACCAGGAAGCCTTTTCTTCCCTGGCAGCCAGGGGGATGGGTTGGGTGACTGATGACTCAGTCTTTTGGCTGCTCTGTACCTCTGAGCATTCAGCACTAGGGACAGTGCCCCGCCGCCTGACAGAGGCTCCCCTTCCTGTGTCCCCTCTTGGGTAACATCCACGCTCAGTGCTGCAGTGTGGCTCCTTGTAGATAACCTCGCCTCTCATCCCAGTGTCCTCTGAATGCCACCCTGATCTCAAACCAGGAGATCATGCCAGCACCCCAAATCCACATACCAGAAACTGAGCTTTCCATGAAGAAACGGGAGTCAGAACAAGGTGCTGAGCAAGGCGAGATAATGGGGGTAAGTTTTGGAGATTTTTTATTGTGGGGTCATACAGTAACAGATGGTTAGCAGAAAGTTGGACATCTGCAACTGGTGGTTGAAGTTAAAGTTTCAAATTTAGGACTTGTCTGCTTAGAACAGATGGAGGCCAGAGATAGATACATTATCAAGGAAAAGTGAAGATGGCTCAGGGCTGAGTGTTAAGGGATAGTAGCCTTCGGAGGCTTGCAGGGGAGGAAGTATGGCAGATTAGGGCCATAGTAAGAGGAGCAGAAGCGTTCTAGGGACATTTTTATCTTCACAGGTAGTTCCATTGAACAGCACTGGTTAAGATGCTTAAGAAACGACTTTTTTGTTTGCATGTTTGTTTTTTAAGCTGCTGTGACAGGGACTCATGACAGTGAACCACAGATCAATCCGTGGACTTGGTGCCGTTCAGTTCCCAGTCTTGTCATCGAGACTCATGTTTTATCTGCGTCCTCTGTGCAGGTCTCCTGAGTGCCTGAGCATGGACCCGGTGGCCACGCACAGCTGCCACCTCCTCCAGCAGCTGCACGAGCAGCGCATCCAGGGCCTGCTCTGTGACTGCATGCTGGTGGTGAACGGCGTCTGCTTCAAAGCGCACAAGAATGTCCTCGCAGCCTTCAGCCAGTACTTCAGGTGCGATTTCAGTCTCTGTTCTTCTCACTGTACGGAGAGTATGTTCTTACTGATTTTAGAAAGAGGAAGAGAGAGAGAGAAACATCAATCGGTTGCCTCCCGTGTGCACCCCGGCTGGGGATCAAACCCACAACCTGGGCTGTTTGGGGAAGCAGGTGACTGCTTCTGATAAAATGTCTCCAACAACGTTGCAAGACAACTTACCTAACTTAGCTTGATATTCTTCACCATACAGATTCCTTCCCTGGTGAATTTGATTTGTGCCCAGAATAAAGTGTGTGGGCTTTATGGAAGTGTGCCCTTTCTTGCCGCATTCACTCCTAGGGCTTTTCTCACTGCTTATGTGTGGACCATTGGGTTGCTAAACAGCTAGAGGAATGACTGAGTATAAAATGAGAGTGTATCAGGGTCCTAGAGCAGTCACATTCAGAGAGACAGAAAGCAGAATGGTGGTGCCAGGGGCGGGGCAGGAAGAGTGGGAGTTAGTGTCTAACGGGAACAGAGTTTCTCTTTGGGATGATGCAAAGGTTCCAAGAATGAATGCATAAAGGTGATGGTTGCACAACATTGTGAATGTACTTTATGCCATTGAATTTACCACTTGAACCATAATTAAATGTTTAGAATTATGTAATTTTTACACAATTAAAAATTAAGATTAAAAAAATGAGTGTAGCCCAGCTAGTGTGGTTCAATGGTTGAGCATTGACCTATGAACCAGGAGGTCATCGTTCGATTCCTGGTCAGGGCACATGTCCATGTCACAGGCTGGATCCCCAGTAGGGGGCATGCAAGAGGCACCTGATCAATGATTCTTTCTCATCATTGATGTGTTTACCTCCCTCTCCCTCTCTGAAATCAATAAAAGTGTATTTAATAAACAAAATGAATGTATACTGAGGGTTGGTTTATTATAGCTATTTTTATTTTTAGACTTTTTAAGGCACTTAGATATGGAAATATTTTTATATGGTTTTATGGCCTAAAATAAAATACATGATTTGTCAGACTACAAACAGGAAGTAGTGAAAAATGTGTATCCTTTAGTTTTCTGTACTCTATATACTATTAATAATGCGTATGGATTATTTGATAAAAGAGCCATGGGTATACTGCATAATCTTCCTTGGATATCTACTTGGAAGTTTGGATATTCATCACACTCATTTATCTGAATTGCTTTATTGGATGACTTGCCAGCCAGATTTTTTAAAAGGGCTAAAGCTCACTTAATTATAAAATTCTGGCATTTATAGAAGTATTGCTGTTTTGAATATTAGTATGAGTATTATTTGTAAGAGAAAGTTAAGAGTGTGTATGAATTGTTAACACTGAAACAGGCATCTTTGTTTTGTCAGGAGCCTCTTCCAGAATTCTCCCGCCCAGAAGAGCGATGTTTTTCACTTGGATATTAAGAATGTCAGCGGCATTGGGCAGATCCTGGACTTCATGTACACGTCACACCTGGACCTGACCCAGGACAATGTGCAGGTGATGCTGGACACAGCACAGTGTCTGCAGGTGCAGAACGTTCTGAGTCTGTGTCACACGTTCTTAAAATCAACCCCTATGGAGCAGCCACCCAGCATGCCTGGGGGTAGCGCGTTCTCCCTGCCGGGCGCTCCGGCTCCGGACACCAGCTGTGCTCTCAGTGAAAGCTACTCTCCTCACGTACTGCCGGCGTGTTCGGCGGACGTGCAGCACGGTAAGGCCTTGGACGAGCCGCACTCTCAGGCTCCACCGTCAGTTCAGCTTCATCACCCTGCAGGCGAAGCGTCGAAACTAGGCCCTGACACTTTAGACGGCAGCTGCACAGAACTGCCACTCAAACAGCCAAATTACTACTACAAACTGAGAAACTTGTACAGTAAGCAGTACTATAAGCAAGCCGCTTGTCCCAGTCACGAGAGAATAATCGAGCAGCCTTTCACTGTCAGCCCATCCACAGGCCCGGCTGCCGTGGAAAACCAGCCCTGTGCTGTCAGTCATTCCGAATGCGCCCTGCAGTCCGCGGAGCACCTGCCTCCCAACTTCCTGGCCCAGCCTCTGAGCGAACCTGCCCCAGACCCTGAGTCAGACAGCACGTGCCAGCCACCCACCAAACAGATGAGGCTCAAGAAGGCCGTTCACCTGAAGAAGCTCAATTTCCTGAAGTCACAGAAGTCTGCAGAGCAAACTGCTGAAGCCACGTCGGATGAGGGTCTAACCCAGAGGATTGGCCCTGCTAGTGACAACGCCACAGAGAAAGCCAGCAGTCAGCGCTCTGGGGAGAAGGAATGTGAAGAACCCGGCAGCTCTGACAGCTTCCACTGCATTATCAAAACGGAGAGCCCCGAAGACCTGGAAGCTCCAGAGGACCAGTTCCAGACACCGCAGTCCCAATGGCAGTACGCGTGTGACCTGTGTGGGAAGCCTTTCAAACACCCAAGCAACCTGGAGCTTCACAAACGGTCCCATACAGGTACACGCACACTGACCCAGTGCCCGCGGGCCCGGACAGGCAAGAGCGCAGACGCACACGGTGCCTGCTCCTCTCTGTAAGAAGTTTTGCTGTGGCGTTGACATTTGCACACAAAAATCATCAAGGAGCGTTAGCTACTTTTTAATTCATAGTTTTGGAGATGCCTCTTAAAGCGTAATCTATAGATACTTTCATAGAGCCAATTTTAAAAGATGTCTCACTTCATTTTATTTTAATTAGGTTTTTATGACAAACTTTCCATCTCTAAAGAAGTATAGTAAATTATTTTGATGGACTGAAATTTTCAGGTTCTAAAACAGTAAGCTATATTTAGTTGTCTCTTTAGAATTAGATTAAGTTTATTCTTTAAAAGCGTAATGTGGGTTAATCAGAATAAAATAATTTAGTTTGAGTAATTCTGAAAGTTCTCTGGAAAGTAATGTGAATATCAGATTTTAAAAATTGTGATTCGGAAGGTGGGAAGTAAACTTTTTAATAAGGATCAGCTTTAACCATTTGATATTTTCAAATGAAAGTTCTTCCATTTTGGACATTGAATTTTCAAAGTTTTATTTCCTTAATTCATACCTCCTCCCCTTTCCAAAAAATTTACTTTTTCAAAAGCTTTTTTAAAAGTGTTATACGGCACATGTACATTACCTTATATAGTACGTGTGTGTTACTTCCTGCACTTAAGCAGGATGACTCTACTACACACGGCAGGTGAATGGCAGTTACCTTATAGGTATGGGAAATGATGAGCTACAGATGCTTCCAGAGTAACTGCTTTTAAGACGTTTGTGTAATTACAGTTATTGATGTGACGTTCTGCTATCACTGACTCCTGGTGTGTCTAGGTGTTTACCACCTCAGTGCATTGTGGAGAGAGACTTACTTAATATTTATGGAAGCCCTTTATAAATTGTAATGTATTTGAATATATAAAGTATTACCTTTATTGTTACTAGTAGTTCAGAAGTATTCTCCATATGAAGGCAGTATCACTGATTCAGTTTTGCCCTGAAAAAAAACACCTTAATTTAGGTCATTCCATTTGCTTGAATTTCCTAGAGCCTCATGATCAGTATAATTTTTGAGAAACGTATCTGTTTAGCTTTAAAAATTAAATGTTTGTTCTTTTGAACAATAATGTCATCCATTACGGTGGGATGCTCACTTGGACATACTCTATTGAGAAAGCAGTGGTCCTCGACTTACGATCTGAGTTGTTCTCCCAGGGTCTGTGAGGCCGGACTGTTTCTGTCACCATGTAGGATGTTACTTGCCTTGTCTGTCTTCTCCCACAAGTGTGCAGTGGAGTCAGCTACAGGCTGTCATCACCCGGGTGGCCAGTGAGCTGTCTAGTCATGTGTTAAAAATCACTCTGTCTTCATTTCTAGTATGGACTGTACTGATGGGTGTAGCCCACAAAAGCAAACACTTCAGCTTCTCAGTTAAGAGTGTTAAGGGATCCTGAGAGCAAAGCATTTGAGAACCACTGGAGTAAGGTTATCAATTCTGGTCACTTGGGAGCCTTAATAACCAGTGGCCTCTTCTTTTCAAATTTTTGGATCACATAATGGGGCTTTAACTTAACATTATCTATTATCCCCATAATTTCCGACATAAATGTTGTCCCAAAATACTGAAGTGGTCCTATCTAATAATAGACAAACATGGTAATTAACCATACCTCCGACACGCTTCCCATTGGCTAATCAGGGCGATATGCAAATTAACTGCCAACCAAGATGGCGGCCAGCAGCCAGGCAGCTGAAGCGAACAGGAGACTTGCTTGCTCCAGTGATGGAGGAAGCCAAGGTTCCCTGCCTGCTGCTGCCGGCCTCTGAGCTGTACTCTAAGAAACAATGTTGCAATTATAGAAGCTAAACAAACCCCAGAAACCTGCTTTCAGCCAACCGGGCCTCAGAGCTGGAGCTGCAACAGTGTTTCAATTATAGAAGCCAAACAAACCCAGATACCTGCTTTCAGCAGCCGAGGTCTCAGAGCTGGAGCCGAGCTTCAGAGCTAAAGCCGGCTCTCAGTTCCAGTGACAGCCATAGAAGGTAAATAAATCCCAGAATAAAGAGAAAAAAAGAAAGAAAAAAAGAATGACTGGTCACACTAACCACCAGGGGGCCGATGCTCAATGCAGGAGATGCCCCCTGGTGGTCAGTGTGCTCCCACATGGGGAGCTCTGCTCAGCCACAAGCCAGGCTGATGGCTGACAGTACAGCAGTGGTGGTGGGAGCCTCTCCCGCCTCCTCAGCAGTGCTAAGAATGTCCTACTGCAGTTTAGGCCTGCTCCCTGCTGGCAAGTGGACATCCCCAAAGGGCTGCCGGGCTGCCAGAGGGATGTCTGACTGCCACTTTAGGCCCAATCCCCCAGGGAGCGGGCCTAAGCCAGCAAGTGGTCATCCCCTGAGGGGTCCCAGACTGCGAGAGGGCACAGGTCAGGCTGAGGGACGCCCCCTCCCCCCTGAGTGCACAAATTTTGGTGCACCAGGCCTCTAGTCCTATATAATAAAAGCCTATTATGCAAATCGACCAGAACGACTGGTAGAATGACCGGTTGCTGTGATGCGCACTGACCACCAGGGGGCAGGCACTCAATGCAGGAACTGCCCCCAGCCTGCAGGCCCCAGGCCAGCCAAGGCAGGTACCAGCGGGGGACCCCCTGATCACCCTGCTGGTCGCCCCACAGATCGGCCCTTATTGCTGGCCAGGCCTAGCGACCCTACCCATGCACGAATTTTGTGCACCAGGCCTTTAGTATGATTATAATTATTCCACCAAAAGCTTTCTGCCTGCTCCAGAAAGAAGCCATTGAAGAAGCCATTAAACAGTTTCAGGAAAAAATCAAAGTAAAAGTATCCTGGCAGGAGCCCAGAAAGCTGGCAGCCAGCAATGTAGAAGGAAGGGGTATTGTCATTTTTAAAAAGAGTGAAACCCCTTGCGGGGGGGTGAGGGGGGAGACAGAAGGTTCTTGGTCTGCCCAGCCTATTTGTTAGTTCCCTAGGTTCAAGGTGGCACCTGGAAGTGTACTGTTAAAATGGTCATTTTCTAGTCTGTGTTCAGGGCTGCTGTGGTTTCTTGGTGACAGAGTTCCCTTCTCCGCAGCTTATTCTATACCAAAGAGTAATTGCTTAGTTTCTAAAATCAGACGTGGCTCCCATAGTGTCCTCTTGTTTTCCCCTGGGAGCATGGTCAGCCAAGGCCAAGTGCAGAGGCAGTGCTTTTCCCCATCCCACCTTCAGGAGGTCCGTCCCGGTTTGGGTCTGTGCAGTGCCCACACCTCACGTGTGTCATTCACAGACCCCGGTTCTGTTAGGAGCTGGTGGGAGAGTAAAGGAGTCCGGCTGAGGGGCTGTAAGCAGGTTTGGGCCCTTCAGCAAAAAAACTCACAGTTGGTTTTCAGCGGAAGAGAAAGCTAGTGCCCAAAACTGAGGCAGGGTTTGAACGCTAACAAGTTAAGTTTGACTTCAACATAGGTTTATATTTGGAGAACAATATGATTTTTTTAAACATATTTTTATTGATTTCAGAGAGGAAGGGAGAGGCGGGGGGAGAGAGAGAGAGAGAGAGAGAGAGAGAGAGAAACATCAGTGATGAGAGAGAATCATGGATTGGCTGCCTTCTGCATACCCCACATGGGGGATCGAGCCCACAACATGGGCATGTACCCTTGGCCAGAATCGAACCTGGGACCCTCAGTCTGCAGGCGATGCTCTATACACTGAACCAAATCAGCTAGGGCACAGTTTGATTTTTTAGAGAAAACTAATCACAAATTTCAGTTTGTCATCCCTGCCCACTATCTAAGGACGAGAGACGAGGAAGAGGTGTGGGCTCCCGTTTTCATACACGCTGGATGAGGAACGTAGTCTCTGCTTTGAATGGTGGACACGGGATAGTTTAAACATTTTAAACAGAAAATGGTTGTGCAGATAATACAAATGATTTTATAAGCTGTTGTTTTGTTTTGTTTTAGGTGAGAAACCTTTTGAATGTAACATTTGTGGGAAACATTTCTCTCAGGTGGGAATACTTTTATTTATTGTTAATAGTTGGAAACCTGAAACTTAGTGTTGATTTTTATTATAAGTAAGACATGCATTGGAGTTGCAAGAGAAGCCTCTGAAGGTATCTGTAACTTAAAGACTAGTCTACATCAGGAGAAAATAATTTTTAAGAAAACAAAATCCTAGTACATTGGGGAAAACATGCCATTTTTCGTAAGTGTGAGGACCCTTCACAACCCACCCGTCCCCCAGGTGGGTGCAGTCCTAGTCTATCCTCTCAGGGATGCAGTGAACCATGTTGAGCTCACATCTGGAGGCTGCAAATGAGGCTGGGCTGCATTCAGCCAGATGCCTCCCTCTTCCTGTTGGGACTGTAGATGTTAGGATGTTGAACAACAGACCAGTTTGCATTCTCTACTTTTGCTGCCTTGTAGCTGATCCTTATTAAATCTCTCATCCAGCCAATGTTTATTGTGTCCGATGGGCTATGTGCTGATCTGGGCACTAGGCCTAAAGGACTTAGAGATGCAATGTTGTAGAGAACATTTTGAATGCAGCCTCTTTTTCCTTCTGAAACAAGATAAGTGTTCACCACCCACCCCCCTCCCCCACTCCACCCATC
>NW_006293003.1:1909444-1909848 GCF_000327345.1 Myotis davidii
GTCATGTGCCCTGACCAGGTATCGAGCCATGACCTCCTGGTTCATAGGTCAACACTCAATCACTGAGCCACACTGGCTGGGCAGTCACTTTTTTATTGTTATTCATAGTCATTCTGTTAAAACCTGGGTATTTCCTAATATTTTTTCCTAATTTTTTAAAATATATTTTATTGGTTTTTTTATACAGAGGAAGGGAGAGGGAGTGGGATAGAGAGTTAGAAACATCGATGAGAGAGAAACATCGATTCAGCTGCTTCCTGCACACTCCCCACAGGGGATGCACCTGCAACCAAGGTGTATGCCCTTGATCGGAATCGAACCTGGAACCCTTCAGTCCACAGGCCGACGCTCCATTCTCTGAGCCAAACCGGTCAGGGCTTACCAAGTTCTTTTTCTTTGGTTAA
>NW_006293003.1:1928496-1941220 GCF_000327345.1 Myotis davidii
CCACTCCACCTCCCCCAATGCTGGGCCCTGACGCTGTCCAACGCCGTCCGCAGCTCAGTCCTCCTTCCCCAGTCTGCTCTGTAAAATGGGAACAACACTCCTTTATAAGGACATTGTGATGATTACATGAAACACTGCTTGCAAGCATCTAGCACTTGACAGCTATTATTGTTATTACCTCTTACCAGAGTTTTCGTGGATCCGCTATATATAGGTAATTTCTAAGATATGATCTATGTCTGGGCCCTGACGCTGTCCAACGCTGTCCGCAGCTCAGTCCTCCTTCCCCAGTCTGCTCTGTAAAATGGGAACAACACTCCTTTATAAGGACATTGTGATGATTACATGAAACACTGCTTGCAAGCATCTAGCACTTGACAGCTATTATTGTTATTACCTCTTACCAGAGTTTTCGTGGATCCGCTATATATAGGTAATTTCTAAGATGTGATCTATGTCCTTAGCATATAATTAGAGCATAGCAAAGTTTACTACAACTAAAAACATAACAAAGGTCAAACAATCTGGGCCCCAATTTGCCACATAATTTGATATAAATGATCTGAACGCATTATTGGACTTTTTGCCTGAATTTTTCTATTATTTAATGTACTTTTATATAATTTGTCAGACTAATACGGGCTCCTTTCTGTGGGGAAAAATAATTATTTCCATTATTCATTTCCACTATTAAATACCTAAAGCAACCTTTTTAAAAATTTTTCAATATGCTTATTATAATACTGAGTGGAAGACCATTCGATGATATTTACTTGGAAAATAAACAGTTGCTATGCTTGACTTACAAAGGGACAATGCAGCATTGCTAGGAATGATTCAGAGACAATTTCAATCTTCATACATATTTTACAAAACAGCTGGGAAGAAGGGATCTCATTTAACAGCTGAGCAGACGGTGCTGTTTGAATTGTTCCATGACTGATGAGCTTTTCTGAAATTTGGAAGTGATTGGTCTAACACAGCCAGGGGTGCATTACTTCACTCCAGGAGGCTGCTTCCTGAGGGCACCGTGGCCTTGTCACACTGAGTGCTCAACACAAGTTAGTTTAGCCACAGAATGTGCTGTCCTCGGGGTTCCCCTCAATAAGGCGGCAGTTCTCACACCAGCGGCATTCATTCCGGCCCAGCCGAGGAACTGGAGCAACCAACCCCCTTAGCTGAACCTCGTTTTCGTCTAGAAAATAGATGTCAATGCCAGTTACTAGGGGTAACGTGGTAATGTGTGTGAAGGCCTACATAGACCAGATATATATTGCTACTAGCATTTGTCGCTTTATACTATTATTTTTTTTTAAATGTATTTTTATTGACTTCTGAGAGGAAGGGAGAGAGAGATAGAAACATCAATGATGAGAGAGAATCATTGATCAGCTGCCTCCTGCACAACCCTGTCATGTGCCCTGACCAGGTATCGAGCCATGACCTCCTGGTTCATAGGTCAACACTCAATCACTGAGCCACACTGGCTGGGCAGTCACTTTTTTATTGTTATTCATAGTCACTCTGTTAAAAACTGGGGATTTCCTAATATTTTTTCCTAATTTTTTAAAATATATTTTATTGGTTTTTTTACACAGAGGAAGGGAGAGGGAGTGGGATAGAGAGTTAGAAACATCGATGAGAGAGAAACATCGATTCAGCTGCTTCCTGCACACTCCCCACAGGGGATGCACCTGCAACCAAGGTGTATGCCCTTGATCGGAATCGAACCTGGAACCCTTCAGTCCACAGGCCGACGCTCCATTCTCTGAGCCAAACCGGTCAGGGCTTACCAAGTTCTTTTTCTTTGGTTACTTAAAATAAACCCGAGATTTTGTGTAAACCATATGTATCATATTCTAAAAGGTAGGATGTAACACAGTGTTTCTCAGTGTCTGACAGACAGAAAGACTTCCATGTCATAACAGAAAATCCCGACCTCAGTTTCTGTTCCTGTATGTTTGTATGTTTCCACCCACAGGTGGACTTCAGACCCATCTTCAAACCTGTCACCATGGACTATCTTTTGCATTAAATTTTTTTAAAAAATTGCAGATTTAGCTCTAGCTGGTTTGGCTCAGTGGGTAGAGTGTCGGCCCGTGGACTGAGGATCCTGGGTTTGATTCCGGTCAAAGGCATGTACCTCGGTTGCAGTCTCGATCCCTGGCCCCTGTCGGGGCATGTGCGGGAGGCAACCAATGGATGTGTCTCTTGCACATCGATGTTTCTATCTCTCCCCCTTCCTTCTAAAATGCAGATTTACAAAGCCAGGTGTGTTAGTTGGTATTACTGTTCACGCCCCCTTCATGGCTTATTCTGTGCATAACGCCTGAGCATTTTTTGCTTTGGGTATGCTCACTTATTTCAGTGTTCGTGTTTGACAGAACTCTATAAAATATTAAGTAGGGATGTGACAGACTGAGACTGTTAATGAAGCCTCCACAGCGGGAAATTCTGCCTCCACGTCCGAGTGGGAAGCAGTAGCCGGAGTGCTTAATGTCTGAGGCATCTGCAGTCTCAGCCTCACTGCGGCCATTTAATATTGACGGCCTGTTGCTGAGCACTGGCAGTCGGCTCCGCGGCCTCCCTTAAATCAGGCGTTTTGTAAAGCCCTGCTGGCGTCAGAAACCAGGGGCCCGGCGTCCCTGCCACGGAGGACTGCAGTGACTCCTGATTTCGTTTCTGCACACGGGACAGCGTGACAGCCCACCAGGCAGAGCAGCCGCTGCAGAGGGGGTGCTGCGCGGGGAGTTGTACCTTTATTAACCAAGGAAGGGAGAAACAACGGAGTAGCCACATGCAAGTGCTGCTGCTTTTCTCGAGTGCTACTTGCATAGAGATAGTTCAAGTTTAAAAATATATGAAATAATACATCAAGGTCTGTTTAAAGTACAAGCTTGGCAACCTCCACGGCACCCTGCACTGTGTCGCCCATTTAAGAGAGAAGCGGCCCAGGGCAGGCCCGCGATGGGGCAGCCAGTGCAGCCCTGGGCCCAGGAGCACATTGGAGAAACCAGAGTGGGGACACCCCCAGTTAGAACCGGCGGTCCTTCCCCTTGCACGTGGCTCCTTCTGAGGGTGTGTCTAGTCTTCCTTGGAAGGTGGACTGGGACCAGGTGAACCTGCCAGTCTTCCGTGTGAATGTGTGTGACCTGCTTTCCAAAAACCCTTTCGTTATTGCTGTGCTGTGCTTCTCCTTTCTTGCAGGCAGGAAACTGGCAGACTCACTTGCGTCGGCATTCTGGTGAAAAGCCGTACATCTGCGAAGTCTGTGGCAAGAGGTCAGTGCTGGGCCGTCCTCCGCCTGTGGGCCCCCTGGTCCGGTCTCCGTGGAGAGCAGTGCTCTGAGGGCTCGCACACGAGCCGGTGGGGCTCACTCCACGGAGGAGCGCAGGCCCGTCAGACCTCTGCCTAGCCGTGTACGTCACAGATGAGTCACAAAAGGGCAAGGACAGTCATTCAGAGAAGGAACACCCAGGACAGACGTCTTAGAAATGGGATTTTATGTGACACAGAATGGTTTTACACTGAAATGTCCATTCTTTCTAAAAATGGCCATGGAAGCAGATGAGTGCCCTGGGAGGTGAGTACCTAGCGGATGTGAGACTTGCAGCCTGGCTGCCCAGCCCGGCCTCCGGCTGCGGGAACGGCAGCAGGAAGGCGGGCGGCGCTCAGCCCGGGCACTTGGTGCAGTCTCATTGCGGCGGTGAGGTGCAGTGCGGAGAGGGTCCCTCCCACGTGCACACAGCCGCACGCTGGCTGCCCGCCCCCCAGGGGTCAGGTATCAGAGTCCACATGCTCTCCTCTGACGGTCATGCTGGACAACAGGCATCAGCCCGGACCGTACCAGCACCTGCCTTCATAGCCGTTCATTTAGCCATCCATTCAGTCAGCACCTGTCAGCCACCTACTGCTGGAAGTGCTGTGATGGTAGCATGCAAACTCTCTCTGGTCTGTGAGGGAGAGACGGCCATGGCGCAGAGTCATCTATGCAGGAAGCAGGTGGTAGAAACAAAGAAGTCCAACCTTCCCAGCCTCCCGTCCTCCCTTTTGTCATTCCTCTAGGGTGGCGGGAGGGAACGCACCTAGATTTCCTATCCCAGGCCTCGGCAGGAATGACTCCCTACGCTGAGCCGGTGGTGGCCATCTCTGAAGAAGAAAGATTGATGCCGCTAGGTAGAAAAAGTGTCTTACAAACAAAACCCTGCATTATTTTCTACTTTCCTTTAAAAGCGGGGGAAAGGTAAAGATATTTTTAATGCCCATTTCCGATGAAGTCAGGAAGGCGGGGCAGCTGCCCTCCGTGCCTCACGCTCCCAGTGCCGTGACGTGGACGGGCTCTCAGCTGCGTTTCACATCCATTGCAGGTTTGCAGCCTCTGGGGATGTCCAGCGCCACATCGTCATTCACTCAGGAGAGAAGCCGCACCTGTGTGACACCTGTGGCCGAGGTATGGCTGCGCTTTCCTTTCCTTTCCCTCCTGGAGGCCCTGCCTGGCGCGCGTGGGCCTCTGCTGACCTGTCGTGGTCTCTCCAGGCTTTAGCAACTTCAGCAACTTGAAGGAGCACAAGAAGACACACACGGCTGACAGAGTGTTCACCTGTGACGAGTGCGGGAAGTCCTTCAACATGCAGAGGAAGCTGGTGAGGCACCGCGTCCGGCACACGGGGGAGCGGCCCTACAGCTGCACGGCCTGCGGTGAGTGACGCACAGACCAGGCCGCCCGTCCCGTCCCATCCCGTCCCACGTGGTAACTTTGGACGGGGCCCAGGGCCACACTCTGTCCAGAGAACTGTTTGCAGAGACAAGGATGCAGTTGTTCTAACTGCTGTCTGATGACCACTGGACTGAAAATTAAAAACTGGTTTAGAATTAGCAGCACTAAGTTAGCTCGTCTGCAGCAGTAGCAGCGCCTTCCCTCTAGGGAGTCATGTCCCCTTCCCTTTCTCATGCGCGCCTCCCGCCTTTGTCTCCCGTCAGAACACTAGGCGGGTTTCTGCCTCTCTCAGTGCTTCCTCAATTCCTAACTGATCTCAATTAAATGCCTGTTGCCTCTTGCTTTGAAAGGCCTTTTATTTTTAGGTTAAGAAAAATATTTAACACGTGGGCCTCGACAGCTAGTTTTGTTGAAAGGCAGTTTTTTATAGATAGCCCACCTTTGCTTGACCAGGGCTGGAGAGCCGAGAATTCAAATAGAGCGACATGCAGACAAGGGAGCAGTTAAACATACGTGTACATACGTGTGTAGCGTTCACTCCTCTGTAATGACGCTATGACTTCTATAAGGTTATTGATCCCCTCACCAACTCTGACTGTGGAAGCAAATCCCCACCTTGATGCTATGCGCAGGGAAAGGACATAGAACCCGGGAAATATGGGCAGAATTGTAGTGAAAGTGAACACACAGATGCCGCGGGAAAGTGTTTCTCATTATAGATCGGCTGCTCTAGGTTCACAGAAATTTAAACAAAACTGACAGGGTTTCCAGCACCCACCAGCCGGCAGGGGTGGCAGCTGCCTGCCCAGCGGGGGCTCCTGTGCAGGCAGACAGAGTCCAGGAGGCTGGCACTGAGGGGGCAGGTGGGAGAGGGCTGCTGGAGCAGAGGGGAGAGAAGGGCAGAGCGGGTGGTGGCAGGCTCCCCTCCACTCATGTCCCAATGCCCACTTCTGAGAGGACCCCTCTCTCTGTGCAGGGAAAAGTTTCGGGGGATCCGGTGACCTCCGCAGGCACCTCCGCACGCACACCGGGGAGAAGCCGTACACGTGTGAGATCTGCGACAAGTGCTTCACCCGCTCGGCCGTGCTGCGGCGGCACCGGCGGATGCACTGCCGCGCGGACGATGGGGGCCGGGACGCGCTGCGGGAGCTCGCCCACGCCTGGACAAGGCTCCCAGCTCCGACTCCTTCTCCCAGGACGTGTCTGTGACTTTGATGCCCGTGTCTGTGAAGCTCCCCATCCATCCAGTGGACGAGCCCGTGACAGAATTTGACGGCCACTCTGCCGGCTCCTTCTGTAAGTTCTGGTCCACGCCTCAGCCACGTGGGGTCGGCAACCCGGAGAAGCTCAGTGCGGATCCTGGCAAACTCGCCAAGGCCCCCGGGCAGCACACGCAGCCTCAGGCCTTCACTTACTCAGCCGCCAACGCCTCCACCAGCAACGGGCCGCTGCCCACGGACAGCATGGCTATAGTCCGCCCGTCTCTGGCCACTCTGGACCATCCCTGCGGCGACCCCCTGGGCAGCTGGGTGTCAGGCGCGGCGTACAGGAACTCAGAGGGGCCCTTCTTTTCCAGCATGACTCTGTGGGGGCTGGCGATGAAGACGCTGCAGAATGAGGGCGAGCTGGACCAGTGATGCCGGCATGCTGATGCCGCTACGCCGACCCCAGTGATACCGATGCTGCGATGCCAACACAGCGCTGCTCAGCTGCGGGTGCGTTTTCCAGGAGGCCGATGTCCAGGAGGAAGCCGTCCCCTGCGACGCCCTCTCGCCAGCCCGACACGTGGGACGGTCCCTCCTGACGTGGCTGGTAACTGAAAGCCTCCTGAGCTTGGGGTTTGGGATGAAAGGCCCTAGCTCACTGTGGAAGCAGGCGCTAGAGTGGGAGCTGGCGTCACAGAAGCCAAGGGCTGGAGAAGCCGTCCACTGACTGACTGGCTGGCATGATGGCGTGTGGACTTGGGGGCAACTACTGTACATTGTGGTTATGCTAAAGGGAAAACACACACACATACACACACACATATATATATATATACACACGTAAAATACAAATTCTTTTGCATTTTTACATGATTGAAATTTATAGCATTTTCTATTTTTATTTACACAGATTTTATTTGTATACTAGAGGCCCGGTGCACAAAAAATGTGCAGGGGAGGTGGGTCCTTCAGCCCGACCTGCACCCACCCTCTCCAATCCGGAACCCCACAGGGGATGTCGGACTGCGTCTCACAATCCGGGACCACTCGCTCCTAACTGCTCACCTTCCTGCCTGCCTGCCTGATCGCCCTTAACCCCTCTGCCTGCCTGCCTGATCGCCCCTAACCACCTTTGCCTGCCTGCCTGCCAGATCACCCCTAACTGCACCCCTACCGGCCTAATCGCCCCAACTGCTCTCCTGCTGGCCAGATTGCTCCTAACCACCTCTGCCTCACCCCACACCCAGGACCCAGGATTCCCTCCTTCAGCCCGTCGCAGGCACCTGCGACCTGGGCTTCCCTCCCTCTGGCCAGCTCGCTGGTGCCCGGGACTGTGGGGCGTGCAGCTTGTCCCTCTCCCAGGCCACGCCACAGGCGTAGGCGCAGCTGCTGGCACCCAGGACCGCAGGGCGGGCGGCTTGTCCCTCTCCGGCCGCAGGCACCCAGGACCGGCTGGCTGTAGGCGTCCGGACCGGCCACAGCCGCAAAGGACCATGGGCCAGGTGGCTTCACCTAGGCGGCACCTGCAGGAGCCCAGGACCGCGGCGTGGGCAGCTTGTCCCTCTCCCGGGCTGCAGCCCCAGCTGCTGGCTTGTCCCTCTTCTGGGCTGCAGCCCGGCTGGTCCCCCTTCCTCTCTCCCCCGTGTTGAGTGTCTGTTGCTGGTCCCCATTCTTCTCTCGTGAGCTCATTTGTGCCTGGCTGGTCCTCATTCCTCTCTCCCGAGTGTTGAGTGTCTGAGCCATGATGGCATGAGGGCATGAGGGTGTGATGACCATTTGCATATTAGCTCTTTATTATATAGGATGAAACTCATACTATAATTTGAATAAATGAAACTTGCCTTGCTATATAATGTGTTTCCTCCAGCATTTTTATTACTCTAAAGACCATAGTAGCAAAATGAAGGGCTCCCCCTTCAAGGACAGGTCCCGGTTCGGCTCGGCCGTCCTGGGACGGTGGGCTTCAGACACCATCAGAACTGAGCCACGTCCTGGCTGCCCCTCGCTGTCAGGCCATGGCGGGCTCTGAGCCTCAGCCTTCTCTCGTTTTCTTTTCTAGTCTGAGATGAGCATCTCTGTTCATCCAAGCGTCCCATGACGCCTCGCCCACAGCCCTGCTGCCCAGGTCGGGGCACTAGTCGACTTCCTAAACACATCCCCCAACCCCCAGCACACCTGCTGCCTGTGTGGGAATGAGTCGTGTCCTGTGATTTCAAAACAGGATCAGCACGTGAAAAGAGTTACCTGCGGCACAAGCAAGGTACTTGCCTGTAAAACTGCACAAAGGACCGGAGTGAAAGCACCCCGATCCTGTCATTTCTCACTCACTCAGAATTACAGGCACCAGTGAGACAGGGAGGCGCGATGTCGTAGAAAAGCACATGGCTGCAGAGGACCGGCTTTGAAATCAGAAAATCAGATTCAGGTTCAACTCCTGGTTTCCCACCAGCCCTTGCACTCAGCCCGGCGAGGCCCGGGCAGCAGACGGAGAGCCCGAGGTCGGGGGGTGGGGGGCACAGTGCCCTGCACAGAGCCCCACAGCCACAAGGTCTCCTGTGAACTTGCCCCTCCTCCCTCCCATCTCCCACTGTGAGTCTGGGAGGTGTGTGGACGCCCCGCTGGGACAGCAAACTGTTGGATGCGTCCTGTGCGACCTCATTTACCTACCCCCTTCCACACAGGGAGGTGGTGCACTGGTACATCTTGGTATTTCCTTCCAGGCGTTGCCTCTCCAATCAGACACAAAGCAGTGCCCCACTGAAACATCTGTCAGGCAGCCCGTACCCTATGCACTTCTTTGCCTTTTCAGGTAGCAAATTCTTATCAACGTCTTTCCTTGTTAAAAAAAAAAAAAAGTGTGTTAACATCAACACCCTGAGTCCCTGCGTACAGTCCGTCGCTCCTTCAGCCGGGGTGTTCGTGAAGGCCCCGCACAGATCAGGGATTGCGGCCAGGGGGCTCCACAAACATGCCCTCTTCTCCATGACCTGACCTGACCGCGAGACCTGGCCCCGCGCGGGCTGCTTGGTGTGGGGTTTCCGTCCAGCCACCAGATGGCGGCACAGCCCTCACAGGGAGCAGAGCCGGGGCCCGGGCACCTGCATTTTCAAAGCTCCTTCCCCGCCTGAGCCCCTCGCGCTCCCCAGGAAGCTGACCAGGTAGCGCTTGCCTTCCCAGCGGAGGACAGGCCTAAGGAAGGGCGTCCCTTGCTCATTCATTTCCCTCCCGAGTGCTGACCACATCCCGGCCTCCAGTGCCCACGCGATGTCCCGGAAAGCATGAGGGGACACCGTGCGCAGGCGGCCCCGGACCCGCCCTCCCTGGTTTCGGACCTGTCTCACCACGGACGCGAGACACCTATGAGCAGGGGCTGCCCGCGCCCACTATTGTGCCCACGGCCCTGCCTCTGTCCGCCCCCTTCACGGAGACAAGAATGAATGCACCAGCACAGCCGGGCACGGGCATGGCGGGCAGAGGCGGGGGAAGGCCGAGGGGAGGAGCTCGCCATGAGGCCCGACTGTGGGAAGCAGTCTCCGTCCTGGGGCCCAGGGGGACCCCCTGTGTAGGAAGTTCTCTATCACGTTTATGAGTTCCGGGGGTTGGGGGTACCAGGTTCCCTAAACAAGGCGCCTGACCCCCAGGAGGGAGAAGGGCAAGTACACGCTTTCTCGCGTCTGCCCTTTGACCCAGCCCGGTGACCCCGGCAGGTCCTGTGGCTTCCCCAGTCACACGGGGACAACACAGCAGGCACCCTTTCCTGGCTGTTGAAGGTCCAGCCGGCGATCAAGGCTGCAATCTGACATCTGATGTGAAGGGCCCCCGGCCCAGTTCCCGTGTGCAGGGTGTGGGCCGAGGTCCCACGTTCCTGCCAGCCCTGCAGGCCTCGGGGCACCCGGCTGCTCCCGGCCTCTGAATGGAGGGGGGTGAGTGCTGAACCAGGGACGGGGGGCAGGGGGAGGCAGGCCTGTCTTTGAAGCTGGTGGAGCTGACTTCTGTTCTCGCCACGGGTGCCCTGGCCGCGGGTGCCCTGGCCACGGCAGACAGCCCACGCCTGCGCTCAATCCGTGGGCACCTGTGTGGGTCCCTGGGGCCTGCCCCACCCACCACCAGAGCTGCCACCGAGCCCCATCAGGCCACCTGCACAGCTGCCTGGGAGGGGCCCTGTGGTCAGCCAGCGAGGCACCGAGACCCTGGCCTGGTCCCGGGACGCCGTTTTGCCACCTTGCACAGCAGGGGGGCCTTGCAGTGTGAGTAATGAGGGATCCAAGTGCGGCAGGGGACCTGTCGGGCCCAGTGGCATCACAGGGGAAGGAGAGGGAGAGGTGAGAACGTGCTTTGGGGAGCAGAGACGAGGCTGCGCCGCGGCAGGCCCAGCCCTGTGACCCCGACACCCACTCCCGGAGGTTCCACGGCGCTGGAGGGGACACGTAGCCAGGGGTGTCCAGAGAACCAACAGGTGCTGCCAGGCGGTGGGACAGGATGGCACACGCCCACCCCACAGGACCAGGGCTGGAGTGAGGTGAGAGGTCGATGCCGGGAGCCGGCGCTGGGTAGCGAGGACCCACATACATGTCAGCTCTACCCGAGCATGAAATGGGCAGGGGAGCCTGCAGGGGGGCAGAGCATCGGGGGGCCAGGTTTTCAGCACGGATTTGCCAGAGGACATGCCAGGCAGCCTGTCACAGGGTGGCAGCTGAGTGACAGCTCCCTCCCTGCTCCCACCCCCTTGGGACCAGGTCCCAGTCCGGGACCCATGCTCACCACCTTCTGTGAGAAAGGGCTTCACAGATGGGGTTACGTGCAAGGTCCTGGGTTGTCCCTGTGGCCTGATGTCCTCACAGAGGTCCCCTGCGAGGGCGACAGGAGGGTGGGGCCCGAGGAGAGGGCAGAGCGGAGACTGGAGGGTGCCCTTCGAAGGTGCGGGTAGGGGCCGCACACCAGGGGCCACACGGCCGGCCCTGCAGTATCTGGCCTCAGCACCTGTGGTGCTTCCGCGGGAGAACAGGAGGAAATACCTCCTAGAATGGGGCAAAGAGCAGAGAGCAGACGGAGCCTGTCCCGCCCACAGCTAGCGTGGGGCCCAAGTAACCTGTGTGACCCTGACCTCCCACCCCCTGCCCCGACGCCACCAGCCGCCCCCTGCCCCGCCACCACCAACCACAAGAATGGAGAACCAGCCCGTGGCCCTGCGGCTGCACCGTTAGAAAGGCTCCCAGAGGCTGTCTTTTAGGTCTGGGGAGAGTGAACAGATCTGCCAGCTCTCTGAGCTCTGGTGGGGGAGTCGGGCCGTGGGACAAGGCAGGGGGGACAGCGTGGTTAGGGGTGAGCTGTGCTGGGTTCAGATCTGTGTTTGATGACTTCCTGCTGCTGTAAGAGGGGCAACAGTGCTGCCCCCCCCCCACCCCGCCCCGGTCCTCCCTTTCCTCCCCCACTCCTGGCTGTGGCGAGGCTGGGCGAGAGGAAGTGCCCTGGGAACGGCGCCTGCGACCTGGTGAACCCCGGCAGATGCAGTCCCCTCCCGACACCGGACATCGGAGGAAGCTGGCTTTCTGGACCCCGAGGGGCCCTGCCGTTAGCAGCGGGGACACTGGGACTCGCTGAGGGTCCTGCTGGCAGTCTCCCAGGCTGGCCACCCCGGGCTCCTGGCTGAAAGGTGATCTGATCCTGAGCGAAAGCTCCTGGGACGGAAGCTGAGAGGCATCCACCGCCAGCGGCCTGGGGAGCAGATAACAGACAGCACGGTCCATCTGGTGGGAAAACAGCAGTGTCTGGTGTCCGAAGTGGAGCAGCCCTCCCAGCCCCGCCTCCCGTCTCACTGGAACGGTCGCTTCTTTGGCTGGGAAAGTGTTTTCATTTCACGCTCAAGGGTCGTTGTTGGAGGTTCAGAAACAATCTCTGGAGGCCAGGATGACACAGAGCACAGAATAAACGTCTCCACCCTCCCCCACCCCATTTCCTGCCTGATTCAAGTTGCATCAAGGCAACTGAGGCACGTGGTGGAGAATCTATTTCACAAAGGCCCCTTGCTGGGACTGGGGGCGGGGGGGGGGGGCAATGATTGATCCTGTTTCTGCACCCCGCAGAGCTCAGAGGGCAGAGGGGAGGCACAGACAGACCTGAGCCACCCCCACCTCCCGGCTAGGCAACGTTGAGCAAGGACTTGACCTTGGTAAGCCTCTGTTTCCTTGCAGGTAGTTAGTGTGCAGCTAATAAGGGCGCCTCCCTCACTCCCATGGCTGGGCGGGGGTGCTGGGGTTAGAGAGGAATCTGAAGAGGCCCTGCCCAGGATTGGCCCCAGGCAGCCTCTGCAGCTGGGAGCGGGCCCAGCACCCACAGGCGTGTTCTTTATGCAGCGTGTGCTGTGCAGCGGGCGCTGTCGGTGCAGAAAACCCGAGGGCACCCTTCTGGGTTCTCGTGTGACTGATGGTTCAGAGGAGGGACCCAAAGCCGGGAAGGGACCAGGCCAGGTGTGACCTGGAATTGTGTTCTCCTGGGTCACGGCTGAGTCATGTACCCCACCCCCAGCCTCACATGTTCCCGTCCTAACCCCGGACCACAGAGGGCGACTGCGTTTGGGGATACGAGGTGATTCAGTTAAAATGAGGTCACTAGGGTGGCCCTGATCCAATGTGACGGGTGTCCTCATACGAAGAAATTGGGACACACACACCCAGAGGGACGGCCATGTGAGGACACGGAGAAGACGGCCGTCCACACGCCAAGGAGGGAGGCCTGGGGGGCAGCCTGCCTCACCTGTCTCAGCCTCCAGCCTGGGGGCGGGGGTGGGGTGCAGGGAGGACCA